>NW_022589715.1:9264594-9497545 GCF_004348235.1 Phoca vitulina | reverse complement strand
GGGGAGTGGGGACAGAGAGAGCCACGGGCCCTGCAACAGGAGCAGGGCCAGAGCCAAGAGCCCGGGAAAGGGGCTTCAACAGGCTCAGAGGGACGGATTAGGAACCATTTATACCCAGAGTGGAACAGAGAGCCAGGGAAGGGGACTGAGAATCTGTCAGAGAGGGGTGGGGAGGGAGAGAGGGAGGGAGAGAGGGAAAGAGACACGGAGGGAGGGAGAGGGCTTGAGGGAGGCAGAGCAGAAGGGGTGGAGCGGGGAGAAGCAGGCGGGGCGGGAGGGGTGGGCAGGGGGCGGGCGAGGAGCCGCCCGTAACAATTACGTGTGGGGCCGTGCAAACATGCGGCAGCCGCCCGCCGGCGCGGCAGTCCTGAGCTCAGCGGCAAAGAGGGGAGGCCGGCCACAGTTTCCTTCAGCGCCCAGGATGCATCGGGCGAAGGTAGGCGCCAGCGGGGCTGGGGGCTCTCGCCCAGGGGTGGGGAGCCAGGGCTTCTGAGGGTGGCCCTGGACCAAGGGAGCCTTGTGCTTCCTCCTTTGACCTCAAGCGCTGTCGTCCCCTAGGGTCACTTTTGAAAAAGTAAGTGTCGGGGTGTCCTGTCTGGGAGGCTAGCCGTCCGGGGCCCCCTCTGGACCTGAGAGGCTTTAGGTGTTTGTGGGGTAGCAGCTGGACAGAGGAGGAGCTTGGGGTCAGGCATGTGTCTGGTGCTGCTTGTCAGGTCCCCGGGGCAAGGGCCAGAGCAGCTTGACCCTGACCCTGAGCCTGACCCAGACCCTGAGCCTGGGCCCACAGCCCTGAGAGGAGGGGGAAGGCTGATTGCTGGGAGGGGGTGCCTTAGGCTTGAAGGCTGGGCAATGAGTGCATCTTTTAATCATTCAGGTGATCAATGAAGGCAACTTCCTAAAGGGCTCTGGGCCCCTGAATAAGGACACGTGCTCCTAGTTCCCACTCTGCAGGGCGGCTGGGAGGTTGGAGAGAGAGAAGGCAAAGGAAAATGCCTGGGACAGAGTTCAAGAAATAGTAGCAGGGTGTTGGGAAGGCTGAAGAATAAGTAAGTGAAGAAGGAGGGAGAGGAAAATAAGCCAGTTCCCAGACTACAGTTCGCACTCAGAAAATCCGCCCTGATGCCTTGCAAGCTTCTCACATGTTTGGGATAGTCTTGCTTGGGAAGGAAGAAGCAGCATCAGGCTTAGATCTGGCTGCTCAGATCTGGTTTGAACGAGGTTGGTTGCATTTCCCTCTCATGCAGAAGTCCGGAGGGAGGCCATAAAGGGCTGGCACGGGGGGCCCCATGGTCAGCAGTGACTCAGGCTCCATCTGTCTCACTGGCTCCCATTCTTGAGGTTACCTTAAAGTCCAACATGGCTGCTGGAGCTCCAGCCAGCACGTGTAGGCAGCAGGAAGTAGAAAGAAGGATGGGCAAAAAACAAAACAAAACAAAACTTAAATAAAATCAGGGTCTTGTGAGTAAGGAAGAATAGATATTGGGCTGGCATCTTGCAGTCTATCTTCACTGCTCCCCTAGCTTCACCGCCCCCTACCCCCAGAGGTGGATTCCTGTCTCTCTCTCACCCTCAAGGACAAGCAGCCCAGAGTCAGCTCGTGGGTGGTTCCAGGCCACACTTCCCCAGAGCCTGGGCCACCCCTGCCCTGTCTGGTCCATCTCCCAGGGGTGCCAGAAGGATCAGCAGAGGTGATGACGTGAAACCCCTTGAGCCTGGCGACAGGGCACGTTGAAGGGTGCTTTCTCTCCTGTCACCTCCAGTCTCCCCAGCAACCTCCAGGGCAGAAGCAGAGAAACTGCATGGCTGGTTACGGGCGCCCGTGCACGCGCTCACTGCACACGCCCGCCACAGCCAACACAGGTCCTGTCCATCCACAGACGTCGGTGTGAGCACGCACCGCACCAGCGTGCCCGTGACTGTGCCCACAGCTGACGGCACGCGCACGGAGGCAGGCGTTTCTAAACCCGGGCTGCACATGGGCACACACAGCCTGGGCTGTCCACCAGCCGGGAGACAAGCCCCCTTCCTTTGCTCTGCTGGCCCTAACTGCCAGGAGGTCACTCCCTGCCCCTGCCTGGTGAGCGGAGGGTGTGGCTCGAGTCCCGCAGGTGCATCTGGCCCTTTCCTTGGCCACTGTGACCCCACACTGCCCTCTGCGCCCCCTACAACCGGCTCCTGGGCCCCAGTGGATCTCACTCTGCCGTAAGCCTGCCGGTGGCCTTCCTGGGGCTGGCCTGGCCAGAGATTGGAGCGGGTCCCACACCTGCTGGTGCTGGGCAGGCAGGGACAGTGGTTCTAAGGGAAGCCACCACTGGCACCCTCACCAAGGTCAGCAGGGGGCTTGGGAAAAAAATCTTCCACTCTAGTGGCGGCAGGGACTGCAGTTCAGAGCCCAGGCTGGGAGCTGGCCCAACTCATTCGCCCTCAGCTGCCGGTCAGTCATGGTCAGCGGCTGCCCCCAGTGACACCCCAGGGGTGTTCAGTCCCTCACCTCTCTGTGCACTACCCAGTCCCTTGTGGATCCTTGTGACATCCCAGGAGGGCAGACACTGCCACCTCCCTTTCTACAGACACTGAGGCTCAGAGAGGGGAGCAGGGTGTGCAGCTTGAACTCCGTGAGCTCCTAGGGGAAAGGAACAAGCAGAACCACGGGGTCCCCCGCGGCAGGTGCGAGCTACCATCCTAGGTCGTTGGGGAGTGATGTCTTCATGGCCTGGCACAGGCACTGGGAACCTCTACCCACCCAGCTTCCAGCCTTCTTGCAGGTGCTTCTGGGAGGTGGACCCGAATTTGCTCACCCATTTTTTTTTTTTTAAGATTTTTTATTTATTTATCTGAGAGAGAGAATGGGAGACAGAAAGCATGAGAGGGGGAGGATCAGAGGGAGAAGCAGACTCCCCGCTGAGCAGGGAGTCCGATGCGGGACTCGATCCCGGGACTCCAGGATCGTGACCTGAGCCGAAGGCAGTTGCTTAACCAACTGAGCCACCCAGGTGCCCCTGCTCACCCATTTTTAAAGAGAGTGATCAAAGGCCTGAATTGAGATGGGGAGTGAAGTGGCTGACTGTCGTCCAGGTGGGGTCTGGGAGAAGGGCAGGGCTGAGGGGCAGGATCCCCGAGGTGGCCACTTCTCCCTGCACAGCCTATCCAACAGGCCCTGCACCTGCATTATCTCCCTAGAACGCTGGGCAGCCCCCGAAGTAGCTCTTGGTATTGTACCCACGCTACAGATGAGGAAACGGAGGTCTGCCCTAGGTTGCAAGCCACAAAGTGTTATAGCTGGAATTTGAACCCTGCTCCATCTTATTTCAAAGCCCAGGTCTCTAGGGCTTGGCGGGAGGGCTGGGCAGGTCCTGGGAGAAGGCTATGAACGGAGAGTGGCTTGCTTGTCACCAGGCAGCTGGGAAAGTGCCCCATCCCAGCTGGGGGATGGCTTCATGCGTTTGTGGCCCTTTGTTCCTTCAGAAACCTTTAGTGAGAGCACATGAACCACACCCCATCCCTGGCCTTGTCCCCTGGTTTAGCCATGTGACCTTGAGCCAGCCACAGATCCCTTTCCGGGTTGTAGATCCAGAGCTGCAAAGGAAAGGACCCCCATCTTTTGAATTCAGGATCCCTTTTCTTATCAAAATCCTCCACGAGAGTGGGAGGTGCTCTGCCGGTTCAGGCTGGCTTGGGGCCCATCTGCTCTCTCTGCCCCACTCCAAGGCATCTCTGGTGACGCCCAGGAGCAGCTGCGGAGCCCTGAATGTGGCCTCTATGAGGGAGAGGGGCAACCTTGGTTTCCAAGGCAAAGAGAGAAGAGGAGAGAGAACTTGGCAAGTCTTCCTTAGCTGGTCCTCCAGATAGGGGTGGGGGGTGGGGCAGGAAGGAAACAGGCAGGAAGGAGGGCACAGTGGGGAGTCAGTCACTGTGTGCTGTGCCCCCACCCCAGCTCCCTATTCCCAGCTGACTGATGTTTCCCTTGAACAGGTGCATCTGTCAGCTGTGATCAGCCTACGTCCTTAGAATGCCACAGAGCAGCCGCGTGACAGGGAAAGAACCAAGGAGACCCACAGGCGCTCGGGTTGGAGAGGGGGAGCTAAGCTGAGTTTTGGCAGGTCAGCCCAGGGGGGGCCTGTCCCACCTCCCAGTTGGCCCGGTTTCCTGCCTCAGGTCTCTGCCCAGCAGCCCCCGAGCCCCACAGGTCCCTGGTCTTCACGGGCCGCATCTCCAGCTCTGCCCCCACCACTGCCCATCCCCGCCTCCAGCACACGCCTCCAGGACAAACAAGGGGTAAACCCGAGCCCACCTGCTGCCGGTGCCATGCCCCTGTGCCCAACCCAGCCTGACTCTGGATTAAGATCTTCTCTCAAGACAGACACTCTGAGCAGTGACCCCCAGACAGCCAGGTTCTACCCCCAACTCCACCCAGTTGACCCTGTGAGCTTGGGCAGGTCCATCCCCTCTCCGAGCTTCAGTCTCCCCATTTGGACCTTAGATACACTCCTAGCCTGCGCCAGGCCCTCACCTGAGCCCGGTGCCTTGTGCTGACCGGTGGGGGCAGGGAGTAGAGGTGGGGGACGCTACCAAAAGTGCCAGGGGACAGTCTCATGGACACACAAATGCCCACTAGCTTATCATGGAGCCCCATCCCCACCATTTGCTATTGGATGGCTCCAGCCAGGAGAGGATGGTGGCCTGGGACGGCTGTTAATCTGGCTCTGCCTCAGGAAGGTCTAGGCTCAGTCCCAGCTCCTTCCTGCATTAGCTGTGTGTCCTTGGACAAGTTAGTTAGCTCCTCTGTGCCACGGTCTCCTCATTTTCCTGGGGGAAACATCATCATCCTCCCAGATAAATGACGTCCTATATCAGCCTGCTTAGCACAGCCCGGGTGTAGAGCAAGAGCTCCATAAACGGTTGGAGGGTCAGTGTCACTATTTTCTGATTACTGAGTAGAGCCTGGGAAGGGCACTCCAACAGGAGAATGCCGTCAATGAGCATGCCGCGTCTCCCCCCTCTCCGCCCGCCCCGCCCCAGGTTAATGAGACACCTGCAGCGCCCGGACAGCACGGGCCAGGTGGGGAGCTTGTCTCCTAGCCCAGGTGGCGCCGTCAGACGCAGGGCGGCGATGACCCCGTCCTCCCTCCCCTGCTCGGGCACGTGTGCTCGTGCAAATGTTGGCAGGGACTCCTTCCCAGCTCCCCCCTCACCAGGCGAGCTGCCTAGCCTGCATCTGTAGGTGCCCAGGGGTGGGTGGAGAATCGAGGCTCCCCAAAGCCTCCCCACCCCAAATCCTCAGGGCCTGCACGACACGACGCCCACCGCCACTTCCTGCCATCTGTCCCAAGTGATGGAAATAGAGCGAGCAACGAGGAGTGGTTGGTTGCTCGGTGAGCCAGCCTGCGCTGCCACAGTCCCCAGGACAGTGCTGGGGGCGTGGGTGGGGGGCAGGCAGCCCCTCATCTGAGCAGCTCTGCGCATCCCCAACTGGTCCAGTCTCTGGCCCTGAGGGCAGCCCTCTTAGGAGCGGGCCCCGGTGGGGCGGGGAGGGGGGGAGACTGAGATACTGAGACCCCTTCCTCCCACAGACAAGACCAGAACTTTCCACTGGGTGGGATGAGCCCTCTAAACCCTAGCAGTACTATCAGATAAGCTCCCCTACTGAGGAGCTTAATAAAAATAGAGCAGCACGGGCCCCACCGAGTCAGATAGCGTAGCCCGCAGGCAGCCAGATGTGGGGGAAGCTCCCAGGTCATTCTGACATGCAGCCGCCGAGCAGAGCGAGTTGGCTCGCTCTCTCTCTGGAAATCCCTGGGCCAAGCTTGGTCCTTGCTCTGGGCAGCAGAACTTCCTCAGCATCAGAAGGATGGGGACTATGGATAATCGTGCTCCTGCTGGGGCTTTGTATGTCACCTCACTTAACCTTCCCCGTGGTCCCATAAAGGCATATTTACAGATGAAGTATCCCTATTTACAGATGAAGACACTAAGGCTCAGCGTGGTCGAGTACTTTGTCCAGGGCTGCCCAGCCGGGAGGTGCGGGCCTGGGATTCAAATCCCCATGGGGCTGACTGCAGACCTCTTCCCACTGTACGTGGTGGCCCAAAACAACATTAACCTGCCTGAAATCCCCCCTCCCTGGCTAAGTGTGTCTTCTGAGCCAGCATCCGGTGGGTCCTGGTGGTCCTTATGCAACCATTCATGCTATGTCTCATCCATAAATGTAAATATTTGGGAAAAAGTAGCCATAATATTTGCATATGCATTTCCTCGGATGACATTACCTCTGAGGAAGGGAGCCTGGGTGTTTGAACTTGGGTTTGCCAAGACCCTCCATGGCCTTCAGCCATGCACCCCCACACCCAACAGGCTGCCACATGCCCACAGGTAACCTCTGGGCTTCACTTTGGGGGTTCTCAGAGCCCCACTGATGAGCCACAGAGACAGAAGTAGCTGCTTGAAGGTCTCGCCTCAGGGCACCCCAGTCCTTGGCCTGATGGGCCCCCACAAGGCGACACTGTGCACATTGGGCATGGGGCAGTGAGCAGGGTAGCAGCCCTTGAGGTTACTGGCCTTCCAGGGGGCTGCAGGGGGTGGGGACTCATGAGGTGGATGTCCAGGCCCAGGTCCTGGTAGTCTGTTTAAGATGATCTGGCCTCTCTCGACGGCATGGTGAAAACTCTCAGCCGGTGGTGTTCCTAGTGGAGAGTGCAGACCTTGCCCTGGGGCGGCTGGAAGGTATGAGGAGTTGTGCTGCTCCCCCGTCTCAGTGGAGACAACTGTTGCAGTTCCTGGGGAGTCCCCTCAGCCCCCCCACTACCCACATCCACAGCAGATCCTAAATACCCACTAATATCTTCACCCCCTATCCCACTGCTTGGGCCTGGCTCAACACCCCTACTTCCTCCCCTGGATTTGGGCACCCCCCCAGGTTGGCCTCCTGCTTCCTTGCCCCCCACCCTTCCTTCACACCCCACTGGGCCACCTTTCTGAAACAGGTCTGACGGACCCTAGCTGGGACTTGAGAAGGAAAGAGGAACTGGGGTCAGGGTACGCCCTGGCAGGGGGAGGCTGCCCCAAACCATCCAACTGGCCGGTCTGAGAACCATCTAGAACAGTGCTAGCCAATAGAAGTGTAGTGTGAGTCGCAGGTGTCATGTTAAATGTTCAGGGAGGCACATTAAAGAAAAGTTTTTTTAAAAAGCAAAGTTATTTTTAATCATATAGTTTATTTAACCCAGTGTAAATATTATCATTTCAATATGTAAGCAATATAAAATTAATAAGCTATTTTATATCCTTCCAAGTAAGGCTTTGGAGCCAGTGTCTTATTTGCACTGATGGCACATCTCAATTTGGACTAGCCCCATTTCAAGTGCTCAGTAGTCACCTGCAGCCAGGGGCCCCTGTCTGGGACAGCTCAGACCCGAGGACTCAGCAGGACTGCATTGAGCAGGCCCCTAGGTCTCCAAGCTTCCTAGCTGCTGGTACTCTGCCTTCACTGACTTTGCCTTATCTGCCACAATCTGTGTAATTGTTTTTTTATTTTTTCTTTAAATTTAGTCACATTTTAAATTTTAATAAATGCATTGAAAGGGGAATCTTTAAATCATTATTGTAAATGGAAAGAGGGGAGCCATTGATGAAGGAGAAGGTAACAGTATGGATGCCATGAAAACAAAAACAAAACAACAGCATTAACCGCCCCCCCACCCATGTGGCCTGCCGAGACTCTGAGCTGAGGCCACACCCCATCTCTGTAAAGAGGAGGCAGAGGTAGAGGGGCAGTTAGGGCACCCCTCCCACCCCCCAGAGTCTAAGTCATCTCCCGAACCAGATGGGAGCATCTCCCAGGTGCCCAGTGGCCAGCTCCAGCCCTGGGAGCCCATGACCTCCAGCCAAAGCCCACCAAGACACACCTGAAGTTGGACAGTTAGGAGGACTCCTCCTTGACCCTGAGCACGAGAGAACACACACCACGGAACTGGGCAAGCTTGGTAAGAGGGTGTGAGGAAGAATCTATTCTGGGACTTGGGCTTCAGCGGGCTGATTTGGAGGAGGGTCTAAGGAACCTCAATAGATTGGTGTGAGCATCAAATAAGACAGCATCTCCACACTCTTAACCCAGTGCCTGGCCCATAGCAGGTCCATCACCAGCTTGGTGTCCTCTCTGTCCCTCCCCTGCTCCCCACAGACCTGGACTTGGAAGTGAGCTAAGACCTGCCCCTGACCCATCTGGCCAGACAGGAGCTGCGGGTCTCAGCTCTGGGTTGTCAGGGAACGGCCTCTGGCCTTTGGGGAACCTGCGGACCTCAGAGAAGGCTGCAGGTCTGCAGGGCCAGCCAAGGGCCATTGCTGGGACGTGGCCCAGAATGGCCATCTGTGCCAGATGTGCCAATGGGGACTCTGTGCGGCCTCGGCGCAGATCCTCTGGCTTCGTCGGTCTCTGCCACCCAACCCTGGCCACCACTTGAGGCCCACGGAGGATGGAGGGATGGCTCCAGCCGCTGTGGAAATGATGCAGGATCAAGCAGAAGTGGGAGGAGAGAAATTCTCAGTTGAATTATGACAAGTGTCAGGGGACTTTCATCTAGTCATTTGTGAATATTTCTTGAGGTTTTCGAGTGTGTATGTATATTTAACAGCCTTTTTTGTTTGTGGACAGTATTTTTATTTGAGACTTTACTGAGATCACTGTGGAATCACATGTGGCTGTGAGAATTAATATAGAGAGACCCTGGAGGGAAGCTGCGGGGGGCGGGGGCAGCGGAGCGAAGGTGCGTGAACCTGCCTGGCGTGTGTGAGGAGCATGGCGAGGCTGGCGCCCGGCGCACGTGGCCGGCCGATCAGGGGGACTCCGCTGACTGAGGCTTTGTAGGCGGGATGAAGGCATTGGGGTTTTATTTGGAATGCAGTGGAAGCCACGGGGTGTTTAGCAGGGATGGGAGGGGATTTAATTCAAACTGGAGTTTCCTCACTGATTCAGCACTCCTCAAATCTGTCACCTCTTAGAACAGAGGCATCTTGGGGTGAGGGGGTTGTGTCACCTCTCAGGGCTCCCTCCCTTCTATGCCTGAGAGTTTCCAAATCAGGAGCAGGGTGCCCAGAGTGGCCACTAACATTTCCTGACAGCCCAGTCAGACCTTCTCCCAGACAGACCAGTATCAACCATTCATGAGGATGACCTGCGGTCACTCGTGCCTCCTGCCCTCCCCCCTGGGCGGATGGGCCCAATCCACAGCCTGTGGACTGTGCCCCTCCTTGCAGTTGTGTGGCCCTACCCCGTCTCAGCCACTGTGGGCCCCTCCTCTCCTGTAAGGACCCCTCACCCACTTCACAGGGGGAGGCCATCATAGGCCCTGACTGTGGGGCTCCCAGAGCTCCTGCCACTCGCACCCCCAACTCTCTGCATCAGGGAGAACGCACATACTGGGGCTCATCCACCCAGGAGAGTGTTACTCTGTTACATCATAGACTGTTACTCTGATGTGGCTGGGGGCTTGGGGGCCCCTCCCCAGCTTCCGAGGCCTTTCCGGAGCCTGGCCCCAGGAAGGCTAAGCATACGGCCTGTGGCCAGCACCACCTAAACTTTGGAACCAGGAGACCACAAGTACAGAGAGGCCCTGGCTTGTCCCCAGACTCTCCGGGACTTAGTTTCCTCATCTTTAAAATGGGGGTGGTGTTGCCGAACCTGTGGGATTGTCTTGACGGTGAGACCACATTGAGGCCCAGAGTAAAAGGCCCAAATGGAGCTCTCTGCCCTGCCTATGGGTCTTCCCAGCCCTCCCTGGAGGACAGAACCTTGGGCCCCCCGCCAGGTCTCTCCCCCATTAGTTAGGCCTGGTCTGCGAGATAGAATCCCCGGGACTAGCCTCGGGCTCCAGCCAGCACGGGCAGCATTGTCCTGGGATCGACAGGGTCCCAACGGATAGCTCTGAGGCCCAGTGCAGTTTTTCCTCCTGACATTCTCCACTAACCCCAGCTGCAGAGCCTACAGCAAAGAACGCATGAAGTAATGAAGCCCCAGCTGCCCATCTTCCCTCTACCCCACTCCTGGACCGAAATAAAGACCTTATTCACTGAGGCCGTTTCTCTCCTGAATAAGATCATTAATAATGGAGAAGGTACCCCTCTGACACAGCTAGGGCAGGACTTGGGTCTATGTGTGCATGTGTAAGTACGTGCGTGCATGTGCGTACGGGGGGCCTCCCTCAGTCTCCCTGGCACCCTGAGACCCCTGGCCACCCCTGCTCACCCCCTCTTTCTCCCCACCAGGATGGGGTGTGCTCACCCTCGCTGCAGCTCTGGGCACCGCTGACCCCCCTCATTGCCAGGGCAAGCCTTGGAGAAGGGAAGGAATGTGGGGGTGCTCCTGAAGGTGTGTGTCGGGGAGGCTTGGAGGGTGTTGGTGATAGAGAGGGCACTTGCAACTGGGAAGGCTCCAGAAATCAGGAAAAGGGGTGTGGACGTCACCCTGTCGAGGTGGCCACTTCACCAAAAGCTGACCAGGAGGCAGACGGTCCGGCCCTAAATAGGAACGGGCCTCAGGGAGCCACGAGCCAACCCAGCACGCGGAGGGTTCTCCAGCTTAACTGGAGCCACAGGATGCAGCAGACCAGCTTCCCCTCACTCGGGCATTTGTACAAACTCCTCGGTTCAGGGGACCTTGTAGGCATTTTCTTACTCCTCGTGCCCAGGAAAGCCCATACCGGGGACGTGAGAGAGCCTTAAAGTCCAGATGCTTGCCTTCCTGACTCCTCTTGCAGCCAGGGAGTAGGCACAGGACCCAGGCGGGGACTATCAGCTTCCTCCACTCTCGACCTTGAACCTGGAGCTAGGGACTCAACTGAGAAGACCCCCAGGGCAGCCTCCAGGTCCCAGGGCCAGCAGGCCCCCCCGCATGGAAGCGCGAGCAGCAGGGGCCGGGGTGCCCTGCCGCAGCAGAAGTGCTCTCCCGGGCCTCTTCTGGGGGTGACTGTGGCTGAGGGCCGCTGTCCCTTGGCTCACTCTTTGCTCTGGTTTGCCTTCCCAGCCTGGCTCTCTGTCCTTTCTGGGGAGGCTGTGGCTGGCCCGGGACCCCCGCAGCTGATTCCTTTCCAGCTGTCATCTGCTGGGGTCAGTCTCTGCTTCTGGTGCCCGAGAGCTGACCGACACAGGGGCTCTGTTTGGGGCCCCGGGTCTGCAGCACTTGCCTAACTGCTCATCTGTTTCTTGGCTTTGGGGAACCACGTACATTTCAGGATGACACAAAGGCAGCACACGTGGAACCCCACGACCCTGGAAGGATCTCCCCAACTGGCCACGCTGGTAGCCGTTGTCCTGGCCAACGAACCCGACTGCTCAGACCCGGTGCCCACGGAGGGAGGCGCCCTCCCGCAGCTGGAGCTCAGGCCATGTGCCCCGGGTAGAGCGAACCTGGGACAAGACCCTGGTGGGATTAAGGACAACCTTGCCCCAGAGGTTGGGGTCGGCCTGGAGGTCGTCTCTGAGCAAGGGCTCAGGGCTGCTCTGCCTGTCCCTGCTGCAGGAAGTGATGAAGGTGTCAGATGGCAGCCTCCTGGGGGACCCGGGGCGCACACCACTGAGCAAGAAGGAGGGCGTCAAGTGGCAGAGGCCGCGGCTCACCCGCCAGGCCCTCATGCGGTGCTGCCTGGTCAAGTGGATCCTGTCCAGTGCAGCCCCACAGGGCTCAGGTAGGGGCAGGGGCGGGCTGGGAGGAGGGCAGGGGTGGGCGTGGGGCATCTGTTCTGAGCTCTCTTCTCTCTGAGGGCGCACAGACCAGCCGGGGACCCCAGCCCAGGCCACACCACCTCTGCCTCTTTTGGGAGGATAACGTTTTCATTCATGCATACAAGCAAGGCCGCTGGGCTCAAAGCAGGACCCGGGGAGGGTGGGGACAGAGGATTGGGACCATGCTGGGGTGTTCCACCTCGGCTGCTGGGAGGATAGAGCCAGGGGTCAGAGTCCGACAGGCCCGGCTGGCTCTGCCTACCCTTAGCGGGTCACCTGCGGGCACCTCACGCATTCTTCCTAAGTGCTCTGTGAAAAGGATGGCTGGCAGTGTGTGCAGAGGCCCAGCGAGGAGGAGGCCCTGGCCCTTGCCCCTCCTCGGTCCTGCCCAGTGCACCCAGGGCCTGTGTGGCTCCGAGGGGACTCAGGAAATGGCTGGTCTGTACCTGCCCTTGGTGATATTTGATGTCTGCTGAGTGTGACAGAGCAAGGGACGCACAGGGGGCCTCGTGAAGCCCCCGAACTCTCACACCTACATACACACGCCACACAGTCCCACCTGGGCACACCTACCAACACACCTGTGCCTCCACCACACACAAGTGTGCACACCCACCCACCACGCCCGTGTGGGTGCACACCCAGGCGCACCCACCGCTCGCACCCACGTGCACACACCCACACGCGTGTGATCACATACACGAGGCGTGCAGGAGAGCCTGCCTCTTCGCCTGTCAGGAAAAAGGCAGACCTGAGCCCTAACAGCCTGTCCCGTTTGTTGTCTCAGACGGTCTGCACGATTTCCAGGGAGCCTCAGGCCCTCTGACAGGAGAATGGGCATAAATCACGGCCCCAGTCTCCCAGGCTTGATGCAGGGAGAGGGGAGGGGATGGCCTGAGGGGCCCCGCAGCAGGCAAGCGGCTGGCAGCCACCTCTGTCGAGTGGTCGAGAGCAGCCCCCCTGCAGGGTGCTCCCGGCGCCATCTCAGCCCCTCCCTTCGGCCGCCCCCCAGAGCCCCTGCCCATCTGTGCTGTTGGCTGGCGTTTGCTCCCGACCCTTGCCCTCGGCGCTGAGGCCTTTCGCGGAAGCACTGGTGCACGTGAGTGCATGTGTGGGGTCCGTGCGCGCTCCCCAACGCCTCGGGTACTGATGGGGGGCATGGAGTTTGCATGTGGCGGAAACGTGAAGGCACTAGAAGTTCATGCGAGCGGCTCACCTGGGAGGCTGGCATCTTGCCTGCTGTCTGTTCCACAGCAGGGTAAAAGCACCTCCCTTTGCTATCAGGATAGAATCCAAGAGCGGAGGTGAGCCATGGGGCCGTGGCGCTGGGGCGTGGCCAGCCGTGTGCATCGAGGGGTCCAGTCCGCTGCAACGGACAGAGCTCGTGCTGCTGGAGGCTGCAGTACCCCACTGGTCTTGCCCCCCAGACTCTCTCTTTTTTTTTTAAGCAGACTCCACGCCCAACGTGGGGCTTGAACTCATGACCCCGAGATCAAGAGTCACATGTTATACCGACCGAGCCCGCCAGGCGCCCCCTCCAGGCTTTTCTTGGCAGCGGCACAAGACCATCCCCTCAGCGCCCCTCTCTGTGTCACCCTCCCTGATCCTCTCCGTCGGGCACCCCCACCCCACCCCACCCCCAGGCTTCGCTCCTGCTGGGCCCCGTCTCCATGTTTAGCTGCTTCAGGATGGGCCTGGAGGCTGATGTGCCACCTCCTGGTTGAGGCTTTTTGCGGCCCCGACTGAGGGTGGGGGGCATTGAGGAAAGCAAGCTTGGGGGGCAGGCTTGTTGTGTTCGAGGTCACAAGGAGAGGGGCCCCGAGGGGCCCCTAGATCCCACCTTTAGCTCAGGGCAGGTCCCTGGAGGTCAGGAACCCATGCTGAGCTGTGAGGATGTGTTTGCTGGAGACTTGTCATAGCCCAGAGCTGTGGGGGCAGCAGTGGGGGCGGGTGGAGCAGGGCCCAGGACACCATCCATGGCTCAGGCCCAGCCTGGTGCATTGCCCTGCACGGACACACTCCCCAGACGCCATGCCAGGCACTAAGAGGCTGTGTGACGCGTGGAAAAACAAGATCATATTGCACTGAATGGCGTTCAGTGATCAGATGACTCTGTTTTGCTAAAGAGTCTACTGAAGCTCAGGGAGGTCACATGACACAGCGGGTCACAGGGCATTAGGGGCTGAGCAAGGCCCTGACCTGGAGCTTCCATGTGTTCCAGGAGGGGCGCCCACCCCGATGTGTGTCCTCCACGTCTCTTCTCTCAGGGAACCTCCGGCATCCCTGGAGACAGCAGCCACCCTCCCAGACTGAGGAGCCAAGACCCCAGCGCACCCCTGGTCTCCACTAGGCCTAGCTCCCAGACCCAGTCTCCTTAGTCCAAAGGTGTCCTCCGTGTGCCCCTCCAGGATGGCACGGCTGGTGTGGTCACACTGAGGGCTTTGCGTGCACGTGGGATGCTAAAGTGTGCCCAGAGGGGGTGCTTCTGCTTCAGGAGCCTTCCCAGGCTCTGGGTGCAGAGAACAATCGGCGCATTCAGTGTCGCTCAGTCCCCGAGCTCAGCAAGGCCCGGCCGTGGTGTCCTGAGCGCTGGGTGCCTTTGGAAGGCGGGCGCAAGGCCGAGACACTACACCCTTGTTGTCAGGGGTTTTTCCATTCAGAGGAAGCAGATTTCTGGGACGGCTTGGGGGAAGAAGCCAAGGCCCAGTACAGCACATGGATGTCCCCGAGGCTTAGGTGGCCTTGTCAAGCAGGGGCCGGGGTTCGAGAGGGCGATGGCGGACCAGCTGCTGCTGTGTCTGGCGGTCCCTCCTGGGCTGGGAAGGCCCCCACATGGAGTTGGGAGCCGGCCTGCAGCAGTGGCCCCCGAAGTGGGCCCGGGAGCGGGGGGAGTCCAGGAGAGCACAGGGCAGGCGATACAACCCCAACCCCACCCAGGAGAAGCACCCGTCCTCAAGTGGAAGAGTGTGTCCCTCACCAACACTGGGGAGCCCGTCCTCAGTGACCCAGAGGCAGGGACTTTGACCTGCTCTGCTTGTCTCCCCAGCATCTGAAAGTCCCTCCTGTCAGGATACCAGAACGTCTCTCCAGGAGCATGGCTAAGCTACCGACCGGACAACGGGCTTCTCAGGTCTGGCTCCTGAGGAGGGCGGTAGGACTGGGTTTCCTCAACTATAAAACTGTAGTCATAATGCTGCTCACAGAATAACCTGGGCTCTTGGCAGCAGACCACTGAACCCAGGCTGGCTGGTTTAACCAGAGAGGCATTTAGTCTAGGCTGTTGGGACGTTCACAGAAATTCTGGAGAGCCAGAGAAGGAAGCTTGGGCCCTGCCCGCCACTCCGGGAAACGCCCCACATCCCTAGCTGTTCTGGTAGGAACACTGGAGCAGGAACCCCATGCTGTGTGGCACGTGCGGCCGCTCCTCACGCACCCACGCACACCCCTGCCCCTCCCCCACGGCGGAGACCCAAATTTTCATCCACCGCTGCATTCATCTCTGGGTACTCCTTTCTCGGGGGGCTCTGTCAAGCCCGTGTAAAATCATAAAGCCACCACCACCACCAGCACCCCGATAAAAAAAAAAAGTAGTAGAAAGGTACAAGGACAAAAAGGTAAATTAACTTGTCTATAACCTGTAAGGATATATAAATAGCCAGGATTGTAATGTGTTTGAAGCACCGAGATATTCGCAACATTGTGTTTCAAATTGAGATGCCAGATCAGATGCAAATTTTCAAGGATTTATCTGAAAAGTGGCCACATGGCTCTTGAAGCTTTCACCCTCATCAAAAATAGAGAAAGTTGGATGGTTGGGGTCTGGCAGGGGGGAGATGATGGGTGAAGAGGATTTCTCTGGGGAGAGTGTGTTGAGTTCAACCTCTGAAGTTGAGAGAGGGATGTTTCAGTTCCCTTTTGTCACCTAACAAAATACCCCCAAATACCACCCTTTTGTCTTCCCTCATGTCTGTAGGTGAGGCATTGAGGTAGGCCTTCCCTGGATGGTTCTTCTACTCCACATGGCATTGATTGTGATTATTCACTTGCCTTTGTTTAGCTGGTGGCTGGGCTGGGCTGGGCTGGGCCAAGAAGGTTCCACCCACATGTGTCACCTCATTGTCTACGTCTCCCCCACAGGGCTGCTTGGGCTTCCTCACCGCATGGCGGGCCCACTGTTCAAGGGGGCTGGTTTCTAAGAGGGGGGTTCCAGTAAGAAAAGGCCAAAGGGCTCTTGAGGCCTAGGCTCTGGAACTCAGAGCATCATTTCCCCTGAACGTTATTGGTCACAACCAGCCATAGGTTCACCCCAGATTTGAGGGGAAGGGAATAGACTTCTTTTCCATGGAGCTGTGGTAGGAAATTTGTAACTGTCTGTAAACCACCACAGAGGCCTCAGTTAGGAGTCCTTGGGGAAGTGATCCAAACTCTCATTCCGGAGGGATCTGAGCTCCTGGTCATCCTGCCTATAACGCCCCACTAACATTTATCACTGTATTCGGCAGTATTAATAAATTCCCTGGAGAAGTCACTAGATTTGGGACATAGTGTTCTCCTCCCTCACCTCGTACAGCCGCCACACTTTCTCCCCCGGATAATCAGCGTCATTCATCCCACCCAAAACCCACCTATAAGTTGGTCTAAGTGGTATGAGGAGCCCAAAATGGCCGGGTGGCAGCCTCAGCCTCCAGCCCAGCAGGTCCACTGGTGTTTCCTTTCAGGAAGCATCCTTGATTTGGGATCCAAAAGCTCTAATCCGGAGCCCAGAGTATTGGAGATGCGAGGCAAAAATGCAGTGAGGGGCTTGCTGAGGGCTGCTGTGAGGGCCCACTGTCACCACGTCCCTTGGTTTCTGGATCCGTCCCTCTGCTAGGGAAGCAGCATGTCCAGCAGCACACCCAGCATCTGACGGGACAGCATCTGAGTTGTCTGGTGGCTGGTGCTGGGGCCAGGCCCGTGAGGGGGGACAAAAGGGTGGTATTTCAGTGTATTTTGTTAGGTGACAAAAGGGAACTGAAACATCCCTCTCTCAACCGTGGGTCTTGCAAGCACTGGCTTTGGCCATACTTCTTCGTTGTCAGAGGAGTCCCCTGGGCAGTAGCAACGGTGTGTGGGACGCTGTGATGGGCGATGGCGGTGGCAGTAGTAGGGCGGGCAGGGAGGAAGGTCCGGATGTGGAATGAGGGTCAGTGCCAGAGAAGATAAGGGGTGGTCCCTGCCAGGATGAAGGGGTACAGAGGAGCTGACCTGCCAATCGGTGGCTGGCTGGTCACCCAACAGCTGTAGCCACATCAGCCTGGGGAGGAGAAGTTCTTTCATTGAAACTGTAAGTCATCTTAGACCACATGGAACTTTGCTGGTGAGCAGTGCCAGGCAGCAAGGAGTACAGGCTGCCGGGTCATCTTGTCTACCCGACTACTGAGCTCTTTCTCAGGCCTGCTGCCCTTTGGACAACAGTCACCACTCCTCCTCTCTCCTTTCATCCACCTCCCTGACTCCTGAACAAATGGTTCGCAACCATCCCTGAGTGAGTGTAGGTCCGTACCCCAGGCCATCTCTTCTTCTAGGAAATGTGGGTGAGCAGATGTATTAGACACTCTGCCCGCCAGGAAGACTCCCCTTCTCCATCGTCCTTCCCTGCTGAGTGGGCCACCATGTCAACCTAGAGTTGGTGCCTTGCAGCTCTGTCTATAAATTACATATGACTGCTTTTCCTCTTCAGATGGCCTTAGGGACTCCCCACAGGGTCACAGGTATGGGTTGAGGGGAAGCTGGTGGTGCAGCGTTTCCATGGGGGCCTGAGTCACTTGCTACACACTTACCTGAGCCTTCCAGACCCTCTGCCCCTGCACCCAGACATAGCCCGTGCACGCGATGATAGGGTGTTGCACACACACATACGGGCCTTTAGAGCTGGGGGAGAGGTTGATACTCAGTGCCTGATGGGCAGTGGAGGTCCGTGGCCACAATGTCCTACAGGCATTCCATCTCCATGAGGGCCCAGTAGCGAACCAGTAGCTCCAGGGCAAAAGAAAAATCTTTGCCAAAGAAAGCATGGCTTAACTCCAAAGCCGGGAGACCATGGGATGTTCCTCCTGGAGACGGCCATTGGCCTGCCGAGTATGCTACCTTGCCTGAAACACAGGGTGTGCTCATGAATGTGCAGGGTCGGGAGGCCCAAGGGGCAGAGCTGCTTGTCTGCCGCCTTTGCTTACTCTCAGCAAAGCAGTCTCAAGCCGCGCACTTCACGGTGTTACACAGGAAGGCCCAGCCAACGCTTACTTCCTTTTACCGGCTGGGAGTGCAAGGTGCAACCGTTCGTCTTTCACTTCAGAGGGAATGTTTTGACTCGGCTGCACTTGCGTATGACAGAAACCCCAAATAACAGCGGCTTAATTTAGACAGAGATATGAGAAATCTGGGCTACATAGTGGCTGGCACTAGTTTAGCAGCTTGGGGAGGTCAGAATCAAGGTCTTTGGGGTTTTTTTGGTTTTTTGGGGGGGGTTGCCCTTTTCCTCACAGCCCCAAGGTAGTTGCTTTGGCTCCAGCCATCATGGCTTCATTCTAGGCAAGGGGAAGGAGAAACTGGGTGGAAGGAGGAAATGGTAGTGCCTACATCAGGAAAGCAATACTCTCATGGAAATCTCTGGAAGATTTCTGCCTGTATTTCCCTGGCCAGAACTGAGCCACCTTGACTGCAAGGAAGGTGGGAGAATGTTGGTTTTTTAAAGCTGGGCACATTTCCACCTCCAACAGAATCTGAATTCTGTAGGTGAAAAAGCGCAGGAGAATGAATACTGACGTGTAATTCTCAGCCACACGTACCTTGTGAGGTTGTTTGGATGACGGAACGCGCTGGCGGCCGGAAGGACCTTAGCAAACTGCCTGGCACATGCTCGGTGCCCAGCAAATGTGGGGGCGGGGGGATGGCCAGCAGTTTCTGCCCCAGTCATCCACTTGTTTTCCTCTACCGTCCTCGTCAGAGGACCTCCTTTTCATCTCCCCATTCTCTACTCTATAGAGGCACCAACAGCGCTGTGGTTTGGTGTCAGTGAGCAGAGACCAGAGGTCAAGAGATAGCCGAAAGTCAGGGCCCTACCCATCCCCCAGCTCCGCCCAGACCGGAAGCCTGGGTGGGAGCAGGTTGCTCCGTTCCTGGCTGCGGAGAAGCCCTGGGTCATGGGTGAGGCTCCTTGCAGTGAGCTCACACTCTCAACTGAATATCACACCAGCGGCACCTCCCCACTGGTGCTGGGAGCTCAGGAGCAATGCCCACCCCCACCCCCACGCCCTTCCCAGCCCAGGAAGCTGCAGGAGCCCTTCTGCCTCCAGCAAGAGTGAGCTCCGGGGTCCTGGACAGCCAGAGCCAGGCACAAGGTGAAGGGGCGGGCCTGAGGGTAGGAGTAGGGGCTGCTTGAGGAGGTCCACCCTGGCAGGGTGCTGGCTGGCCCCTGGGTGCTCTGGGCTGAGAGCTGAGGGCAGGTGGTCTTGGGGAAGGAAGAGAGAGCAGGAGGCAGAGACAGAGGACGGAGGAGGGAAGCAGAGTCCAGAGAGGCCGAGACCCTGAGGGTCAGCTTGAGACCAAGAGTAGAGACAGACCAGAGCGGGGAGAGAGAGAGAGAATTCTAGAAGGAAGGCTCTGAGGGTCAGGTTAGGGAGAGGCAGGCAGAGGAAGAACGGAGCAGGCTGGGGGTGGCCTGCACTGTGGCTCGTCAGGCCGAGCTGAGGGCAGGAGCTGGGGCCCCCAGGATGGGGCCGGGCCCAGGGATGGCAGGGCATGGTGAGACCGCGGGCCCAACCCGGGGGCCTGCTCTGAGGCTTCAGGAGTGCCACCATGGCTGCAAGAAGCACCTGGGAGACATCATCAGCTTCTTCTTCCGCTTCATCTCTGGGAACCTGGCTCGAGGTGAGGGCTGCTTTGACAGGACCAGTCAAGGGAGCAGAAAAAAGCAGGTTTGGGACTCTGCCTGCCTTGAAAGGGGCTGGGGCAATCGGAGGGGACGGTGACCCCAAGAGCAGAACTGGAAGGAACCCCCTGGCTCAGAGCCCTGCCCTATGACCGCAGGCAGTGTGTGTGAAGCCAGGCTCCCGCACTCTGGGCCTGGGGCGGGAGACGAGGTGGGAGGGGGCTTCCTTCTCCAGGGGCACAGATTCAGCCTGGGCCAGGAGGAAGCAGGAGGCTCCGGGGCCAGCCCACCTGCCTTGCCCACACTTACCCCATTGCCCTGGCCTCTCCCCTCTTTCTTCCCCTCCCCAGAGCCCCCTCCTGCTCCACCAAAGAGATGTGTGACTTACGTAGTGAGGATGAAAGAAAGTCCTTGATTGGTGACAACCGTCTTTTTAAAATCTATAAAACCAACCAACCTGGGATTTCGGGCAGGGATATAATGGGGCTGTCAGGCTCAGGCCTGGGGAGGAGCCCCATGTGGGAGTGACAGCACAACAGGCCAGGTCCCGCTTCTGCTCTGTCCCCTCTGCCCCTCACCAGGGTGGGTGCCCCAGGGCTCAGCAGGATCAAGACCCAGCATTGGCCGTGGGGACCAGGCACCAGGAGAGGGGCTCCTGCCTGTGGGTGCCTGGTGTTTTCTTGGCCAGATGCGCCGGGAAGGATGGTGTCAGGAGCTCCAGACGCTGAAAGGAGAGACCCTTAACAGCTCGGGGCTTCTGGGCCCTTTTGTCTTATCCTGTTATTAGAGGGATATGAAGGGAATTCGGCTAAAGTAATCACACAACTCTCTAAAGAGATATCAAATGAAATCCCTAACACATAAATATGAGTCAGTGTAGACATGTGATATATTGGCTTTTTAGCCAAAGATAAAAAATGCTTCTGCTGCCCAAAGATGCTCATAGACCCTGAGGGACAATGTGCCCACACTGGGCGGGGCTGGGCTGAAAAGCCTGGCCTTTTGTCCCCTCTCTGGGAGGGGGGGCGCCTTGTCCCCTGCTCTGATTCCCTGCCCTGACCCAAGCTCTTGGCACAAAGCCTGGTGCACTAAATCCTTATCGAACTAATGAATAATATTTTAAGAAGAACAAAAACACAAAATTGAACATATAAGCAATCATATCAATCATCTCAAAATTGGTCAAATAATAATGGTTTCAAATACTCAAAAGCAATAATAGATCTCTAGTTATGAGAAAACAGGATTCTGATATAATGAAGGTTTGCAGAGGGAGACCAGATGGAGGTCTGAGTCTAAAGCAGGGGTGGCAACCTCAGGGACCTTTAAGGGGGGGGGACTCAGGACATTGTTGCTGCAGGTAATGGGAGCCCAGGGTCACAAGCCAGCTTTTCAAAAGCAATGGAAGCTCTGTCTCTGCTCGTGATGCCCCTTAGCCCTGCCTCCCAGCTGCTGGCCTTCCCCACCCGAGGCAGTCATTGTTGGGGAGGATGGAACTTTGCACACGGTGGGTCACTCCTCTGGGAGGGGAGACACCTGGGGGTCAGGCTTAGTGGCAGAGGGATGTGCCTGGAGTTACCAAGTCTCTGGGAATGGATATATGTCAGGCTGCCTGCTGCACAGGGCGACTAGGAGAGTCAGCAAGACCCCTTGCTTACTGAGTTTCCGTGAATGGGAGTCTTTATTGCCCAGTAGTTTCATGCACCTTTTTCAAACCTTTTACATGCTTGATCGGCTTGCAGACTCATGGGGGCTTTTTCTCACTCCTTCTGTGTGTTTCTCTGTCTCAGTCTGTCTTGCAAGGAGGAAGGAGACTGCAGGTCTGTGTCACCCAAGGGTGCAATCTGCCTCCCTAGGCTTCAGGTTCCTCATCAGACATAAAAAACAAAAAACAAAAAAAGAAAAGAAAAGAAAGCAGAAAGACTTGAGCTTGCTGCCCTACTTCTGAGCTCCTTCCGGCTCTAGATACTGGTTCTGGGATTCACAGTAAGTGGGGGTGCAAGGGAGCTGTCTGGGAGCAGGGAGCAAGGAGGTCAAGAGCAGGCTGGTGTAAGCGCTGAGATGCTGCTAGAACACAACCACTGGACATCCCCATATGGAACAAGCTGGGGGGGTGGGGGTGGCGCGATCCTTTGTCACCTCTGACCCTTTCCGTCTGCCCTGCGGGATTGCCCTTCCCTGTCGTTGGGGGAAATTCTGTGCAGGTCCTGTGGGCATCTTCCAGGCGTTCGTGTGTCCTTAGGGAATCCTGCCTGTCCCAGATCAGAGTTCCAGACCCTCATTCACTTTGGGATCTCCCTCCTGCTGATTTGTCTCAGGCCGCAGGGTGGCACAGGAAGGCGGAGTGTGGGCAGGGTCCTGGGCATCTCCAATCCTCCTTCCCCTTGCTTCCCACCTGGTTCCGGGGGCCAGGCCACTGCCAGCTCCCTTCTTCTGTTCATGATGCCCTTGGCCTTGTCTCCCAACTGTTGAGACTCCCCCTCTCCAGCCAGCACGAGGAGGACCGTTGGATGGATGGATTCCCCCAGCTCTCTTCCATAGGGTCCGAGGGAGCTCTGCCTCCGGGACCATCACCGGGTGGGTGTCTAGTTCCTCCCCCTCCCCCTGGCTGCCTCCAGCCTCTGGAGCCATGGCCATCACCTGACCTCCTCCCCGTGTGGGTCAGACCCACCTGGCCCCAGACACATGCCCAGACCCCACAGGATTCCCAGAAGCCCCTCAGTTGGACAGAGGACTAAAGCCCCTTGGTGTAGGAGGAGGGAAGACACCCAGCACAACAACCAACCTTCCAAAGATGTTCCTTTTTTCTGCCTCACCAACCTTTTCCTTCTCTGCCACCTGGCAGGGTGAGGAAGGGTGAGTCACAGGACTGGTTTCCTAGGCCCTTTGTATGACCTGCAGAGCTGGTCTCAGCTGCTGGGGCCTCTGCCCAAACTCAACAAGGAAAGCCACATTTAACACCTAGATATGAGACATGGAGTCCACATCAAGATGGTGGAGAGCCCTGTCTTCTGAGCCCCTCGCCCCACCCTGCAGCAGGTGCCCAGGCCCCAGGCCTCCCAGAGACAAGGCATGGGGCAGAGGCAGGGAAGGGCCAGGAGCCAGGAAAGAGGGCTGGAGCTTGAGACTGAGGCCGCAAAGCCTCGAGGTTCCAGACAAAGCTGGGCACAGCTGGCTTGCATTGTCAAAGCATCATTCTCTATGTGTTAAAAATATCATTCTTCCACAAATAGACAGTGAGTGTGTGTCAAGGTTCTATTGAAGTACTTAATAAGGAAACCAGCAGAATGACAAAGCTGATTCAAAAGAGAAAGAAACACAGGAATTTTTAGAGAGGGTGGAAATAAAAGGGACACTGAGATATGACCTCTCATTTCGACTGAAACTAAGATCCAGGGCATTGAGACAGCCACCCGTGGGGTTATCTTCTCTGCCAGAGAGAAGAGGAAATCATCGCCTCTTATCAGTTTTATAGGCTTGTAAAATGTGTGGGACCTCATCCCTTGTACCGCTCACTTCTGCTCCCCTGGAGAGTCCGAGGCTCCGGGCAGGCGTTGGACAATGCCCTAGCAGGATTGAGAGGCCGTGCAATGCTCTCTGCACCTTATTCCCGCAGTTTTTAAACAGAATACCATCTCTGGCACTCACAGCTGGTAAAAGGTAAACTGAGGCACGTTAAAAATTTCAAAAGTTTATCTGAGCACACATCCATTCAAATAGGACAGCGTCCCCCCAGAAGGTGGTGAGGACCACTCTACAGACAGGAGCTGGGGGAAGGGTTTTATAAGGAAGGAGCTGAAGTAAAGCAAGGAAATCTTTGATTGGCCATGGCTGACGTGGCTGCCTTATTTGGGAAAGCCCAGTTGGCTGTTCGTGATTGGTTGTTCTTAAATTTCCTGAGGTTTGGGTTCGGTTGCGTAGAGCGAAGGCATTAGATCTGCCACAGTCCAGCAGCCTCCTTGTTTCATCTCTTTAACAATTCCCCCCTTTCTGTCATCCTTTCACACATGAGGGATTAACCGACAAGTTGGCATTACTGCCTCTCTCAGTCACCCTCAGGGTTAGGTTCCGATCTTGTCATGAAACACAGATTGTGATGTCAGGCCGTGGAAGAATCCCTTCTGCTGTTCATCTCATTGTTCATCTTGTTTCTGTGTCTCCAAGCATAGTGAGACCATCTGATGTTCTTCTGATGGCTGTGAATGTATATTTCAGACCCTGGAGAGAACACAGTGCACCAGGGAGATCACAGTGATAACTCTCAGGAGGATAATAATGACAAGAGGTTGAAGTGTGCTCCTTCACCAGGGCACCCATGAACCAGACGAGTTCGTAGCCAGTAAATCAAAGAAGGTGTCTGAAGTGGCATCAAACCTGTTTTAGCCAAGTGGCTTGTTTGTTAATTTCTCGTATGTGAATTTCTAGTATAGGGAGGCGTTGATCCAGGTACAGCAGGAGGTAATTGCCATAGCACAGACTCCTCCTTGCTCAGCCAACAAGTAATCCAAAGCAATTCTAGGATCTAAAACCACTTTATCAGCTTAAAATAATGGTTATGCCCAAGAGGCATATTTTGGGGTGGCATATTTTGCTGTCCTTTATTCCCTGCCTTTGAAATCCCTCCAAGAAGTTTCACAGTCTGGGATTTGAGCTGGTAGATTGTGCCGTCCCACTGAACGTGTCCCTTAGTCCTGAGAATGGTCAGTTCAGTTAAACGGTTGTGTCTTATTTCAGGAGGCGGTACCCAGGAGGGTTCCCAAACCTAGGTCTAGATGGTACAAGCAATCAGGTATTTAATACAAGGCATTTCTGTGGAAACAGAAGAAAAACAAAGGTTAATGGTTAGAGGAGACTATAACCCAGTTTCTGAGCCCAGAGGGAAGCCAGTCAAGACGATTTCTAGATGGGGGCACCTGGGTGGCTCAGATGGTTAAGTGTCTGCCTTCGGCTCAGGTCATGATCCCAGGGTCCTGGAATTGAGCCCCACATCGGGCTCCTGGCTCAACGGGGAGCCTGCTTCTCCCTCTCCCCCTGCTCATGCTCTCTCTGTATCTGTGTGTCTCAAATGAATAAATAAAATCTTTAAAAAAAAAAATTTCTAGATGTTGGTCTCCTAGATGTAGGGCTCAAAGCATCTTTTATAGTTTGGATGTCTCTGGTGGTGTTGCTGGTGTTAGGGAGAACTTTCTGAGCGACAGGTACAAAGCTTATCCACACATGAGCCATGGTGGTGATTTCTCTATTTATTATCTAGTTGTCTAGCGTTAGTTGGCAGGGCTTCGGGAAAAGGAAACGTTTTGTTCTTAATGAGTCCGAGTCAGAGAAAGAAAATTAGAAACATTAGTTTGGAAAGCCATAGCCAGATATCAGAGGAAAACTGGAAGAACTTAGGATCCAAGCCAGTTTACAGGTAGATAACCTCAAAGACAATGAACAGGACTGGAATCTGATATTCACAAGGGTATGTGATAGCTTTCTACAGAAACTATAATTTTACAGAAACTAAATTTGCAGAAACATAATTTTTCTCTCTACAACTACCCCAATTTCTAGCAAAGATAATAAGACAAATTTGTTTGCAAAGTAAGTTGTCTCATTAAACTTGGCCCGATTATTTATGTAATGGCAAGAATATTGATTTTATGTATATCCTTAAATATAATATTCCAGTTAAAGCTTGGTCATATCTAAGGGGCTTTATTGGATACATAAAGTCATTCCCGGTTTATTAGATTTTTTTAAAACTTCGTTAGTCTAAGAAGTCAAGCTAAGGACTTGCCCAATTGTGCCCTGTTACAAGGAGAACCGATTCTTGAACTTACGCAAAAACCTGCATTGTCATGAAAAGTAAGAATAGCCAATAAGAGTTTCTGGATTCTGGAGGGATCAGGCAGAGAGAAAAAAAAAAAAATGTATTATTATTATTACTATATATCATTATATGTCAGATATAATAATATATATTCTATTTTTGTTTACAAAAGAATACTTTACTAAATTGCTGTGTTATAGATAACTTTAAAAAAAGGAAAAGAAGCATTTTTTAAATCCAGAAAACAAAACAGTAAAGAACCAGCCATGCTTTAAGCAAAGTAATAAAACTTATAATTATCCTCATCAATCCATGCAGTCCCACCTCATTAAATATTTTTTAGAGATTTATTTATTTATTTTAGAGAGAGAGAGAGCAGGGGGAGGGGCAGAGGGAAAGAATCTCAAGCAGACCCCCCACTGAGCACAGAGGCCTACTGGGGACTCAATCCCACAACCCTGAGATCATGACCTGAGCCAAAACCAAGAGTCTGGATGCTTAATGACTGAGCCACCCAGGCGCCCCTCACGTCATGAATTCTTGATCCTCAGAGTTCTCATAGAGTTTAGTGGTATAATCTTAAAGTTATCAGAAATCTGTCCCTGTCAGAATTCTTTCCATGAATCTCTTTGAAGAGAAGCCCTTCTGCAAAAGCAATGGAGTAAAACAATAACTGTTTTACTTAAAGACTTAAAGTGGCCATGGTTAAAGATCTGTTGAGAGTTCATTATAGTGCAGTTAACAAGGGGTTTTCATTATTTCCGTGACATACATCTTAAGATAATAGCTCGAATTAGAATTGATAACACGGTACCAGGACACATGAGATCTCTAGGAATTTCATATAATTTCTGGAACACTTAACATCAATAACACATATCCGTACAAATATAACTTAGAGAAGGTTTAGCAGCACTTCTTACTTGACAATTCTTTCCATGTAATTTAATATATCCAGTAATAAGCTTTAGTGAGTTTTATGGCTCTTTTATAAGGAGAGAGAACTAATCGGCTGAGATGTTCCAGAGTCCTTGGGAGAATTCCAAGGTAGTTTAAGGCCAAAAAAGACTTCATTTAGAATTTGATTATGGGAAGTTTATACAAAATATCAAAAAGTTTGAACAGCTGATTAAATATGATCTTGGTAATTTAGTCAACCAAAGTGATAAAGACTAAGGCAAACAAGATTTTGTAAAACAAACACACACACACACACACAAAATCCTTAGCTCTTTTAAAGAAAAGACACCCTTCTCCCAATTAATCAAAGACCTGATAAAAAAGAACATGAAGCACAAGAAATTACTTTGGTAAAACACAATCTTTGCTTTCCAGGTGGATTATCCAAAGGTGAAGGAAAACCTTTCATAATCTCTTATCAAGAGCAGGCCAATCGTTTAAGAATACTTTGTTCTTTTAACAAATGAAAGAGAATTACATTTTAATTATGTGTAGGCATACTATTGATATTAACGCTTATTTTTAAAACCCTTCTAAAAACTCCATTCAGTGTTAGCCCCTGGACCACCTTAGATTTTCCTCTCTCTCCTCCCACTTTCCAGATCCATTTAGTTTTGTCCTTTATTCTCCTCCTTCTCGTTCTCAAACAACACATTACTCTCCTGTAGGCACAATAACTCCATTTTCCCTTAACAAAAATGCATTTCCCTACTTTATGCCTTTTTTTGTTTTTTTTTTACCACAAATACATTCTACTTCCCTTGCGTGCAGAGCTGTCTCTCTCATTATTTCTAGTAGTTTTGATTACATATATCAGGTTAGACTTTTTAACCCTTGGAAACCCTGATTTCTAGTGAGACTAAGGAGCGAGGACTTGTGGACGGTTATACCAGCACTCTATAGATTGGCAAAATTTTTAATACGTTTCATAATTTCTAGGAGCATACTCTTCCTCAGAGTAAATTTTTCCACATGGCACAAAACACGTTGAGTGACAGAAGTCTCTTTAGTCGGTCTGTATTAAGAAGCCAAAGGGAGACAAACCTAGGTTCAGTAATGATTGCTCAGTATTTTATCTTACTTGGAAACTGTTTGGAAAGGCAGTCTCATGCCCCACAGGCTTGGACCACCACTTCACCCCCTAAGAGAGGGCCTCAGGCCTGGAACACTTCCTTACTAAGAGGTAAGAAGCCCACATGGCCTGTGTTGGGCTTACCACCTTTTGCGGGCATATCCCTCCTTGTTCACCTTTCTGAATATTCTTTTGTCTCTGCTTAAAGTGTGTGCCCCATTTGGTACCTGGACAAGCCAGGGTTCTATCTGTCCTCTGCAGGGAGGGGCAAGGTTTGTCCACTGCAGCAGGAGAGGGGTGCTCCTAGGTCAGCGGCCCCGTGTCAGCCATCAGGGGAGACCTGCTAGCCACGGGGGATTGATGTCCACTCTGGAAGCTGATCTTGCTCTGTCTCTTCTCTCTGTAAGTGAAGTGTTGTTCCATCCAATGCTTGGCTGGTATGTGTTTTCACTGGCAACTCTGATGCTAAGATGCCGTGGACAGAAGTGTTTAGAATCCTCTAAGCAGGATTGGTAACCAGTGCTCTGTGCCCTACTCCGTGGGATTGGTAAAAAGGATAGGTGGGCTTTGAATTGCTTCGAGAGCTGCATTTCTGTTCTTGTAAATTTGTAAGACAAATTGGGTTTCGGTTTCAATGTAATTAAGGGGGGGGCCCCCCCCCCCCCGCCCCCGCCCCAGCCCCAGCCAGCCACATTATGTTCAATTCGCTTCTTTATATCAGGGAAAATGTTTCCAACTAAGATGGAACTCAAAAGATTCCTACATTCTAGATTTAGAGCTGTCTTTGGAATGTTGTTTCACAAAGGCTTCAGGTTGTTGTCCTTCCCTTTTAGCTTAGAAGGCCTTTAAAAAGTTCCTGTCCGATTCTGAATATAGGTCTCCAATTACACCAACTTCTGTCCATAGAAGTCCTCTTAAAAAATCCCTTCAAATATCTTATCATCAGGTTTGAGTTGGGACAAACAGGAAATATTCCTGGCAATGTTAACTCTTTAAAAGGGACACTTTTGATTAAGTTAGTCTTAGAAGCTTCTGCATACCAATCAAAAATTCATCCCACTGTGTTGGGGAAGTTTGGGACCCTTTTTTCTCCAGGGCATCTCATAAATGGATAAGTTTATTTAGGTTAAAATTTCCCCACTGTGGCCATGATAATTCAAGATTATCTCTGGTAAGCTTAACCCACTTGTTCAGACAAATTTGGGTCTGGGCCTGGAACACTTCCTTACTAAGAGGTAAAAAGCCCACATGGCCTGTGTTGGGCTTACCAACTTTTGCGGGCATATCCCTCCTTGTTCACCTTTCTGAATATTCTTTTGTCTCTGCCAAAGCAGAGTCAATTCTTATGATTTTCATGCATAGAGTCCTAAATGGAGGAGTCTTAGACTTTCTGGATTTGAAGCAACCTGTTTTCTCCTCTCCTTCCTTTAAAACAAAATTGTACTTACCTGAGGCCTCACCCTGGGCTCAGTCCTGTTTCAGTCAAGACCCAGTGTGGTTGAAGTTGGAGAGCTCATAATGTTTAAGTTGGACCCAGTCTGGTTAAATAAATGCTTAAATGAAGTCGGAGAGCTTATAATGCAAAAGCTGCAAAGCTCAGTTATCTGCGAGGGACTTACCCATGACCTTCATTCAGGTGCAGGGAGAAAGCAGTGAGCACAAAGGGCTCAGCAGGTCCTCCCAGGGCCCATCAGGGTCTCCTTTGGATTCCACTTCTGACACCAGAGCTGTTAAAATGTTAACTGAGGTACACTACAGTTGTCAAGCTTATATGAGCATACATCGATTTGAATCCAGTAGTTGGGAGCACTGCACACATGGGAGCTGGGTCAGGGGAGGGTTTAAAAGAATATACGGAAGCAAGGCAAGGACATGATTTGATTGACCATAGCTTAAGCTGTTGCCTTATTTGGGAAAGCCTAGCTGGCTATTTGTGATTGGTTGTTGTTAAGTTTTGTTTTCTCATATTCAAGTTCCTTGGCTCTGGCTTAGGTTTGGGTCTGCTTCCATAGGTTACCAAGGCCTTAGAGCCATCCCAGTCTAATGGCCTCCTTGTTTGAATACTTCAACATAGCATGGAGGAAATTGCTTCTAACCTCTCTGTTTCTTCATCTGTAAAAGGATCATAAGAATAAAGAGGTCATGAAGAAGGTTGTTGTCAGATGGTCAGATGCACACGAAAATCTTGCACCTTCTCCACTTTGCTACCACGTGGGCTCGGGTATTGGCTGCCTGCGTGTTGGTGTGTGACTTTGGGCAAGTTACTTGGTCTCTAGGAACCTGTTTCCTCATCCACTGAGCAGGTACGACAGCGGTTTCGAGGGGTCTACCAGAGCCTGTAAAGGGCTAGGTCAGGGCTACCCCTCAGGATTGCAGCGGCAGGGCTGGGACAATGGGGATTTACTGTGTGACTCACAGCTGCAATTCCCCCCTTTCTGGGCCTCAGTTTCCTTATCTGGGAGGCAAGAGCAGGAGAGGGCAATTTTCAAGGGCAAGGACCAACTGTCAATCTTGTGATTCCCCCCAACTCTTTAACCAGACACAGGGACCTGGGAGCTTGGGGTGCATTTTTGGGTCCTGGATCCTGGGCAAGGCCTGCCTTTGGAACCACTGCCCCCTCCTGCCTTTTCCCGGCTTTTCCCTGGATGCCCTCTCCAAGTCCTGGAAGACTCTGCGCCCTTCCACCACTCAGAGAGCCTCCCAAACCTCTCCCCAGGGCCTTGCTAAGGAAGTGAAGTTCATTAAAAGCCAACTGTGAGTAGCCTGATGCTTTTCCTTAGCTTGAGTGGGGAGGAGTCTCCGGACACATGTAATGGGCTGCTGAGGTCCCCACCTCTGCCTGCCCGGCCTCCCCAATTGCCTGCCTCCAAATGGTCAGATCAGAATGGGTAGGAGAGGGGTGGCTGGGGATGCACAGGGAGGGTCAGTGGAAAGGGCACTGACTGGAAAAGTGGGCAGGGGGAGCCTCCCAGAAAGCTGATTGGTAGTCACCTGCCCAGATACAGGGACCCCTTGGGCCCCATCACCACCTTCCTGTGCCAGAACTCTTTCCCAGCATGGTGTGTGTGTGGTGCCCCTGATGCTGTGGGGCCCAAGTCCCCGTCCTCTCGGGTGGAGGGGGATTGGGGGTTATTTGGGATGGTGGGGAGGAAAAACAAGAATAGCTTCCAGATGCTTCAGGATAGGAGGGAATGTTTGTGCTGGCCTGGAGCTGCTCAGGGAAAACAGAACCTTGATGACTGAGCAACTGGGGCTCCTGGGCAGACGCTCACAGGCTGGAGAGCCTGGTGGATTGGCCTGGCCACCCCCTTCCTGCCTCCCTCCCTCCTTGCCCCGCTGCCAAAGGGTCTCTCTTGGCAGGTATTTCCCCATAAATCCACCAGGGGGCAGCAGGAACCAACACGTTTGCCACACTAGACCATTTTAATCTGAAATCACCAGCTCTGCATTCTCCTGCCAATCAGCCCTTCCCGATTCCCCTCCTGCCTCCACATCCTCTCACCTTTGGAGCAGAGGAACATAGGGATCTGGAGTTCCTGGGCTCCCATCTCTCTTCCAGGACACATCCTGGCTCCTGATGTTCTGAGCTAAGCCCAGGACAGGCTGGGACCCTCTCCCCAGCAGGCCTCCCCTCCCTGCTCCTGCCCATGATGTGCCGGCCCCAGGCGCTAGGACTCAGTGTGCCTTTGCGTGGCAATGGTTCCCTCTTGGATCACCCCCAGAGGCCTCAGGAATGTGGGGTGAATCCTGGTTGTTACATAGGAAGGCCTTCTTTAGCCATCCTCCTTGGGTGTAGATGAGGGGACAGGTGCAGACAGGGGCCATGTCCACACCTTGGGCTTGTGCCTGACGTGGGGTGGCAGGCTACTTGTAGTGATCTAACACGAATGCTTCCCAAGATAGACAGACCAGGCTCCTGACCACCAGTCCATAGGCTGGTACAGGTTTCCCGAGTGAAATGAGGAAAGACAGGTGGTGAACTCTCAGTAAACTAACTGTATTCCCTTTCAATGGTTCACATCTTCATTTCCTTTTGAAATAATGCTGAAGAGAGATGGGAGTTAGGATTTTTTAATTTTTTTTAATACCCTTGCATTGCAAAATAAAAGATGAAATTTTTATGCCCTCTTCCAAATTTGGGGGAAAACATGAGGGGGGTCTATAAAAGCCTGACTGAGGCTGGCTGGTGGAAGGAGGACTCCAGTGGTGGGAGTGGTAGGCAGAGGCCAGGGACAACGTGGGGAGGGCGGGTGTCTTGGCTGGGACCCATGGAGGACATTCTCCCCACCGCCCTTCAGAGCAAGGTGCAGCCCTGATGTAGTTCACAGGCCTGGGGCCCCCACTCTGGTGACCAAGAGCTGTCCCTCCCAAACTGAAGATTGGGCCTGAGCAGTGACCCGAATCCTGGTAATGGAGTAGGGAGTGTTAGATGACACAGTCCTCAGAATAGCGCAACTCAGAGCAGGTGAATGAGTGAGGGAGTGAGTGGAAGGAAGAAAGGAGTAACCAAGGAAGCACTTGTTCAGGAGTACTGACCCACATAGTTCAGCAGGAGGGAGGAAGCCTCATACCACCTTTAAGTTTTCAAAAAGAAAACAGCAGTGAATGGAAGCGTTGGCAGAAACCAGTAAGCCGTGAGCAGCCTGGGGTCTAAGCTGGGTGATTGCCTGTGGAGGGTCCCCAGCCAGGTGGGAAGCTCATGACACCAAGGCCACCATCATCCCCTACCCCCCCAAACAGAGGGGGCTGCCCCAAGTGGGGAGCAAGGAGCCTGGGAGGGGGCAGGTCAGGCTGATGGAGAGGGCCGGGAGCCTCGGGATGGAGTGTGCAAGCGTTGGGAGGAAGAACCCCCCCACCCCTTCTCCTGCCCCCTAATCCAGTAACCCCAGCAGAGAGCACCAGAGGGTAGTCTTCATTACTGCTCATTCCTTGCTTCCTTTTCTCATTCCCGCCTCTCCTACCCAAGGTCTCTCCCGGGAGGTGGCCCTTGCAGTGCATGCTCCACTCAGCTGCTTTGCAAACATAAATAAGTCATTCTCCTGCCAAAAGCCTTCAGTGGTTTCCCTTGAACCTTAAATAAATTCAGGCCCTTGCTCTGCCTCTGCAGGATGTTAGTGCATGCTGTCCCCTCTGCCCGGAGCATCTGCACCGGTGGACTTTCTCCTCCTCCAGGCCTCGGTTCAAACGTCACCTCCTCAGAGGACTGGCCCTGTCATATCACCACAGGGCCAGCACATGGCAGGTGACTGACCAAATGGCATTTGGCAAAGACCACTCTCAGTTTTGGGGATTCAACCCAGACTGTCCACTAGGCCTCGAGCTTCCCTGTGTATATGGAGCCGGCAAGACCAGGAGGCTGCCCGTCTAGTTCAGTTCTAGGGATCTACTCGCCCACCATTCGCAGCCACCCCAGGGTCCCATGATCCTCTTGCATTTAGGGACCCCAGTCCAGTGGTTCTGAGGTGACATGCAGGCTCCCTGCCCGCTCTTCCAGGAAAGGCATGAGCGTGTACCCAGGATGCCTGGAGGCAGGGGCATTGTCTTTGTGTATAGCCCGTTTGCAAAGAGGTTTCTGGGCACTGGCTGTGGCCAGGGCAAGGAGCTGGGGGAGCTGAGGAGGAAACTGCACTGGGCAGAGCATACTCCCTGGGCCCTCAGCCATCCTTATACTGATCCTGCTAGGTGAGCATCGCCACTAACCCCACCTGCGGGGAGCACCTGAGGCTTAGGGAAAAGCTTGTCCATCTGTCTGTCCGTCCATCCATCCATCCATCCAAAACACATCCATGAAGCACCTACTGAGCCTGGCACAGGCTGGGAGGGACGAGGAGCTGGGAGACCTTCCCTTCTGCCCTCCCCTCCCTTGCAGGGCCCTAGCTGGACCCCTCCCCACAAACACCCTGGGAACCCGCCATGGTGGGCTTCAGGACCAGGCTTGAGCTGTTCAGGACTTGCTACTGCCTGTGCTGGACAAACCTGGAGCTCCAAGAGGTCTGCACCTTCTGGAAGGATGGGAGCAGAAGCAAGGCTCTAGGTCTGGTTTATCCTTGCCCCCCGCTACCCCATGAAGATCTCAAAGTCACCCCCTCCCCATCTTCCCTGAGCCTGGGAGAATGAATCAAATATGATGGCAGACTCCCCCCCTCCCCCCACCCCCAGTGGCCTTCATCTTAGACCTGCTGAGTTCTCAAGGCACAAATGGGGGAACTGAGGCCTGGGAAGGAAATGGGAGCTGTCCAAGGTCATATAGGTCTGGGAACTCTCAGGTCAGTGCTCGTTTCCCTACTCTCCCCAGCTGTCTTAGCCTCGGTGTCCCAGCTTGAGAAGCATGAGGGGCCCAGAGAGAGAGAGAGAGGCTGAGGGCTCCATCCCAGCACTTGGAGGAGGGCAGTAGAGTACGCCGCGGACGGCTGAGCCATTTCCAAGCACTGAACACACAAGGGAAGCGGTTGAGTTGAGTCTGTGGGGAGGCTGGAAGCCACAAAGTGCTGGCTTCGCTGGCAGGCGCGTGCTTGTGTGCGTGTGAGTGTGCGCATGCACTTGCCATCCACATGTCCTCTATGGTCAAGGTGGGCTTTGAGCCTGCCTGTGTGTTGGGGAAGACACCAGGTGCTGTTCTTAAAGCAACATCTTCAGTCCACGATCAGAAGGTCCTTAGAGATCGGCCAAATGACCCGTGGGACAGCCTGGCCGTGCAGGCCCCCTCAGAGCCAGGATCTCAGGGCGGAGGGGTCGCTGACAGAAGCCGGGTTCTCTTTTGGCCGTGGCCATTGCCGGTATTTAGATGTGTCCTCAGGCATGTAGGCTGCTGGCCAGGGGCCAAGCCACCTCTTGGAGGTGGGGATGCCACGGAGGAGGAAGAGAGGGCAGAGAGTGGGTCTCAGCAGAGCCCAGAGGTTTCTAGAAAGGGTTGGAGGGGCTCTGCTACTTACCAGCTGTGTGACCTAGGGCAAGTCACTTTACCTCTCTGAGCCTCAGTTTCCTGACCTGTAAAATGAGGAGTGATGATAGAACTTTCCTCTCTGGGCTGTGGCAAGGATTAAGGCAGCTACAGACATGACTCGGGAATGCCCAGCACAGGATGAGTGTGTAGTAAATGCGCCGGCTCCTGGCTCCAGGCTGAGCTTCAGAGTGGCCCCACACCAGCCGTGTCATACTTAGATGGCTATAATTGAGAGCACCCAACTTCTGAGACTTAACCTCGTCCTGTGTGGTAACTAAGTAAGAGCCCAGGGTAAGACCAGGGCCCCTGGCATCTGCCCCCATGAGGTCCTGGGCCAGCAGGACTGGCATTTGCCGAGTGTCAGCCCCCCTGGGAGTCACACTGGGAACCCTGAGGTGGGCTTCAGCAGCTCATTTTACAGATGAGTCCTGTGGTTCAGGGAGGTCGAGCAACCTGCCCAGGGCGACCAGGCCAGGCGAGCCCAGCCGTATCGGACTCCGGAGCCCATGCCCTTAGGGAGCGCACGCCACAGAGGATACGGTGGGGGGGGCGGGGAGCTTGGAGCTGTAGCCCTCTGGCTGGCCGGCCGGGGTTCTGCCGGGCAGGGACCCCTGTGTTAAGTGCGTGGCTGGCGCACACATTCACAGTTCAGCTGAGTAAATACTTACGGCCATTATGGCAATTGATTGCCTTCGATCCCGTGTGCGGCCGGGAGAGAGCCCTGCTTACTCATGCTTTCTTAAAAACGGCCTCTTCTCTCACACGTCTTTAATAATTCAGCTCCTAATTGTCTCCAAACGCAAACCTGAAAATGCCAACTCAGGGCCTTTGTCCCTGGGCTGGTCCATCTCCCGTCCTCCCTGCAGGGCGGGGTTGGGGGCTCACCCCTTTTCTGTGGCAGACCCAGGCCTCCAGGCCCTGCCTGTGACCACTTCTGGGAGGGGCTCAGGCCTGCTGGGTGCCCGTATGCCCCAGCTCGGGTGCTGGCAGTCAGGAAGAGAGTGTTGGAGTCATTGAGTTGCAGGGCTGAGTGGGGAGGAGGCTGGAGCGGGAAGGTGGGGCTGCTGCTCCCCAGGGAGCCCTGCAGGGCTGAAGAACAGGGAGGGCAGGGGTGAGGACCTGCGGGCAGCTTGAGGTGGCAGGAAAGGCCAATCCTGAATGGGTCTCTGGACACACTTGAGGCCAGAAACTGCCCCCCGTCCTGGGCTGGGGGTGGGGGTGGAGCCTGACCGATGTTTAACGTGTCCTGGGAGCCAGGTCTCCAGGGCTGGGCTTCCCGGCTGGTATGCGGGGAGTCTGGGGGCTGGACGGTGTCCTGGGCCTGTCCCCCTGGCAGCGAGACGGGGGCTACTAATAGCACCACTCGGAGCTCTTCTTCCCTTCTTCCGCCAGGCCCAGTCAGGGGGACACAGGGGTTCTGGGGAAGAGTTGCCTAACCCTCCCCGCAAGCAGAAGGTCTGCCCAGTGAAATCCTCATGGCCAGGAGGGCCAGGCCCCGTGAGGCAGTCACCATGGCAGGTGCAGCAAGGAGGGGACAAGGCTGTGGTGGCCTGACTTGGCCCAGTGGCCGCCACCGCAAAGGGACTCTGGGCCAGAGCGCCAGGGCTGTGGCTCTCAGTCCCTGTGAGGTCCCTGGGCTGACATGGGATCCTCGTAAACATCGGGGACTCCTCTGCCTTCCAGCCCCAGGCCAGGCCAAGGCCACCTAGCTGTGCATTCACTCAACAAGCTATCAAGCTTGTCTGCCAGGCGCTGTTCTGGGCCCTGGGGATGCGGCCAGGATCTAAGATCAAAATCTCTCTAGTTTATAGGCTATAAAATGAGATTGATATATAAATTATATATTTGAAAGTAACAGGGCTCCAGAAATTACACAGAACAAGGATTACACAGGGGCGGAGGGCCCAGGGAAGGGCTTGGAGGGAATGTGTGACATTTGAACAGAGACGTGAGGTGGGGAGAGAAGAGCCTCAGGGAAAGCTTTTCAGGCAGAGGGACAGCGCAGGCCAAAGCCAGAGCTGTCTGTGGAACCCGGAGATGCTCAGAGAGGTCACGGGCAGGGCAGCTGGAGAGGGTCTGTGGTGAAGCCCTCTGCAGGAGGCTTCAGCTTTTGGCGGGGAGGGAGGCGGAGCCCAGGGATTTGAGCAGAGCCATGTGGGGAGCCTGGGAGCTGCCTCCTGCTCTGAGCCAGCCCTCCTGCTGCTGCTTCGAGAAGGAAAATAAGCCACAGGGGCCAGGCGGGTGGCGGGGTCCTTGCGGCCATCAGGCACGCAGGCTGGGGCAGGGTGCAGGTGACGGAGGTGGTGAGGAGCGGGCTGGTCCTGGAGGCACTGGAAGGTGGAGCTGAAAGGATTTGCTGACAGGTGAGTGGTAGGGTGTAAGAGAAAGAGGCGGTTGAAGATAATGGTGAGGTCAAGGTTTTTGTCCTGAACATGGGGAGCTCTGAGCCATCATTCACTGTGGTGGGCAACAGAGGAGCAGGCCTGGCATGGGGCAATAAGTGGGTGGTGGGGTGGTGGAGGGGGTTCCTCAGGTGTAGCACGTTAAGTTTGAGACATCTAAGGACATCCTAGTAGAGAAGTGTTGAGGAGGCAGTTAGTTGGGACTGGAGAGAGAAAGTGGGGAGCATTGGCACATACACAGGCTTGAAAGCCAAAGGACTGGGCAGAAGTGGTCTAGGGCCAAGCCAGGCACACACACACACATGGAAAGGTCTCGGCTCCTATGCCCACCCCCTGAGTTTGGCCCTGGTGTCTGCAGAAGATTCCTATGGTTTATTCTATTCAGAAAAGCACTTATCCATGTTCTGGAAAGTGACCTTGATCTTGTTCTAACCACTGGTTGGGATGAGGGCTCCCAGTTCTCCATGCTTCTTGATCTAGACGTGGGCCCTGGACATTGCTGGGCCAGCCACAGCAGGAGCACCTGCTGGCCAGGGCAGGCACCTGCCCCATCCGGGCCAATGAGAGCCCTTTCCAGATCCTTTGACAGTGAATGGCCCTGGGTCCAGAGCAGAGAAACAGTGACACAGAGGCCTGGCAGCTTCTAGTAGCCAAGAATAGAGCCATGTGGAAGAAGCCATTTGGGTGTGAGAGGTGGAGAACAGTCTGAGCCCACATTTCTGGTCATTCTTGTCCCTTTCTCTTCCTGTGGTTTCGTTTAAGGGCAGATAAATCCCATTGCCTGAGCCAATTCAATCAAGGGAGCCGGAATCTCAGCAGTCAGATGCAGAGAAGAGGCCGGGCAGGGGTGCCTAGGGACGTACTGAACTCAAGGGAAACACTGATTCTCCTAAGCCCTGGAAAGGCTCCCCCAAACCAGGCCTATGAGGGTCATGGGACACACAAGTGGTTCCTGAGGCCAGGACCAGATGAAGTGCTGACTGGGGTCAGTATTGACTGAGATCAGCACTGTTGGTGATCTGATGCTACTGAGTCCATTGTTCAAATAGATAGATAAGGCCTGTATTGGTTCACTTGGATTCCCGACAGAGGTTTTGACTGTTGGTTTCCTTGTTTGTTGATTTCCTCCACTAAGAATCTCAGGGAAACAATGAATATATGGGGGAGGTTCATGCAGTAGCCAGGGTGGCTGTTTTGGGATTTGGAGTGCAGGGCCTCTCCCTTCCCATTGTATTCTGGGTACAGGCCTCTGTGAGGTCCCCTGTTCAGTACCCAGGAGCATCCCTACCAGAGGACAAACCTGACAAGCACAACTGTGGAGCAGGATCCAGCGGGCATCTCTGCTCAGGGCCTGGCACTGTCCAGGGCTTGGCGAATGTCACCTTCACACTTACTTACTGCGCACCTCCTGACAGTGAGGGCAGCCTCGAGGATTGAGCTCCTGCGGGTACTCTCAAGTAAGGGAGACCAGGCCAAGTGATCACAGTGCACATCTGCTTCCAGTTCTCCCAGGAAAGACAGAGGAGGTAACCAGAAAAGAATGAGGAAGAGGTGCCTTCAGTGAGCCAGAAATTGTGAGGAGTCCCCAAAAGGCAGAAGGCAGGTGGGATCACACTGAAGGAAGAAACTGGGGAAATCATAGCGCAAAGGCGCGGAGAAGATGCTGTGGTTGTCAGATTTGGGTGGTGGCCACAGAGAACAGAAGGGGTGCAGAAGTAGGAGCATCTGGGGGGAGAACCCTGCCCCTCCGCCGTCCCCTGTCTTTGCACACAGGTGCCCACCCCAGCTCAGAGCTAAGTTTTGGCATGTGGACCTAAGAAGCCAGGCTTCGACTTTCCTATCTGTTCATTGGGAATCATAATGACATCCCTGGCTGTCTTCCAGGTTTTAAGGCTCAAAGGAAACAATGCATGTGACGTTGCATGTACGATTGTGCGAATATGAAATATCCTGTCTCGTGTGAGTCCGTCTCTAAGTCCTCTGACTCCTTGTGCTTCAGGCTATAATGGGCAGCCGTACAGACCCAGCTTCTCATACATCTTTTGGAAATTTGGCCCCCAGAGTCTATTCTTTTGGTAAAAATGTTTGTGCTGAGAGGAGACCAGGGTGCTCACTTCGGGGCCCCGTGTGTCTGTCCTCGGGTCAAGCCCAGGGCGGCCAGGATCCATCTGCCATGCAGCCAGCAGAAGTAGGGCTGTGTGTGGGCCTCCCACCCCTCCGGTTGCTGCCCCGTGTCTTTTAGATGTTCAGCTCCAGGGGGATGAGGGCTGAGGAAGGAGCCTTGACCAAGGAGTTGAGAGGTCTGGGCTCTTGTCCCCACTGTGCCACTTGTGTGACTTCATAGCTCCTGGCTGGGCCTGACTTGTCTCATCTGTGAAATGGGAGGAAATCATTGCAGCCTCTCCCACCCACCCTTAACCTGGTCATGTAGCAGCTAGAGAGGTCGTTATAAGGAAAAGGGCAGGGCAGGGGACGGGGAGGAGAGAAGAGGGGACAAATGCCTCATCGCCCTCTAAATAAAACCCTGTCCGAACCCCTTACCTTGACTTCCTGGCCCCTGCCTGGCCCTGCCTCCACCCCCTGTTCTTATGGCCCCTTAAATGGCTCACTGTCTATCCCCACCCAACCACCACCTGCTCACTCCCGGTCACACTTTCCTGCCCTGGAGCTTCATAGTCAAATCCTCTTCATGTCCCTCTTTGCCTTCAGACCTGGGCTTGGAAGTGTTCCAGCTGCCTCTGGGAAACCTGTTCTGGGCCTTAGGTTTGGGGTGGAGCTCTTCACAGTATGTCTCCCACCACCATCTGTGGCCTGCCCCATTATAACTGTCTCACGGTCTGTCTCCCCATCTAGAATGCATGCTCCCTGAAGCCAGCAGCCACGTGTGACATGTTTAATGCTCTATCTTCCGGGCGCAGAGTGGACACTCAGTAAAATATTTGTTGAATGAGTAAATACATGAATGAGTCTCCGCCTCCTTCTAACTCTGAAATCCTTTGTCTCTCCAGATTGAAGGAAGGTTCAAAAACCCCTTTCCCTCCTCTGGGTCTAGATAACAGACTCCTCTGGCCCCTGACCCTTCTTCCATGAGGGCTCACAAGCCCTCTGAGAGGGGGAATGTTGGAGTGTTGCCAAGGACCTTCTTGGAGCACGTGCTCAGGTTAGAACCCCAGGCTTCTGGAGCGTAGAAGGAGGGACGAGTCCTGCAGCTCCATCCCTGCAGGCTTGAGTGCGGATAGTAACAGCAGCGTCAGGATGAAACAATGTTATGCACGCGAGTGCCTGGGAGTGTGCCTGGCACATAGTTAGCACTCAGTAAATGAAGCTGCTACTATTATTAGTCCCCAGTTCCCTCACCTTACTGAGCTCAGAGAGAAGTGTGGACTTCCCAGCTTGTGGGAGGGACGCAAGGGTGGATCTCAGCTCTGGGATTTTCAACCCCCAGCCCAGGGCTCTGGCTTCTCCCCTGCTGCTTCTCATCTCAAACTCCAAGGTTTTGGTTCCCAGCCCATTCATCTGCATCTGGCTGATGCAGGGCATCTGGAATCAGCACACCTCCCTGAGCTGCCAGAGGCCACCACAAGAGCTGAGACACCACTATCCAGCATCCCCGATGGAAATTCCCCAAGACACCCTTGGGCCCTCAGCTTGAGTACAAACAAAGAAATGCTTATGTCCAGACTTCTTCACAGATCAGCAGCAAGGATGTGACTTCAGAGTACTTAGCTTTAATGTCATAAAACATGAGGATCGATGACACCGTGTGACTGGGGCGCATGCCAGGGAGAACAAGCAGACTCGGAGTTGGCCAACGATGCTTCCTGTGTATATTTTGTGCAGAGGGCCCCAGCCTAGATTCAGCAAGACATTAAAATGACATGATACTAGTCAACATATGCATGGAGCCCCTTAGCATATAGAGCTCTCCCACATGCATGGGGACCCCTGATTTTCACGACAGTATGAGCGGGTGGGCCACGGGCTAAGGAATCTTTCCCCCACTTTGGAGATGAGGAAGCCAAGGCCCAGGAAAGTGAGAGGCAACATAGCTTTGGTCACACAGATCTTCGATCTCCTGACTCGCCATTGCCCAACCTCTTGTCAACACAGAGAGATGCAAAAGCCAAGTTCAGCCAAGAAAAATTAATTTACCCAAAGAAACATGGCGGGCATTGTACAAATTGTAAGTGTCTGCAGTGAAGTTGCTGAGAAGAACTACACTTGGCCTTATCCAGTCCTGTCATTCTGGGGCTGGTTGGTTCCTCAGGACTGGACCTGTATAAGGGTAAGAAAAGACATAGAAAGAGATTAGAAGTCCTCCAAATGAAAAAGGGAATGGGAATCTTCTATCACAGGGACCTAAGGAGTGGGATGAGGGGCGCTGAGGACAAGGTGGCCTCAAGTGTCCCTCTTTCCATTACCTGTTCAGTATTCCTAGACTCTTGTAAATCCTTGGGACAATAGATGGGGATTTGGATATACCCTGGATGCAGATAGAGGCATGAAGAGAGATCCTCTCTTTCTGACCAACGTGTAATCAAAGTTCATTGGGAAATCAAAAGAGAATTTTCCATAAGTAGGCAGTGAGGGGTCTACAACTACCACAGTGACAATTGGAGACATGTCTACATGTCAAGCATCTCAGTTCTCTCATGACTTCCAAGTCTTTCCAGACCACGAGAACCATGGGAAAAAGAACTGTTCAATTAAGGAGCATGAAGTTCCTTTCCTTCCAGAGACCACTGGCCCTGATTCTGGGATTCTCAAGATGCTGAGAGATCCCATGACACCTGTGAGGGGCAAAAACTTATTCCCAGAGGCTGATTCCAGCATGGGAAACTCCATCTCTTTAGCACTTCTAGTGGAATGTGTCTGCTGATGACAAATTCTCTCAGTTTTTTTTTTTTTTTAAACTCAGAGTGTCTCAATTTGCCCTTCATTTTTGAAAGACATTTTTGCTGGGTATAGAATTATAGGTTGGCTATAATAGGTTGGCTCAAAGTTCTCTTTGAGCACTTTGAAAAAATGGTATTCCATTGTATTCTGGCTTCTGTGGTTTTTGTCACAAAGTCTACCATCATTTGTATTATGTCCCTGAATGTCATTTTCCTCTGGATGTCTTTGAGATTTTCTCTTTACCTTTAGTTTTCAGCAGCTTGACCATGACATGCCTAGCTGTGGTTTTCTTTGTATTTATCCTATCTTAGTTTTGTTGAGCTGGTTGATAAAGTGGTTTGATATCTTTCATCTGTTTTGGAAATTTTTTTGCCATTGCTTCTTCAAATGACTGGTTCTTCAGTCTCTTGCTCTCTCTCTGCTTCTTCTGGGACTCCAATTACACATTTGTTGGGCTTTCTGATTCTGTTTCTGTCTCTCTGCTTCTTCTGGAACTCCAATTACACATTTGTTGGACTTATTTACTTTGTCCCACATCTTCCTTATATTCTTTTCTGGGTTTTTTTTTTCTCTGACATTCAATTATAGTCCATTCACATTTACTGTAATTATTGACGTGGTTGGATTTCCACCTGCCATTTTGCTACTTGTTTACTATTTGTCTCTTTTTTGTTCTCTGTTCCTCCTTCACTGCCATCTGTTGTGTTAAACATATATTTTATACCATCTTAATTCTTCTGTTGATTTTTAACATTGCATTATTTTGACTTACTTGCTTAGTGGATCTTTTAGGGATTATTATATACATTTTAATTTATAACAATTTACTTGAGAATAATATTAACTTAGTTCCAGTAAAATATAAAAACTTTCCTCCAATATATTTTCTTTTCTCTCCTCCTGTATGCTGTCATCATCACATATATTACATTCATATATGTTATAAGCCAAAGCATACAGTGTCATAAATATTGGTTTATGTAAACATATCTTTTAAAGAAATTAAGAGTACAAACAAGAAAAAGTTATATTTACTCAGTCTTTTAAAAAATATTTTATTTATTTATTTATTTGAGGGAGGAGGAGCAGAGGGGAGGAAGAAGGACAAGCAGACTCTCCACTGAATGCAGAGCCCAATGGGGGGCTTGATCCCATAACCCTGAGATCATGACCTGAGCCAAAATCAAGTCAGACACTCAACAGACTGAGCCACCCAGGCACCCCCTTACTCAGTCTTTTAAATTTATTCACAGAATTTAAATTGCTGGCACCCTTCTTCCCACCCCCCACGCCCCCCCGTGGATTTGAATTTCTTTCTTTCAGCCTGAAGGACTTCCTTTAATATTTCTTATAAGGCAAGTCTGCTAGCAATGAACTCTCTGTCTTTGTTTATCTGGGAATGTCTTTATTTTGTTTTCATTTTTGAAGGATGGTTTTAGCTAGATAAAGAATTTTTGGTTGATAGGTTTTTTTTTTTTTTCTTCCAGCACCTTGAGTATGTCATTCTACTGCTTTCCAGCTATTTCCATTCTTTCTTTCTTTCTTTCTTTTTTTGAGATTTAATTCATCCATTTGACCAGAGAGAGAGAGGGCACAAGCAGGGGGGAGCGGCAGGCAGAGGGAGAGGGAGAAGCAGGCTCCCCACTGAGCAAGGAGCCCAACATGGGGCTCAATCCCAGGACCCTGGGATCATCACCTGAGCCAAAGGCAGACATTTAACCGACTGAGCCACCCAGGTGCCCCTATTTCCATTATTTCTGATGGGAAGACAGCTAATAATCATATTGTTCCCAGTATGTGATGTGTCATTTTCCTCTTGCTGCTTTCAAGATTTTCTCTTTGTCTTTGTATTTCAACTGTTTGACTGTGATGTGTATAGGTGGAGATATCTTCATGTTTATCATTTTGGAGTTTTTTGACCTTCTTGTATCTAGAGATTTATGTTTTTCATCAAATTTGGGAATTTTTGGCTATTATTTCTTCAAAGTTTTTCTTTGCTTCTCTCTTACTCTCTTCTGTTCTTCTGGGACTCTCATCACATTTATGTTGAATTATTTATTTATTTATCTATTTATCAGGTTAAACAGAGTCAAATATTGGTAATCTCACATGATTCATTTATATAGTATTTATATTATTTGATGACTTTGAGGAGGACAGGGATATGGATGAGGCACATGTGTGTTTTGTGAATTATTTCCTTAAACTATCTGTATGGCCCATTTCAAGACACTTAGTAAAAACAAAAAGAATGTAGACCTGTTTTTGCAACAAGGTAAAAAGAAAAGGGGGAAGCAAAGATCCTTTAAGAATCAATAATAATGCTTGGCAGGGAGCCTGCTTCTCCTTCTCCTACTGATCCCCCTGCTTATGCTCTCTCACTCTCTCTGTAAAATAAATAAATAAAATCTTTTAAAAATTAAAAATAAAATAAATAAAAGCACAGATGTGTTCAAACTCACCTATGTTCTTGCTTGGTCTCTGAGTGTCGATAGGATATACAATGAATCCTTTCTCTGTGATAATAACAGAACTTCAACCCCCATTGAATACCTCAAGGAAAGTCACTGTTCTAAGTGCTTTGCATGTACTAATTTATTTTACCCTCATACTCACTTTGTGACATAGGTATTATCGTTCCCATTTATAGTTGCAGAAACTGAGTCTTGTTGAGGCTAAGTTACTTGCCCAGGGTCACATGGCTAATAAGTGGAAAAGCCAGGATTTGAACCCAGGCAGTCTGTCTTCAAAGCCTGAACTATTAACCAATATGCTACACTGTCATTTAAAAACAATCTCAATATTTTATTTTATTTTTTAAGATTTTATTTATTTATTTGACAGAGAGAGAGAGACAGTGTGAGTGGGAACACAAGCAGGGAGAGTGGGAGGATTAAAGTTAAAGGAGTGGAGGATTTCTGTTACCTGTAGCCACAGACCTCCCACATTTAATCTGAAGTTGGGCCAGAGAAGAGACTGTGTGGATGGGTTCAAACAGACCCCAGAGGTCTGTTTGATTGGAAGACTTGTGCAATACCATAAGGTAAAGAGAAGTAGACCACTTTGGTGTCACTTCCTAGGTGTTTCTGGCTCTGAGGAAGTGGGCATCTCCAGGAACAGGGTCCCTCATGCCTGTCTTGGGATGCTTTCACATCCATCAGCTTGTCAGATTCTCATAGTTCACTTTCTGACAGGCAGGTAAATTCACCAAGTGACCCCATTTTACAAGAAGAAAAGGGAAGCTCAGCAGGAACGCTGAGCAGGGACCCCGGGACCATGACCTGAGCCGAAGGCAGATGTTTAATGATTGAGCCACCCAGGCGCCCCCAATCTAAATATTTCAAAAAATGTTTTGTTATATAGGCACTTGCGTCAGTTAAGCTTGATTCAACTCTTGGTTTTGGCTCAGGTCATGATCTCAGGTTCATGGGATCGAGCTCCATATTGGGCTTCATGATCAGCATAGAGTCTGCTTCAGATTCTCTCTCCCTCTCCCTCTGCCCCTTCCGCTCATGCACATGCTCTCTCTCTTTCTCTAGAATAAATCTTTTCGAAAAAAATTTCTTGTTATAAGTTATGAGAAAATCACTGTAGGAGCAGAGCCCTAAAAACTATAGCTTTTCCTCCCAGGCTGCATTTGGAGTATGCAGAATCTGTCAGCTTCCTTCATTTCTCTCAATGAGGTTCCTTCCTTTCCAGTCCTTCAGCCTCTACCTGGGTGCAGGCAACCTTCACCTTTCACCCACGCTCTTCCCTGTCCTCATCATGGGCTTCTCTGCCTCCAGGCTTGTTCTTGAAGCAGCAGGGCCAGAGAGGAAAGGCAGAAAGCTAGGCAGAGGAGTGCTGGTGAGGACTGGGGCCAAGAAAACCAGCCCAACCATTGGGCTGGAAGGTGGAGCAACCTAGAGGTGGTGAGAAGAGCAGCAGAACAAACAGCTGGAGCCTTCAGTTGGATTGAACATTTAGAAGGAAGCTCCCAGTCACAAGACTGGCAACTGGCAAGGAGCAGGCCGACATCAGGCAAGGCAGGAGCCCCAAAGAGCCAATGTGGTCAGCACAGGAGGCGAATGGGGAGGCAGGGGTTGTGAGGCACACCACCCATCTCTCTGTGGCACTGTCTTCACAGTACATTCAAACACCAGCTTTGCCTCTTACATGGTGAGCACTTGGTGTACATCTCTTAAGCCTCAGTTTCTCCTCAGCTTCATGGAACAGAAAACCTAAGTAATGGTGACTTAAATGAGACCAGGGTTTAGTTTTCTCAAGCAATGACAACTCCAGAGGTAGGTATCTGTTAGGTTTAGTTTGGCAGCTCAAGTCATCATAATTCAGGAGCCTGTGTCCTTCTCTCATGGCTCCAGGTATAGCCATCATAACCCATTCCAGAAAGGAGTGGAGAGAAATGACAAAAGGGCATATGCCACTGAGTCTCTCCCACTCTCTTTACGGTAGTTTCTTAGGAGCCCCACCCAATGGCTTCTGCTTATATCTCATTGGCCCAAACTATGTCATATGGCCCGCTCTAGCCACAAAGAAAGCTGGGAAATGTAGTTTTTCAGCAGAGCACATTGTTGCCCCTACAAAATTAAGATTCTGTTAGAGAGAAAGAAGGGAAGAACAGATCCTAAGTCTATGCAACCAAAAGTCTCTGCCACAGGGGTAAATGGTGTTATTTACTCCATAATTAGGGTCAACATGAAGATGAAACCAGGTAATTCTTGTAAAGCATCTAGCAGATACCTGGCTCAGTCAATAGCAGTGAATATTCTCAAACTCGAGGAACTTTTCCAATAGCCCGTCTAAGAAAGATCTCCACAAGAAACTGACTCTGTAGAACGCTCACCAGGACTACCCACAGAGTGAGGGCTCCCTAAATATTTGAGGCATTGACTTGTCTAAGCCCCACCCAAGGAGAGAGCATCAGTAGAGGCTGGTGAGACACAGTCTGAAGCCTTTTTAAAGCCCTGCGTTGGAGGAAGTGGACTCTCTTTACTTGATATCTCTTTACTTGGTGGGTAGAGGGATGAGACTTTGGGCCTTGGGCCTAGATACTATAAGAGAGGGGTATTAGTGAAGAAACTGTAGCTTGTCTGCCCCAATCTACTCCTTACTTTATCCCTCTTTAGAGAGCTCTGGTTCTAGCCCCAGGTTCAGGTGTCTCCCTTCCTCCTTCAGCCACAAGTAGAACTGGGCCTTCTCCCTCCCCCTGGGGGTGGTCCTGATTGATCTGAGCCATCATGTTTGCATTAATTAGTTAGATCAGGCGTTGTAGCAATGAGACTCTTAAAACTCAGTGGCCTAAGGACAAAGTTTATTTCTCTCTCCTGTGAGCATCCTGAGGTGTGTTCAGGTTGGTGAGTGGCTCCACTCCATGCAGACATTGGGGCTCAGGTGCCATCCACCTTGTGGCTCTGCCAACTCCTCCCGATCGAAACTTTGGAACTGAATTCAGATAATTTTCTAATACCTTTCACTCATGAGTTCTCATACGTGTTATCCAAAACTCAGGAATCTGATAGATTTGGATGATACATTATACTACTCATGACCTGAACTTACTAAAATAATTCTCATATCTGAATTCAGAAAACATGTGGATTTGGGTAGTGAGGATTCTTGGGCTATCCACCCTGCAGTGGAAGGAGAAAGCTTAACTAGCTACCTTAGTTCTGTTCTCTGGGTCCACCACCTTGCCCCCTCTCCTCCACAGTTCCAGCCTTGCCCTCCAGTCCCTGTCCATTTCCCTCTAGGCCACATTTGAAGTAGGCATTGGGAAGTGTGTCCTCCTCTGGGGCCATAGAGCTTTCCAAGTTTTCCGCTAGTGCAAGTTGGGAAGGCCAAGAGTTACTGTGGGTCTTGATTACTCACAGGCTTTTTGGGGCCAGACTTCTGGCTTCTACCACAATGTAATACCCTCAAAGACTTGGTCATTTTCTGGTCCATTTTCTTCCAGTCAGTTCTGTGTTCAGTAACTACTGCCAAAGTTCTTTTCTGAATACAGTTCTCCCATAGCTGCTTTATTTCTTGGCTTCCTTGTTCTACCCATTTCTGTCTCTCACTTGAGGCCATCTTTGTTTGGCTGATAAATCTTAAAGGACCTTTGAAAAATGCTTTCTGCAACAATCTTATTTCTGCTGTTTGGTCCAAGTGTTTGCTTTTCCAACATTGTGAGGCCTTCATTACCTTTTATCTCCCTCTTCCTTTCTACCTTTATTTTCAAAAATAGCCAGCTCTCACCTCACTTCATCTCTTTGAGAGATTTTTTTTTTTTTTTTTAAGTTTATGTCTTTCTTCCTTAACATTTCAGCATTGAGTGTTCCAGCGTGGTGGGCGGTTCTGTTCCATGAGGGTCATTCAGGGACCCAAGTCCCCTCCTTCTTGCGGCTCCACACCCTCCTCCCCTTCCAGACTTGTCATGATCTGCATGGCTGAGGCTGGTCATCGACATGTCTGGGTTCTAGCGAGTAAGAAAAAGAGAAGAGAGAATGACGAGGAGACTCACTCCCTGACTTAAGGCCTCCATCCCCAAAGCAGCACCCATCTCTTCTACTGTTAAGAACTTAGTCATATGGCCACAACTAATTGCAAAGGGGTCTGAGAAATGCTGTCACCACTGGGCAACCATGTGCCTAGTTAAGGCTCTTTAACTGTAGGAGAGAGGAGAATGAGTTTTGGTGGAGAGCTAGCGGTCTCTTCTATAGTGGTTGTCTTATTCCTCTTGCCAACAACATATTTTGGCATGGCATGTGAAATAATTCCAGCCATGAAACACGAAGAAGTGTTCATGAGACACTTAACGGGTAAGTCTTCTTCATTATAAAAAAAAGAGACATAGGAAGAGAGGATCCCATCTTTCCCAGGACATTGTCATGTCAGGATGTGATGTCTGGAACAAGGCACCCATCTTGTGGTCATGAGGGGAACAGGCTGTGGGTAAGGTTAATGTCTTGAGCCTGGAGGTGTAGGTAGATACATGAACCCAGGTCCTTAATGATACCCCTGAATCTGAGCTGATTGTCCCTGGAGCCACCCTCCTGCTGGACTTCTGTGTGTGACATGGTATATTTCCTTATGGTTTAAGTTAAAGGAATGGAGGCTTTCTGTTACCTGTAGCCACAGACCTCCCACATTTAATCTGAAGTTGGGCCAGAGAAGAGACTGTGTGGATGGGTTCAAACAGACCCCAGAGGTCTGTTTGATTGGAAGACTTGTGCAATACCATAAGGTAAAGAGAAGTAGACCACTTTGGTGTCACTTCCTAGGTGTTTCTGGCTCTGAGGAAGTGGGCATCTCCAGGAACAGGGTCCCTCATGCCTGTCTTGGGATGCTTTCACATCCATCAGCTTGTCAGATTCTCATAGTTCACTTTCTGACAGGCAGGTAAATCCACCAAGTGACCCCATTTTACAAGAAGAAAAGGGAAGCTCAGAGAGGTGGTGTGCCTTGGCCAACTCTGCCAACAGGTTAGGGTTGGAACTAGGGACTTGGCCCTGGTTCTCTTGGACTCCTAGTCTGGTGCTCTTGCTAGTGATACCAGGACAGCCCCTGCTGAAATAATTGAAGGAAAAGCATCATTTGACATCCCATTAATTATTTTATAAATACGTTGAGGCAGGTACAACTTATACATTCAGGAAGTTTACAATCTGGTGGGAGAACAGAAACAAATAAATGAACACATAAGTAAATAGCCTAACTCACATTGTGAGAACTGCAAAGCGGGACGGGGATGGGGGGCATAGCATAGCAGAGACTAATAAGGGGGAGCAGGTCAGGGAAGATACTCTGCAGAAGTGACACTTAAGCTGAGACCCAAAGGACAAGTAGGCACTAATTAGCTGGGTGAAACGGAAGAGGAGGAGGAGGAAGAACATTCATGGCTCAGAGAAGAGCATGCGAAGAGATCTGAAGGTGGGAGAGTCTTGGGCCTATTCAGGAAGCTGCAGGTGTGGCTTGGGACATGTGAGGAAGGGCCCGACCACACTGGTGTAGAGGGGCATGGCAGGTTTGAATTAAAATCACAGGCTGTGGAATTGGAATGTTTGGGTTCAAATTCTGATGCTGCGTATTCAGCTGTGTGCCCTTAAGCAAAGAATTAAGCACTCTGTGCTTCAACCTAGTGAGTTATTAGTAAATGTTAGCTGCTCTTATGGGCCATATTAAGGATTTTGGTCTTTGTTCTATGAGTAATGGGGGTTGCATTGATTAAGACCCTTTTGGTTGCAAGGAACAGCAACCCAACTCACATTGGCTTAAGCAACAGTAGGGGGATTTCTTGGCTTATATAACTGAAAGACATAGGTTTAGCTGTGCCATGAGGCACAGCTGGGTCAAGGCATAGAACATTGTCAACTGGACTTGAGCTATTTATCTTTTGTTTTGTTTTCTCAAGAAATAACTTCATTCTCCAGCTTCCTGTCCCCACATGGTGGCAGGGTGGTCATTTAGCTGCCACAGTGAACGAGAGTGCCTCTCTCCTGCTTGTCCCAGAGCCAGTCATGGAGGTCTCTCACTGTCCTGGCTCCCAGCTGGTACCCACCCCTGAGCCAATCACTATGCCAGTGGAGGGGTGGTATGCAGTGGGCAAAGAGGAATTGGTGTTGGTTGACTAGTTATATCCCCAAACCTCCAAAATTCACTGGACCGAGGCCGGCAGGGGCAGGGGGCTCCACAAAGGAAATTGGAGGGCTGTCACCAAATCAGGGAGAGGAATGTCGAGCAGACAAACACAACCAGTGTTGAGTCAGCCAGCCACTAGAGGTTTTAAGCAAGGGAAAAACAGGATCTGATGTCCATCTTGAGGTGACCACCCTGATGGGTGGTCAGGGGGAGAGACAGGAGGACGACGGAATGGAGATGGGAAGAGTTGCTGGCAGTTGATGTCAGGAGTCCAGGAGAAAAAGACAATGGCATGGCCAGGCTGGTGGCAGTGGAGCTGAGAAGGATGAGAAAGAGACACAGTGCCAGAGTTTGTTGGTAAACTGGGCAGAAGTGGGACAGGAAAATTCCAGGCTAAGCCAGGGTTTTGGCCTGACCAGATAAGGCAGGTTTGGGGGAAGGTTGACAGTTTAGCTTTGAATGCACCACATTTGAGGAGCCTTGGGACATCCATGAGGAGGAGTCCTAGAGGCATTTCTTTGCGTCCACTTGTGGACATTCTTGTCTGGTTCCTATGAGATATGAGGAGAAATAAATTGAATGATGACTGTTCTGCCCAGTAGAATGCACTAGAACAAAGGGTGGCCTGCCCTCCGGGAGAGTTGAGACAGGAACAACTTGCTGAGCTGTTTGCTGGGCGTGAGTCCCTCAAACAGCATATGTGTGGCCCAGTCCCTCCCTTAAAAGTCAAAAGACCTTTTGAAATCCTCGGGCAGCTAGGTGGTCAGTAGTGGGCTGGGGCACCCAATTAATATTGGTCAAATGGACAGGGTCCCAACCCACAGGAGCTGACAGCGCAGCTATGATGAGAGAGGAGAAGCATGGGGTGACATGGAAGATGTCTGGGCAGACAGCCAAAACATGATGCAGAACGGCGGGGTCCAGGCGGCGGAGGCCATGGCGGTTCTGAGGAGAAGGGGGGTGACGCAGGGCTGGCATAATCTGGGGAGGCTTCCTGGAGGCAGAACTGGAGTAGTATCAATATGCCAGGCATAGGAAGACCAGGATCTCAGCTGTGGGATGCAAGGCTAGGTTCGAGGTGTGCCCCAGACCAGCCCAAAACAGCTGGAGATCTAAAAACTTCCTAAACCAGGACACCAGGGCCTCCCAGAGCCTCCCAGACATCCGGAAGTCTTCCAGGTGAGGGCTCAGAGCTCCCCAGCCTTCTACTATCACTTGGGGTAGCGCGAGCTGCTCCCCCCACCTTGCCCCTCGTCCTTCCCTACTTCTTTGGCAGTCCTCAGCACCCTGTGCCGCAGAGATTTCTCTGTATGTGCCCCTCCCCCAAGGCAGGGAGCTGGCAGGGATCACTGTCAACAGCCAGCATGCTCCCCGCCATAGGAGGCACTTGGGAGCTGTTAGGGAGGGGGCAGCTGGAAGCTGCCCAAGGAGCTACAGGCAGCTGGGAAAGGCCTGGCCTGGTACTTCATGGGTGTGGGGAGGATGTATAGAGTCTAGGGGCTTGTCTGCCAGCTTCCCTGTCCAGGTCCTATGGAAGCAGGGAGTGTGATGGGGCCATCAGCCCAGCCTCAGTGGATCTGGTTGGCCCCAGAGCTGGCAAGCCCCAAGCTAGTGAGTGAGCGGGGGAGTCAGCTTCCCATCCATTAGGCCCATGGCCCAGGCTGCTAATGCCGAGCGGACATTCTGCTCTCATCCCTGGTATCCACTTAGGCATCGTTAATATTTTACGCCGCAGAGCCAGGGGATCGATGTCTCATTTATAGCTCAGTGTTTATGAGCAGTCATTGAAGCTTTCCCAGGGAAGATGCTCAGGAGCACCAGGGGAAACTGAGGCAGGAGAGCATGGGTGGACCAGCCTCAGGAGGACCCTTCATATGGCTTCCTTTGCTTGCTCAGTTCTCTGTCCCCCCATCTATCTCACATCTGGCACCCTGAATATACCCAGCTCCAAGAGCACATCATAAGGGGCCATCAGAGCCTGTGACACAGGCCAGCCCTTGTCTCACCTGATCCTTTACAAGCCCCTGGAGAGGTTGGCTTGTCATCCCCATTTTAGGAAACAGGCTTAGAGAGGTTAATGTACTCTTAACCAGACCACTGATTGAGGATTGGTGGCAACTAGCTGGGACACAGGCTAGATTTTACTCAGCACATAAGTGTGTAAATTAGAGTACGGGAGCGTCTTGAGCCTTTCTAGACTTAACACTTTAGCAACTCATGTGCTCCAACAGAGCTGTGTTCTCTGGCAATCATTAGCGTCTCTGCTTAGAACTCTTGGTCAGTGGAAACTCACCGCATGCCCACTAAATGCAATTGAAAGCTGTGCATTTACAGTTCTTTAAAAATATCTCCAATAACTCAGACTTTTAACCAGGTGTGTTAAATACTGAGGCTGAACTGCACAGGCCAGAAGAAACCCAGCAGCCTCTCTCCCATCCATTTCCACTGGAAACTGTGCGGTATGCTGGGCCAGCATCTGCTCTGGAATCCAGGAGGCCTGGGCTGCACCTGTGCCCTTGCCCCAGTCCACCCTCGGGTGGGTTTCCTTAACTGTAAAATGGGGACGAGAAATGCCCACTGGGGCAGCCCTTAGGGATTAAGAGTAAACCTAAAGGCTTGGCTCCTGTATGCCAGCTCCAGAAGGGCCCTCGTCCACACAAGCTGCTGTTTCCCGCCCCACCCGGGCACCCGCGAGCTCTGTGCCTGGGGCGCAGTATACGTTCAGTATTTGTTGAACGAATAACCGAGTGGGTAGCAGAGGCTCGTACATGGAAGCTACTATTGTTCAGGCCCGAGGTCCAAACAGGCGTGGAGCGGGGCTGGATCTCCCCCTCCACTACAGCGGCAGGAGAACTAAAGAACTTGGCGTTCGAAGCAGCCCGCGCGCTTCGGACCCTCTAAGCCCGGGGCTGGCGAGTTCACCCGCAGAGCGCAACGCCCGCGGGAGGGCAGCAGAGAGCCACGGCTCCCGCCCTCAAGTCCGGGAGTTCGGGGACTTGAAGGATCCCGGGCTCCGCCCTGCTACGCCCCCTCCCCTCCCCTTCCTTTCTCCTTCCTTTCCTACCCAGTGCCCCCAGGCAGGAAGAGAGCGATCCACAAACGAATTAGCGCTCCTGTGCACTGCCCTCGCGTTGCACTTGGCATCCGTTCAGCTCTTTCCCACAGCCAGAAAGGCAGGCGGGCACCAGCCCCTCTGTATGGAGGAGGAGTCTGCATGTCCGTGACTCGACCAAGGTCACGCAGCAAAATCAAGAGTCTCTAAGGCTAAATCCCACACTCCCTCCAAAAGCCTGGAGCGCACGTGGGCTTCCGGAACTGGATAACTTTGGATACCAACTTTTTCATTTTCAGCGGGGGCCAGACCAGGGCCAAGTTCAGTCGCGAGCGGAGACCTGATGGTGTGGGAAATACCCCGGGGCGAGAGGGCTTCCCCGATCCCCCGAAGGCCGGCTCTGCGCTGGCCCGCGGGGCGGTGAGCGGCAGTGGCAGGCTCCGCACCCCTCAGCCAGGAGTCTGGAGCCCCGACTCCTCACAGAGAGCGATGCTGCGGCTCCCTTCCTCTCCGGTCCCCGGCCCCTTCCCCAGCCACTCAGCCCCCACCTTGCACCGGCAGTTGGGTGAAACCACCGACCGCGCGGCCTCCCTGGGACCGGCAGGGTGGCGGTGGCTGTGCGCCAGGCTCCGTCCGGGGGCTGGGCCGCGTGGGGCGGGGCCACCTCCCTCCGCCCCTTCCCGGGCTCGCGCCGGGGGTGGGGGGGGCAGGCCGCAGGGGACGCCTCCCCGGTGGTCGCCGCGCCTAGGCCAATGAGCGCGCGGCGAGCCGCGATGGCGGCTGGGGCGGCCGGGAGCGCCCGGGACCCCCGCCGCCGCCGCCGCGCCCCCGCGCCCCCGCGCCCGCGGGGCTGGAGAGTGGGCGAAAGAGGCGAGGCGCCCGCGCCCGCCATGGAGGCGTCTCTGGCCCGCGCCGGCCGCCCGAGCTGCGCTCCGCGCCGCCGCCGCTGCGCCTCGAAGTTTGCCGGCTGACTCGGAAAGTTGCGCTCGGGCTCTGCTGCCGCGCCGCGTCTAACCTCCGGGCCTGCCCAGTTCGCCGCCGCCGCCCTCCGCGGGGCCCGGGCCCCGTCGACACCCGCAGCCCCGCCTGCCGGGGGATGTGAGCCGCGGCCTCCCCAAGAGGCCGGGCGGGCTGCACGGGCCCCGGCGCCTCCCGAGGCACGCGCGGGCGAGGGGCACGCCCCGGCCCCGGGCAGCTCGGGTCGCCATGGGCATCCAGGGCATGGAGCTGTGCGCCATGGCCGTGGTGGTGCTGCTGTTCATCGCCGTCCTCAAGCAGTTCGGCATCCTGGAGCCCATGTCCATGGAAGGTAACGCGTGGCCATCCGCCGCTCCGCCGGGGCCAGCAGTGTGTGGGGAGGGAGCAGCGGTCGCGCTCCGGGGCGCGGGTCCGCGGGCCCAGCGAGTGCGGCCCTCGGGCGCACCGCGCTCAGCGGCACTGGCCGCCTGAGCCGCCGCCCCCTCCGGACTCCCGAGGGCTGGCCTGGGACTGAGAGGACGAAGAGGCCTGGGGCTCCGAGGAGCCCCGGAGGGGATGGAGCTGCGGCGCTTGGGGTGGGCGTGAGCGAGATGCTTGGTGACACACTGAGCCATCCTAGGCCTGCCGGTCCGAGCCGCCCCGGGTGAGCACAGCCGGCTCGGGCCTCTCGTTGGCGGGAGGTGGCTCAGGGTGAAGATGACTGGAAGGATCCTCAGCCTGGGGTACCTGATGGTGGCAAGTGATAAGAGACCTCAGCCACATCATAGGGCAGCCCCTTTCCCCTCGACCAACATCCCTAGACAAGGCTCACGCCCACGGGATCAGTAACCAAATCCTCGGGCACCACATTGCTGTCCCAGTAAAATATTAACTGAGGAGACTGACCTACTCTTAAATCAGACAGTGGACAGCCTCCCTGGGACCCCTGAGAGGCGCCCTCGGAGCTGCTTCCCAACCTTCTATACCTCCCTAAGACTTCTGGGCAGGTTAGGAGGAGGAGCCCCTCTAGGGCACACCCATTCTAAGGGGATCTTGACCTACCGGGGCTGTAACTTCCCCTCCCCCCAGTTCCAAAGAGGCATTTGCAGCCCCATACCTCTGTACTGTGGGGAAGGGGCCAGCCTGTCCTGTTCATGTTACCCCTGCTCCCCTGCTGTCCTCTCAGGGGAGGATGGGCATCCTGCCTGCCTCAGCACTCTGCTGACCTTGCCAGGCTCCAGCTCCTGGGACTGAAACCCAGAGGTCCAGGCAGGCGAGGAGGGAAGGACTTGTCCTTGCCTCTGAACTGCCTGGCAGCCCCTCCAGCCTGAGGATGTGCCCCCAAACCCCTGCCAAGGGCTACTGAGGACAGGAAGGGGCACAGGGCCTGGAAGCAAGGCCCTTCCTCCATTTTGCCTTCAGAACCTAGAGCTCACTCTTTAGCTGAAGTCCATGGCTATGTGCCCCTAAGAAGCCATCAGGCTCCATCACACCTTTTCTAGGTGAGTTCATGGGGCCCAGAGAGAAGAGATGTGATCTAGGTGGTTCTGAGAGGTACCGCCTTAAGCTTTAAATTTTACTTGGAGAGGAAGATTGCCCAAGCTGGGCCTGCACTTGTCTGGATGCTGACCCCAGCTGGGAATCTATGACTGGGGATTTAGTGGGAAATGCATTTGCTTGGGATGAGGTAGGGGAAAGCATCCTCACCGCTGTGCCCCTGAGGACCTATGGCTCCTGTAGGGCACTTGTCTGTCCCACATACCCTGTCCTTTGCCGTCTGGAGTCTATGGTGGGTGTGGGGGGTGGTTGGTGCTCAGGTAAGCCACGGCCCCTACATTGATCTTCCCCGTTTCCTGGACCCTCCTGGGCCACCAAGGGGCCAGGAGCACCAGTGGTCTCATTCCACTTGGTGCTGCAAAACCTTCTGAACTGAGCCCGACCCCCTCACAGGTCTGGGCCTGTGAAATTTGTCTTTGTAATTTCTAAGGAAAAGGGATTTCTTTACAAGGTGGTTAGTATGCACAAGACTACAGATGCTTTCTTCAACCTGCTAAAAAACCCACGTCAGGCTCTAATGAGTTTCTCTTTCCTGGTATGGTTGCCCACTTGTGCCCCCTTTGGAGTTCTGATGTGTTGATGTAGTGGGAGGAATGTAGAGCCTCAATGTCGGCCAGGTCTTAGCTGGGGCTGCTGTCACCCACACATGCTGGCTGTAAAGCTCCCTTAACCTTTCTCAGCCTCAGTTTCGTTCCCTGTAAAGTGGGCTGTGGCAGACGTGTAACTAGTCACTGGGGCTTTAAGGCTCTAGCAGCATTCTTGGCATATAATAAATGCACAAACTTTGTGAACCGTTGGCATCACCAGTAATTAGCAATGGAGTGATTGCTCGTAGTAACAGGACTGATTCATGGTTGAAAACATTCTCTCACTCAAACAGGCCTCCCCTCCTACATCAGAAGGAGGGAGTTTTAAGTTCCAGATGTTGCATGATGATGGGGAGTGGTGTCCTTTAAGAGCCTGGAAGGTCCATTGGCCAGGCAGTGTCTATGGGACTGTCAGATGGGTTGTGAGGAGCCCATGCCTTGCAGCCCCAGCCTGGATGGGAGCGGGCACTGAGGGAGGAGGGCTGGTGCCTGGCTCCCCTCAAGCATGCGTGCATGCAGTTGTGTGTCTCTTGTCTTCTCTGAGCCTCCGTAGTTCCCATCTGTGAGTTGCCAGAGTTATGATGCCCCTGGGATTGTCAGGAACTAATGGATCTGGGTTCTAGGGATGCAGCCTTCTAGAAGTAGATGCAGATGATAAAAAGCCCTCTGTCTGCCCTGGGTCTCCTGTCCGTCTCTGCCATTGGGTGACTCTGTTGGAGAATTCCAGCCGGGTTCGGCCACTAGCTTACCAGGGGACTTTGGTGCATTTAACATTCTTGAGCCTTAATTTCCTTATCTGTAGAATGAGGATAAAAGCATATTTTCCCCTATCCATTTCACAGGGGTGTGGTGAACTAAAGCACTGGAAAAGTGAAAAGCAGAACTCAAGTCTAAGGGATTCACAGGGTGGGGCCCAGCAGTAAAAAGTGACCCTGGGCGGGTAATTCTTGGTGCTTGTTTGCAAACCCTGACACCAGACCTTTTTGTCCACATCTGGGCCCGAGGCTTGACTTTGGTCACTGCCTCTTAGCTCAGGTCGGATTTCCTAAATTCTAGACGAGTAGCTCTCAACGGAGGGCAGTTTTGCTCTTCCGTGGACATTTGGTAATGTCTGGGGACATTTTTGACAGCCACAGCTGGGGAGAGGGGGTTACTGGTGTCTTGCAGGTAGAGGGCAAACATCCAGCAGTGAACGGGACAGCCCCCACAAGAAGGAAGGATCAGGCCCAAATGTCAGTAGGAAGGTTGAGAAGCCTTGTTCTGGAAGGAGCACTAGGGGCTAGGTGGCCAGGGGCTAGGACAGCTGCTTTTCAGGCCTGACTTAGTCACTGACATGCTGTCATTAACTTGGGCGAGTCACTTTTCTTACCTGAGCTCGGTTTCCTCATCTGTAATGGGGTTTTGGATTGGAGGCACCATCTCCCCTGGGAACTTTCCCTGACCCCTCTGACTCCCCGCCCCTTTGGGTTGTGGTAGATGATGCTGTCCTGACATTTTCTGTGACCCCATCCCCACCCCATATGGGCTTTCCGAGGGGGTCAGGGACTTGTGTCTATACCCTTAGGGCCCAGAGTGTGCCCAGCGCTGCCTGGCAAACAGCAGGTGTTGAGTAAGTGTAAGTTCTGTGCCATCCCCAGCACACATTTATTGGGCACCCTTTGTATGCCAGGCAGTGTGAAGCCAGCGGGAGCACAAGTCATGCAGTGTCTTGGCCCTCCCTTTAGGACAGCCCTGGGCAGATGTCCTCTGAGGGGAGGACCCCTCTGGCTGGGGTGGGGACAGGGAGGCTGAATTGTGACAGTGGGGATATAGGTGGGTGAAGAGACAGGGGTGTGAAGGAGCGAACGGGGAGTGCCCAGAGGGAGGCAGGCACGGCCCGACCCACCACCACCGCTCTTCCCTCTTTGAGGGGGCCCCACCCCTCTTTGTGTGTATCCTAATTTTGTCCTCAACAGCAGGCCCATCCTAGAGATGAGGAAGCTGAGGCTTGGGGAGGGTAAGTCACTTAACTGAGGTGACCCAGCCAGGGAGTGGCAGGGCCAGGACTTGTACAAACTCTGGCATACCTGTCCTGGATGCGTCCCTAACTCCGCAGGGCCAAGGAGCCGCAGATGCGTCCCAGCGTCTTACAGCGTGGGTGTCAGACACCCAGAGGGGAGGCAGCTGCCTGGGTCCCAATCCAAAGTCTCCCTCATTGAGCCCCTGTGAAGACTAAGTGTGTGGCTGGGTGCAAACTCCTAAAGCAATGCCCAGCACAGAGCAAGCGCTTGTTATTTCTTGCCAAAAAGTGCCCTAGCCCCAACCCCCCCCCCCCAGTGTCACTCATCACTAACCATGTACTAGAAGTTAGTAGGGGAGGAGGATGCACTTGACGGGCCCTTCATCATGATCGGCATCCTTCCTTGTGTGCTCTGTAAGGTCCTCCTGACTGGCTGGCTGGAGGCTCCTGGGCTGGGCTCTGGGAAAGGGAAGGAGAGAGGTGGGGCTCCGGGTGGGTGGCTTCTGCGGGACAGGGAGGTAATCTGGAGCCTGAGGCCTGATGCTGCTGTACGATGGGAGATTTGGGCAAAGATTTGGGAGGGGTCCCTCCCCAAGTCAGTGCTTCAGCTGTTGCCTGTCTAGTGGTTTCAAAGCGCCTCAGTCACGGAATCTTGAACGGAGTCTTACTTTGAAGCCCTGACAGACGGAAGAGGCATTGCTGGCATTCGAAGGGGAGTCTTGCCCCACAGTGGTCCCTGGGGCTCCTTGGAGGGACCTCCAGGTCTAGGAATCCCCTGACCAGCAGGGGCGGTCAGGGCTGAGATCTGCCAGGGGGGTAGGAAGGATTGGAGCCAGCCCATGTGGACAGCACTGTGGGAGAGTTTTGCTGCAAGGGAACAGAGATGGGTGCTGGCTGGCAAGCCAAGGGGGTGCAAGAGAAGCTTTTGCAGCCGCCTCCAAGGGAGGCTTGCAAAGGTGGAGACAGCCCAGGGAGCTCCACTGGGCTCAGGCACTAGGTAGGCCAAAAATGCCCCTCACCCAGGACCTGGTGCATCTTTGCTCAGTGAATTAAAGATTTGGAGCCACCTTTTCCAAGCCCCTGCCGGTGGGTCCTGCACAGAGGGCGCTGTGTGGCACAGGGTCAGGATCCCGGACTGGAACTTCTACTCCCTGGGAGGAGAGCCCCGTTGGTGATTTGTCAGCTTGCTGCATAACGCGGGGACATTCGGCTTTAGAACAGCAACAGAAGTTTTTTTGAAGAACAAATTTTTTTTAAAGTTTTTTTTTTTTTGATTTGACAGAGAGAAAGTGAGAGAGCGAGCACAAGCGGGGGGTGGGGGGGTGGGAGAGGGAGAAGCAGGCTTCCCGCCAAGCAGGGAGCCAGATGCGGGGCCTGATCCCAGGACCCTGGGACCATGACCCGAGCTGAAGGCAGACGCTTAATGACTGAGCCACCCAGGTGCCCCTAAGAACAAATTTTTAAAAGCCTCATGCTTTCACTCCTTTAACCAAATTTTTGTTCGATGGAGAGGTTAAATCTTTGTTGCTGAGCCCCTGGTTATCAGTGGGGGGGGGGGGGAGTAGTGTCCAGGACAAGCGTCTGGAGGGTCAGGAGAAGGGCTGAGCCCAGGGAGACCGCAGAAGCAGGCTGACTTCCCAGTCTGGCAGAGCGCGGCTCCTCAGGGTGTGGAGGGAAGCTGGAGCAAATGGCTATTTAGATCCATTAATTGCCAGTCGTCCTTGTAATTGCAGAAGGTGCTGTGACACCTCCGGGAGTCCTAAGAGATCTGGCTGCATCTCCCCTGAAACAAACTAGAGGGATGAACCTTGGATTTCCCTCGGGGAGGAGCCAGGAGAGGTCTCTAGTGTCCCCTGAGAGCACATGGGGTGCCCGGGATTGGGCCGGACGCTGTGGGAGTCAAGATGAAGAAGCCAGCTCCCCTGCTCCTGAGACAGTTCCAGACAGTTCCATGACCTTTGCTTTGTGCATATGTGTGTAGAGGGGGTGAAAGTGGGGGTGGGGGTGGAGGAGAGGGGGTGAGATCCCTCTTCCTCTTCTTACAAGGCCACCCATCCTACTGGATTAGTGCCCCACGCTTAGGACCTCAGCTTACCTTAATTACCTCCAAAGCTGTATCTCCTAGTCACATTGGCTTAGGGCTTCAACATATGAATTTTGGGGAGACCCAACTCAGTCCGTAGCACGAGGGAAGAGAAAAATATGCATCTGGCAGGGAATCATAGCCAAATGGAGAAAAGTAGAACAGAGATGAGGGACAGATAGGAATGGTGGGGGGCACCTCTGAGGAGGTGACATTTGAGCAGACGAAGGAGGTGTGAGTTCCGAGGGAAAAGCAGTTTCTTGTAGAGGGAGTGTGCCCGGTGGGCTTGCCGGGCACAAGGGGGCCAGAATGGCTGAAGCAGAGGGAGCAAAGGGAGAGACTGGGAGATGAGGTCAGAGCCAGGCCAGGGAGGGGTGGGGGTGGCGGTGGCCTGCGTTTATTGGTTACTTATTGGTTACTTTTATACTCAGAGCTTGGGGGAGGTTGTTGAACAGAGTAACACACTGGATATTGTTTCCAGCAGCTTCCTCTAGCACTATTTGAAAACTAGACCTACGGGACCCAGGGCAGAAGCAGGGCAACAGGCCAGGAGAGATGCTGGAGCCTTGGACCAGGGTGGGGACAGTGGAAGTGGGAGAAAGGGTCAGAGGCAGGAGTTGAGACAGCTGGCTGGCCATGCCTGTGGAGTGAGCGCTGGGAGGAAGGTCTACGCCCAGAGTTTTGGCCTAAGCACCCAACAGGACAGAGTTGCCGTCCCCGGAGCTGGGGAAAGCTGTGGGTGGAACAGTTTTGGGAGGAAGATCAGGAGCTCAGTTTGGAAATGCTCCATTTGAGAACCACCTAGACATCCAAGTGCAGATGGCAAGCAGGCAAGTGAGTCTAGAGCCGTGGGAGAAGGTAGCCCACATTCCCCAACTGAGTCTTGACTTTTAAAGTAGCTTTCAGACTTTGCAGATTTCATGCGTGTCACATTTTTCCTTGTTGTTCTCAGGTGCATTTTCATACTAATGATTTTGAACACCTCTTTGTGTACCCATCAGCTTTTTCAGTTTGCTCACCTCTAACTTGCCCATGTATATCCTTTGGCCATTTCTTTTGGGATTGCTGTCCTTTTCCTTTCTTCCAAGTGTCCTACTTTGTCCAGACCAGACGTGTGTTCTCGCTCTCATTTTCTCTTGCTCTGGGTACTCTAATTACCTTTTTAAAAAAATATTTTATTTTTTTATTTAAAAAACTTTATATATTTTGAGAGAGAGAGAGAGGGAGCGAGCTCAGGCAGAGGGAGAGAACCTCGGCAGACTCCATGCTAAGCTCAGAGCCCCACATCTTAGGATCCCGAGATCACAACCTGAGCCTAAATCAAGAGGCTGATGCTCAACCAACTGAGCCACCCAGGCACCCCTCTAATTACTTTTAAACATTTTGATTAACCTCTAGCAAATTCAAATATATATTTGGTATGTGCATTAAAAAGAATAATAAACACCAATGAACCTATCCTCCCCACCCCCAGAACTAGAACATCCCCAGCCTGCCTGTCTCTGAGGTTCTCTTTTGCTGTGTCTCTCTCTGTCGAATAAATAAATAAAACCTTTTTTTAAAGATTTTATTTATTTATTCGACAGAGAGATAGAGAGCACAAGTAGGCAGAGAGGCAGGCAGAGGGAGAGGGAGAAGCAGGCTCCCCACCGATCAGGGAGCCCGATGCAGGGCTCGATCTCAGGACCCTGGGATCATGACCTGAGCCGAAGGCAGCAGCTTAACCGACTGAGCCACCCAGGCGCCCCAACCTCATTTCATTTTATTATTTCCTGCCAATCTAGCTGCTGTATTCTCAATGTAATTTGCATCTTCCTGTTTATTAATGAGGTTGAGCCATCTTTCCCATATTTATTCATCTTTCCAGTTTTTTTTTTTTTTATGATTATTCTAGATATTCTTCTTTCGACCGTTTTATACACTGTCTTCTCCCATTCTGCTGAGTGTCTCGAACTGGCCATGGTGCCCTTTTTTTGAACAGAAATCTTTACTTGTGATGTAATCAAATTCATCCATTTTTTTTCTTTATGGTTTGAACTTTTGAAGTTTTAAGAAATCTTTCCTCACCCTTAGGTTAGCAAGGGATTCTTTTACATTTTAACTCTATAGCTTACCTTTCACGTTTGGGTCTTTGCTTCATCTGGAGCCTACTTTTACATGGTGAGAAAGGGATCCAGATTTCTGTGCTGAGCCAGTTTTCCATGCTGAGCCAGTTTTCCTAAAACCACCTAAAACCACCTACTAAACAATCTGACCCTCGCACAAATCTTCTGTGATGTTCCTGCTATACCTCGGTCTCTTTTTGAGCTCTCTGGTCGGTTTTTTGGTGTGTTTTTCTGTTCTTGTACCAACCACACAACTTTTATTACAGTGACTGTGAAAATGTATTCGTATTTTGGGAAAAATCCCCTCTATACTCTTCCTTTCTAGATTTTTATGGATTTTTGTTCCTCCATATGCATTTCAGAGTGATTTTATCAAGGTCCTCAAAAAGTCCAACTGGATTTTTAATTGGGATTGTATTGAATTTACAGATTACTTTGGGGAGAGATGACATCTTTATATTATGTGGTCCTAAGATGGAATGTCTCATTTATTCAGATTACCTTTCTTTAGAGAAGTCCTTTGAATTTTGGTTAATACTTAGATAGTTTTGAGTTTTTATTGCTATCATGAATGTTATATTTTTAATTATATTTCTAGGTGGTTATTACTGTATAGAAAATTGCTATTGATTTTTGTAAATTAATCTTATATCTGGCAACCTTACTAAACTGTCATGTATATTGATTCTTTTGGTCCCTGTAGGGACCAAACATCTACAAGTAATGTTAGTTTTATCCTTTACTTCCCAATTCTATATTATTTCTTTCTTTCTTGAAATTTCCTTAGAGCATTGGCAGGATGTCTATTAGGGATGATCGCGGCCAACCTTGGCTTGTCCCAAATCTTAATGGGAATGTGTCTCAGCCTTTGCCATTCAGTCTAATATTTTCTGTAAATAAATATGTAACTTGCAAATATAAGCTACATCAAGTTAAGAAAGTTCCCTTCAATCCTAGTTTGCTTAAAGTTTTTGTTCGTTTAATTATAAATAGATGTGGATGTTTATCAAATGCCTTTTCTTTATTAAGGTTTTCATATGATTTTTCCCTCCATATTACAGATAAAACCTTGATCATGGTGTACGTTTTTTTAGTACAGTTGGATTCAGTTAGCTAACATTTTGTTTAAGGTTATATCTACATTCAAAAGTGAAATGGGCATGTAATTTTCTTTTTGTTTGGTCTTCCAGCTTTACTGAGATATAATTGACATATAACATTGTAGAGGGGCACCTGGGTGGCTCAGTTCGTTGAGCGTACAACTCTTGATTTCAGCTCAGGTTGTGATCTCGGGTTGTGGGATTAAGCCCCACATGGGGCTCTGCGCTCATCGTGCAATCTGCTTGGGATTCTCTCCCTCTGTTTCCCCCCCCCCCCCCCCCCCGGCTTGCTCACTCGCTCTCTCAATTAATTAATTAATTAATTAAATCTTTTTTAAAAAACCTCAAAACCAAAAAAAATTATATAAATGTATGAAATGACTACTATAATAAGGTTAATTAATGCATCTATCATCTCACATAATTACCCTTTTGTGTGTGTGGGGAGGAGTGAGAATATTTAAGATCTATTCTCTTTGCAGCTTTCGAGTATACAACACAGTATTCTTAACTGAAGTCAACATGCTGTACATAGACCCCCATAACTTACTCATTTTATAACTGGAAGTTTGTATCCTGTGACCAACATCTCCTCATTTCCCCCACCCCCTGCCCTGGCAACCACCAGTCCACTCTCTGTGTCTGTAAGTTTGGCTTTTTTTAGAGTCCACATGTAAGTGAGGTCATATAGTATTTGTCTTTCTATGCCTGACTTATTTCACTTAGCATAATGCCCTCAAGGTCCATCCATGGTGTCACTGTAATTTTCATTCTTGTATGGCCCTTCTATGACTTAGGAGTCAGGATTACTGTATTGATCACTGGACTAGCAATATGGTGATCACTGGTGATTCTTTGAAAAGCAGTTTGTGTGCACTGGTGGGGTCAATGCCCCATAGGAGTTAAGTTCAAGGGAGAATAGGAGAGGAAGTAAAGACAGTGAGTTAAAGAAGAAGAGAAGAAAGAAATAGCTGGAGGGGACAGTAGGGTTGAGGAAGAAATAGCAACAGGTTTGCGATTTTTGTTTTATTTTTTGACCCTTAGGGGCAGAGGATTAAGTTATTCATCTTCTTTAGTTCAGGAGACATTATCAGTCTTGACCCTTTTAAACCCCTCTCTTATTTTGTTTATTTTTTCCCTTTTATCCCCCCATTTCCTTCTACTCCTATAGGCAATTACTCTAGTTTCTATTTCATTTGTTTCTAATCTATATACAGTAGAGTTCCCCTTTTTTGGTGTCCAGTTCTATGAATTTTGACAAATGCATAGTAATGTAAGCACTGCCTCAGTCAAGGTATAGAACAATTCCATCACACAGAAAATTCTCTCCTGCTGCCTTTTCTGTCATCAACATGTCCCATGTGCCACAGCCCCATGCAGCCACTGATAGATTGTCTTTCCCTATGATTTCTGCAATTTTATCTTTTCCAGAATGTCATTTAAGTGAGTCATACACTGCGTAGTCTGGATTCGTTCACTTAGCTCGTGCATTTGAAGTCCATCCACATTGCTGCGTGTATCAGTAGTTCGGTCACTTTTATTGCCGAGTGGTATTCCACCGTGGAATGCACCACACGCTGTTTATCCATTCACTGGTTGAGGACATTCGGGTTATTTCCAGCTTTGGGTGATCATAAATGAAGTTGCTCTAAACATTTGCATAAACGTTATTGTGTAATATAATACATAGTATAATGTATATATTTGAATGTATAATACATTCATACAAATGAAACTGTAGTTTCATTTCACATGGGTAAATACCCAGGAGTAGGAATTCTGGGTCATATGGTAAGTGTATGTTTATAAGAAACTGCCAAACTGATTTCCAGATGGGCAGTACCATTTTCATTCCCACCAGCAAAGTGTAATGGTTCCAGTTACTCCATATCCTTACTAGCCCTTGGTATTGTCAATATTTGTTAGTTAAGTGATTCTAAGAGGTGTGTAGTAGCATTTCCTTGTGGTTTTAGGTTGTATTTCCACAATTGCAAGTGGTGTTAAACACCTTTTATGTGCTTTATTTGCCACCTGTATGTCCTCTAGGGAAGTGTCTGACCAAGTTTTTGCCCACTTATTAGTTTGAGTTGTTTTCTTACTGTTGAGTGTTGAGAGTTCTTCATATGATCTGGATATCCTTTGTCGGATATATGACTTGCAAATATTTTCTTCCAGTCTGTAGTTTACGTTTTTATCTCTTTTATCTCTCGCAGAGTGAAAGTTTTAATTGTTATTAAAAAGTACAATTTACCCAAAAAATAAAATAAAATAAAAAGTATAACTTAACAATTTTTCTTTTATGGATCATGATATTGGTGTTGTGTCTAAGAACTCTTTGCTTAAACCCAGGCCATAAAAATTTCCTCCTGTGTCTTTTTTTCCTAGAAGTTTTATAGTTTTATGTCTTATGTTTAAATCTATGCTCCATTTTGGGTTACTTTTTGTATAATATATAAGGCTCATGTACCACGGATATATGTACTGCACATACGTGTTCCTCACCTATGGCTCGCTTATTGGGTTTCTTAATAACTTTATTGGTTTTTCCTCTATGTTGGTCTGTTTTCTTTCTCACTGATTTTCACTCTTATTTTTATTATCTCCTTTCTCCTAATAACTTGGAACTTAATTTGCTCTTTTTCTGGATTCTGAAAAGCTTAGATCTAGAAGTTTATATCATTGACTTTATACCCATCTTCCTTTCTAGTAAGGTCACTTAAAGCTATAAATTTCCCTCTAAATGCAGCTTTACCTGCATCCAGAAAATTTTGGTATGCTGTATTTTTATTATCATTCAATGCAAAATATGTCAAGACTCTCCTCGTGATTTTCCTTTCTGACTTATGGGTATATTAGAAGTATGTTGTTTAATTTCCAAGCATTTGGGATTTTTTACCCATCTTGTTTTTTGGGATTTTGATCTAATACCATTGTGGTCAGAGTTTTGCTTTATATTCCAGCATCTGGTATATGCTGGGAACCATAGGATGTGCTCCTGAAAAGAATGTGTATTCTATAGTTGTTAGGCATGGGGCTCTATAAATATTAATTTGATCAAATTGGTTGATAGTGTTTTTCAAGTCTTTTGTAGCTTTACTTGTACCATTTACTGGAAAAGCGTGTTAAGATCTTCAGCTGTAACTGTGGTTTATCTGTTTCTCCCTTTAGTTTTGAATTTTTTGCTTCAGGTATTTTAAAGTTGTTATTAGATATATGTATATATTTCATATTGCTCTGTCTTCTTGATGAATTAATCCTTGTATCATTCTAAAATGTTCCTCTTTGTCTCTAGTTGTACCCTTTGTCTTGAGGTCTACTTTTTCTACTATTAATGTAGCCACACCAGGTTTTTTATTCATTCCACTGTTTTAATTTACATCTGTTGCTGTGATTTAAGAGTATCCTTTTTGTAAGTAGCATATAGTTGGGTCTTGCTTTTTCATCCACTCTGAAGCATCTGCCTCTTAGTTGAAGTAAGCAACCAATTTTTAACATCCATTTATGCCGCTGTGTGTCCTTTTAATCCACTGCACGGTTCTCACTGCTGTGCACCTCCATGTTGTGCCCGCCCATCCTGCTTGTGATTCAGCCCTGGATGCCTCCAACTCCCCCATCAAAAATACTATTACCATGAACATCCTTGTAGAGTCCCCTTAGCTGGCTAAGATTCCATTTGGGATGTTTACGCAGAGTAGAGTGGCTGGCTTGCAAGGTTTGCCTATACTTAATTTGACTAAGGATTGCCAGATTTAACAGTACATCCACATGATGATGGGAATGATCCAGAAGGGAGAGCAAAAAGATGATGAGGAAAGAGTGGGGAGGCTTGCTGCTGTCCCATGCCTGAGACAGTGGGGCTGGAACCCACTGTACAGGTGGAGGGGTTTGCCTCGGCCAAGAACCAGGACAGTTCGTTCCCAGAGAAGAAGGGAAAGCAGATGTTTGGGCCAATACAGGTAGATGGGTAGATGTGGGGGTGGGAGCTTGGAGAAATTTTCTTCTGTGACTTCTGTTTTCTCAATGATGTAGGAAGCAACCTGACAAAGGATGGGGGAGGAGGCACTGGGAATTTAAAGAGAAGGAAGGTATGAAAGAGCCGTCTTGGAGTTCAGGAGCACGTGGGACCAAGGCAACAGAGCCTGATTGCTGGGCACTTTGCAGGGCACGGTGGGCCTGAGCGAGAGCCAGCAGGACTGTGGGCGAGGCCCGGGTGTGGGGCAGCCCAGCACAGGGCTCAGTGTGCTCCGGTTCACAGTGCCTTACGTCTGGCACTGCGCTCAGCTCTGTGGGCACAGGGTGGGCAGCGCAGGGCGGCTCACAGCACTCACCCTGCAGTGGGAGCGAGCGAGCAGCTGTGAGATAATCATGTGCTTACTGTTTTGTGGGACACCAGGGGAGGCCAGGGGCCATGACAGTGCAGGGGGGTCGTGCTCCCCATTTCAGTGGGGAGTTCTGTAATTCTGTGAGCCTGCTGTTCAGCAAGGCACTCAGTGCTGTTTTGTCTATAGCTTGATGTGTTGTAGAAGTGATGCATGCCGTTCCAAAAGAAATTAGAAAAATGTTGGGGCGCCTGGGTGGCTCAGTCGTTAAGCGTCTGCCTTTGGCTCAGGTCATGATCCCAGGGTCCTGGGATCGAGCCCCGCATCGGGCTCCCTGCTCCACAGGAAGCCTGCTTCTCCCTCTCCCACTCCCCCTGCTTGTGTTCCCTCTCTCGCTATATCTCTCTCTGTCAAATAAATAAATAAAATCTTTAAAAAAAAAAATTAGAAAAATGTAAAAAAAAATCATAAAAAAAAGTAAAGATCACCTGAAATTGACTTCCCCCCAGCAAAGATAACCATGGTTAATTAACGTGGTTAATTAACCATGGATGAGTTATTATTAAAGGATGTGTTTATTATTAAAGTATTATTAAAATATTATTGTTATTGGATGTGTTATTATTAAAAGAAAGGTCTGGTCCCTGCCCTATGGGCCCTTGTGGTCTGACCTCCTACCCAAATGTGACTGACACCCTCACACCAAATGCAGCCAAGCAGCAACATGTTAGGCTGGATGGGCCAAGAGTGGCAACTGCCACATTCCTGGGGGAAATCAGGGAGGGCAGCATGGAGGAGGTGATCCGGGAATTGGATCTCAAAGGCTGAGGTCCTGTGAGTTTGTCTTGCTGTCTTTTTTCCTCCCACCTCCCTTTGTTCAGTGCCTCTTTAGGATAAGACCAGCTCCCAGCCCCCATCCCACATGTGGCTGAGAAGGTGACACACTCTAGATGAGGCAAGTGGAGGGGGCCTACTCTGTGTGAGGAGCAAAGCAGCAGAGCATCCATGAGGCACAACTCCTGAGTGTGTGTCATTCCACCATAGCCATTCCATTTGTGCAGTGCACAGCCTGTGGGGCCATACATGGTAGTCATGTAAGGAGAGTCCCTCCACCCCTACTTTAGCCCATGGCCTGGTTCCCACATTGGAGCAAGAGGAGGAACAGGGGCACTTGTTCCACCCTCCCTGGGTCTGTGTCCCCTTCCAGATAGCAGCGACAGTGAGCTGGAGCTGTCCACAGTGCGCCACCAGCCGGAGGGACTGGACCAGCTGCAGGCACAGACCAAGTTCACCAAGAAGGAGCTACAGTCCCTCTACAGGGGCTTCAAGAACGTGAGTCCTACCCATCCCTCCGGGAGAGGCCCTGATCAACCTAGCCCTCCTGTCTCAGGCTCTAGGAAGGCGGGACCCTGGCCCAGAGAGACCTTCTAGAAACTTCTCCATGGCATAGCAAATATCCCAGGGGCCTTTATGGGTCTTATGTTTTGTGGGAGAGCTGTCTGGGGTTGGTCAGGTCGCAGAATCAGTATTCTGAAGGCACCATCCTTTCTATGTGTTCCCAATGCTGGCACAAGGGAGGAGCGAATGGAGGGACTTACCACTTACCCCTGCTGCATCACCCTGCCCCACCGCCAGGCTTTCCCCAGCTCGGGGGCTCAGTAGAGCCCAGCAGTATCTCAGGCAGCAGTATCCCCAGAGGGAGGAGAGAGGCCAGGCCCTGTGGAGTTGGGGTGTGGGGCTGGGGATGACTGAGGTCACTGAAGGGTGACTTCCTGCCGCAGGAGTGTCCCACGGGCCTGGTGGATGAAGACACCTTCAAACTCATTTACTCCCAGTTCTTCCCTCAGGGAGGTGAGTCTGAGGCCAGGCCCCCTGGCTCTTCCCCAAATCCCCACGTCCCCCCTGTGGCAGCTCTACAAACAGTGGGTGTCACTTTGACGGGGAGGGGATCCTTGCCTCCACCCTTTGCCTGCCAGAGGCCTGGTGCTGCCTCTGTCCTGTTGGAAGGGCTGGGAGCCCCAACACCCCCCAGCGCTCACCGTTGCTCTCCCCAGATGCCACCACTTACGCACACTTCCTCTTCAACGCCTTTGACGCCGATGGGAATGGGGCCATCCGCTTTGAGGTAGGTCCCCGATGACCCCTCCCACATCCCCTGCCCCTGTAGCCCCCCCCCCCGGGGGGGGTCTCCCTGCCCTGGTGTCTGTCTCGGGCCTTCCGGAGGCCCAGACACAATCCTGGGTGTAGATGGTCCAGTGTGTCCTCCAGGGAAGGAGCGGACTGTGCTCGGCTGGCCCTGCGCCTGTGAAGTTAGGGAAATGTGATGTGGCCATGTGGCCACCCTCTTCTCACTCAGCCTTTTCTTCCATTCCAGCCACACCAAGCCAAGAGAGCTAAGGTACACTGAGGCCGTAGGAACCCCACGTGAAATTGCATTTGAAAAGGGGGCAAGGCTTCACCCAGGGGTCTGTGCTCCTGGCAGGATTTCAGGCACCCAGCCCCAGAATTTATCCCTAGCCTGAGCGGGTGCGGCGAGTGAAGCGTGGGGCGCCCGCCTCCGACACCTGCCCCCTAGGTGGGCCGTGCCTGGGCTCCGTGGGCTGGCCCAGCTGTGGGCTCCACGCCGGCTGGCCACACGGGACCATTTGAGAGAGGCCCCGTCTGTGGAGCCCAGGCCCCTAAAAATAGCTGCAGGCGAAAAGCTGAAACCTCTTTGGAGAGGAGAACCTTGCTGAGAGCCTGGCCTGATCGATAACCACCCTGCTCGGCTTCCAGCGCCAAGGGCAGCTGACAGGAAAGCGGACGAACAAGCCGGCCGGGCTCAGGAAGCCCCGGACGCGCCGGGGTGTAATAATAACCCGTGGGTAATGCCGCTCGGTTGATTTGTGTGCCGCAGCCAGCCTGCACGGTGACACAGGGCAGAGCGGGGGGTGGGGAGGCCGTCGAGGCCACAGCCTTGCCCGGTGACCACAGGGGCCCCGCCCGCCCCGGGCTGCAGGCTCGGGCTGGTGCTGTGGAAGCACAGTGTCGTCGTCTGTCCTGTCTTCAGTGATACCTGCACGCGGTAAAACCCCAAGCACCACAGAGGCTGACAGGAAAAATTGATCGTCCTCCCCTGTGACCAGGCTCTTGTGTATCCTTGAGGGGGCACCTAAGATTTCCAGGACTAAAGGGTGAGGAGGAATCATGTGAGGGACCCAGCCGGGGCTCTGTGAGAGACTTTCTCTTGTTCAGAAATCAGCTGACGGGACAGCTCACCAGGGCCCCGGTGCACGGTGGGTGTCAGGAGGGTCTCTGTCACCCTCCTGTGGTCTTTGCTGTCACTCCCCTGAGGGAGGGGTCTGGTGGTCCCTTTAAGGTGGTAGGTGGCGGGTCTTTGTGGGGTGTTCTGTCAGTGGCTGAGTTGGGGGCACTGGTTCCGAAGCCCCTCTGCTAGGTGCCTGCTCAGAAGGTCAGGCATCTCTGGCATCGTCCCGGGCCTTCTGCGGGCTTCTTTGCCATGAAATCAGCTCCTCTGGTTCCATATGCATATGTTTATCTTGAGGACCTACTTGATTTCAGTGTTCTGCTGTAGGAGAGCTTTTGCAGAAAGAGAGGAGGGCACATATGTCCCCAGGGACCTTCCAGGCAGCAGGGCCCAATCCTGGGTGCACCACGGGTTGGGATCCCCATGGCAGGAAGGACTCCAAGGGGTGAGGGTGACTCTTGGCCCGCCTGAGATGGACTCTTCCCATGTGCCCTTAAAACAGAAAGTCAGGTCAGCTTATTGATATTGATAATGATCCCAATCCTTGTTGTATATTCTTGAGATACAAGACACATATTAAAGTTTTTTGATGTGGTAAAATATTGTAACTTCCCTAACCCTCACCAAGAAGAGTACCAGAAAACAAAACAGCACCCAAGCCAACCTCATCTTTGCCAAGCGGGAGCAGCCATCCCACCTCAGGGTCTGCCTGCTGCGCTGTTCGTCTTGGGTCCTCTGGGATGTGCCCACAGGAGGGAGCCTGGTCTCGGCACCCCGAGCCCAGCCCAGCCCAGCCCAGCCCAGCCCAGCCCAGCCCAGGCCCAGGCCATGTGCCGGCAGATAGATGCACCAGAGCCCTGCATGCCATCCGGGGCCTTTCTCGTTCAACCTACTCGCTGTGCCAGCACGCTGCTGCTCTTTTGGAGTGTTAGGGCTGGTTGTGTGTCTGGAGGAAGGGGCGGCTGCCTCTCCCTGAGCTCCCTCTGCAGTAGCCCCCTCCCTGTGTCATTCATTGGCCAAACCCCACGTGAGGGCAGTAACCGGAGAGAACGCGTGCAGGCCCGCCGTCATGCTCCCCCGCTCTGGCTGAGCGCCTGCCCCCGGTGTGCACTCAGCGGTGTCTCAGCCCGGGAGCGCAGGCCTGCGTCACCGTGCCATGGCAGGGCCTCTCATGCTCCCTGGGCTCTGCCTCAGGGACACAGCCGCAGAGCAGGGGCTGTGGAGGCGATGGACTTCGTTTGCCTCGGAGTTAAGATCAGGGGTTACAGCTAGGGACAGTCGCACATGAAACTGTGCTGTGTGGGGCTGGAAATTTAGAACTGCCAAGTACTCGGACGTGTGTTGGCAGGACATGGGGTCCTCTGTGGGTTATGGAGGATGGGCCAGTGGCCTCGCAGGGGACATTCCCACCCATCTCTGGCCAAGTACCATCACCACTGTTCTACGTACACACTTAGGGACACGGAATGGAGACATTCCTCGGTTGGTTCTGGCTGACTTCGGGGGCTGCGAGGCGGCAGGCCTGGGTCTCTGAAGACAAGATAGTGGGGGGGGCGGAGTGTGGTGCTGGCGCCCCCCACCATGGCCCACATGAGAAGGGAGGCCCTGTGTGGGCCTCACCATTCCCTGCGGCCTCGAGTGGGACTGCACGCCTTTGCCTCCCACTGGGAAAGCCTGTCAGATCCCAGGGACGTGATTTCGGGGAGGCTCTACCTGTTCGCTAAATCATGCACAAGCTTCAGTGATGATTCCCCAAACTTGGGCGTGTAGGAACTATCACCTGTTTCTCCTTTAACATTTTCGTTTTCTTCACTGACACATGCACGGCGCACTTTGCGAGCCCCGTAGAGTGACAGGGCGTGCTTTGGAAAAGCAGCCGTGAAGCACCCACCCACACACCCAAGGAGGCCGCCACCTTCTGCTGTAGCCCGTTGCCACTGTTTCCTCCGTGTCCCCAGTAGCACACGTGGTGCTCCTTCCCGGCTGCCCGGTTCTAGACTACTGGCTGTCCGCTGGGGTGGGGGGGCAAGGAGCTGGGTCTCCCACGGGCGCACATACCTTTCCCATATCCCCTGGCTTTCTGGAACAATAGGATTCAGGTGAGACAAGGACTGTGGTTTACTCTGATGGTGTGACTTTGATGCCCAGCTGAGCCTTCTGGTGAACTGATTATGTTTTCCTTTCCCAGCACACATTCTTATTTTGCCACCAGTTAACGGTGGTCCTGATTGTTGAGTTGCCTGGGGGCTGTGATCTCATCATGAATTCAACTCCAGGCCTTTCTCCAGTGCCCAGACAGGCATCTCCCTGGGGACACTCCCCAGCCTCTTTCCCCCCAGGGTTGGGTCTCCTGGTTCCAGAATTCCTCATCTTCCTCTTCCTTGCTTTATTCTCCCTTTTCAGGGGTACAGCTATGAGCAGGGAGGTAACTTTTGAGGCTTTAGATGTCTGGAGGCATCTTCATTGCGGTCCTGCTCTCGCCTGATCCACTGGATGGGACCAGAGCTGCACTACCCAGTGGTGGTGGCTGCACTTCGGTGGCTTTTGGCCTCGCGTCGCCGCCAGAGGCAAAGCATGCGGAATCCTGACCCTGTGTGCGGGGCCTGATTTCGTTTGTTCTGTTTGGTTGTGTTTTTCTCTCTCTGGAAGCTTGTAGGATCCTCTTTTTGCACCTGGTGCTTGCAGGCAACACAGTGGGCCATTCCGTGCGCTGTGCTTGGCCTCGGCAGGACCTGGACGCTCCCAGCCTCCCATCCTGGGAAGTCCTTCCTTGCTTCTCCAGCCTGCTTTCCTCCATCTCCTCAGGTTCCTCCTGGAATTCCTGGTGCGCGAGCCGTGGTTCCTCTGGAGTGGACCTCTCTCGTTGCCCTCTTTTCTCTTTTCCAGCTTTTTGCCTTTTCACACGACTTTATGGAAGATTCCACGTGCTCTTCCAAACCTTCTTTTGAATCTGTCATTTTGCTTTCTTATTTTTAATTCCCAAGAGCTCTTTCTTATTCTCAATGACTCCCCTTTGGTAGCATCCTATTCTTATTTTGGGGTGACAGATGTCTAATCTCTAGTTCTAGTCATTTTTGTTAAGTTTTTTCCTCCTGGAATAAGTTTTGTTTCTTCCAGACTGCTTCCCTGTTTCCCTTAGCCTCTCTCAGGTACAGGCCTCCTCAGATCCAGAAAATCTGATGTTCAAGGGGCAGCCAAACCCCTTGGTGCACGGCCTGGCCCCCTGTAGTTTGTCGTCCTCCACTCCCTGTCCCAGGACAGCCCTGCTCTGCTCCCTTCTTTCAGAAGAACCTGGGAGGACCCCATGGGGCAGGGAAGGCTCACCCTGCAAGCCTTCCAGGAAATGGAAGAAAGGGCTGGCTTTCCACCAACTGTTAGAGCAGTTGGAGTTTTCACAGGGAAGCCGCTGGAACATTCATGTCTTGTAACATTATAATAAATTATCTGCACACCTCAGAAATGATTGCAGCACATGGGTGTGTCGTGACCCCAGAGCTGAGCACTGTTAGTTTAGCTTTTAAGCTATAAGTTTTCAAGCACCTGAAATGCAGATCCTTGGTGAACTAAAAGGAGAGCACCCCCCCTTTATTAAAAGAGCACCCTGGGTCTTCTATATCAGTAGTCATGTATTAAATGGGTCTAAGACAGCATGTATTTGAATATCTTTATTTGAGAAGATCAGTACCAGCCACCATGCCATACACACACACACGCTCGCACGCGCACACACGCACATGCACACATGCTCACACTCGTGCACATGCTCACGTGCACGCACACACATGCTCACGCACACACTCATGCACATGCTCATACACGCGCACACATGCTCACACTCATGCACACATGCACATGCTCATGCACGCACATGCTCACACACACACATGATCACACACTCATGCACATGCTCACGCACAAGCTCGCAAATGCACGCACACACATGCTGACATACCGTGCACATGCTCACGCACGCACACATGCTCACACACTCGTGCACATGCTCACGCACACATGCTCACACACTCGTGCACATGCTCACGCACACACATGCTCACACACTCGTGCACATGTTCACACGCATGCACACACATGCTCACACTCGTGCACATGCTCACGCACGCGCTCACATGCACACATACTCGTGCACATGCTCACACATGCATGCATACACATGCTCACACACTCGTGCACATGCTCATGCATGCGCTCACATGCACACATACTCGTGCACATGCTCACACGCACGCACACACATGCTCACACACTCATGCACATGCTCATGCTCACACGCACGCACACACATGCTCACACACTCATGCACATGCTCATGCTCACACGCACGCGCACGCACGCACGCACACGCATACCCTCACACCGTGTTGACCTAACGGACAGCATCTGCTGGCACAGCAATGAAGCCTCCTCACCTGTAGAGGTGTGAAGCCACACAGCAAACTGGAAATGAAATCTGGGCGTTGGGCTGTCACTCCTCACCCTCCCCTCCCTCTGTAGGACTTTGTGGTCGGCCTCTCCATCCTCCTGCGAGGAACGGTCCACGAGAAGCTCAAGTGGGCCTTTAACCTCTACGACATCAACAAGGACGGCTACATCACCAAAGAGGTACAGGGCGGGGAGGGGGGCTGCCCGGCCCGCTCCCCCGCTGCTGCGCCATACTCCCAGCCTCTCTCCTCCGCTCCCCTGCTGCCCTGGCTGCCCTGTCTCCCTTTCCTGCTCAGAGACATGGCTCTCAGCTCCGCCCTGGAGGGGACAGCAGCCTGGGGGCTCTCCCCCTGTCCAGGCTCTCGGTCCTGGACACCTGCGTGCAGGGAGCATGGTGCTTGTTGTGTGCCCCTCCCCACGCAGCTTGATCTAGTTCGACAAATGTTCTTAGGCCATTCTTTCTCACAGGGAGGTCCTGAGGGAGACCCAGGTGGAGAAGCTGGGGACAGAGGGTAGGAGGAGTTGGCCTTGGCTCCCACCAGTCAAGGGGGCAGGGTGCTCCCTGGGGGCAGGCGGGGGCCCTCGCCATACTGGCCTACAGTTAGGTTTTGTTTAGCCCAAACATTGTTTTGTATATGAAATAGTTGCTACAGTTTCAATTTTTGGAGAGGGCACATCAGAAGCGATTTCCAGCTTCTGGCGAGTCAGAGGCTGGCGCTGAGTGCACTAGATGGGGGTGAGCTCGTCCCCGTCCAGCTGGGGCGCCACCCCTGCTCACTCACTGCTGCCTTGGAGGTGCCCTCCCCCCTTCGACGCAGCCCCTCCCCTTGGGCCCTGGTACGTCCCACGTCCTTGCAGCAAAGCTCACGCCAGCCACTCCGGCCCCCCTCCAGGAGATGCTGGCCATTATGAAGTCCATCTATGACATGATGGGCCGCCACACCTACCCTATCCTGCGGGAGGACGCGCCTCTGGAGCATGTGGAGAGGTTCTTCCAGGTGAGAGCTCTAGCCCCGGACCCTGAGGGGAAGGAGGGATGGGCTCCCCCTCTTAGGACAACCCTGGGCAAGTGACTCCCCTCTCTGAGCCCTCCTCCCCCCATGAGGAGGTTAACCTTGCATCCCCCACTGGGCTGGTTGTCAGGATCCTGGGGAGCAAATTAAAACATCACCCCCACTCCCCGATCCACTGAGCCTTATCTCGGGGCAGGCCAGGGCTTGTGGATTCCAGGGCAGTTGACACCCCAGACCAGCATTCTGGTGCCTTCCAAGAGCTCTCTCAGCCCCTCCAGAAAAACCGTGCAAGAGGAGTGGGGTTGGGGTGACCTTGCTCTGTGTCCACGAGGCCGAAAGGGGCTGAAGTTTCCACCTTCCATTTGCTGGCGGCCCATCCTGTGCCTTGGTTGCTCCATCTGCCCTGGCTGCCTGTCGGGGAGGTGAGGGGGTCAGATGAGCATGGGGATGCATTCTGGGAAGTGTAAGCCCAAGAAAACTGCTGGGCAGTGGCTGGGTGTGGGGAGCAGACCGGGGAGGTGCCAGAGAGGTCAGCTGTGCCACGGAGGTAGCCAGGGAGGGCCCTTTACATGGCCTGGATCCAGGGTAGAGGACAGAGGGGACAGGTCGGGATGGAGGGGACCCACAGACTCACTGAGGACATGGCTTGGGTTACAGAAAATGGACCGGAATCAGGATGGGGTGGTGACCATGGATGAGTTCCTGGAGACCTGTCAGAAGGTAGGTGGCCATCAGGAGTTGAGGACACCCAGGGTCCTGCCCCTGCCAGTCCCCGAGCCCCTCCCGACCTCCAGACACCATGTTCACACCTTCGTCTGAACACATCCCTTTGCCACCTGCTCCTGCCAGCCCACAGCCCACGAGCACACCATCCTTCAGATGCCCTCTAATGCCTCACATCAGAGGGGCAGACGTGGGCCAACAGGAGGATGGTTGGGCCCTGGGGCCCTCAGCACGGGGCCACACTGTGAGAAAGGCGCCTGGAGCCTCCCCCAGCCTTGCTGTTGACCTTCCTCTTCAGAGCACCCTTGGGGGCCATGACATGTGCCTCCACTGGGCTTAGCCATCTGCATCAGTCCCAGAGCGGCCTCTCGGGTGCCTCTGGCCTCCATCTGAGTGCAGCCAGGGAAGTTTGTCCATCAGCGAGTCAGCAGCCCCCAGATGTGCTTGCAGTCAGGCTCCGGGGCTGAAGAGAGCCTCTGCCTGACCAGCTGCCCCTTCACCCAGGGAGACAGACAGAGGGGTCACTGCAGGGTTCCGAGTCCCTGGCAAGGATCTGCTCAAGGTAGGATCAGTTTGGGCACGGCCCCGCCCTGCCCACCCGGGGTCTAACCAGGCCTCTCCTCCTTCTCTCTCCACACAGGATGAGAACATCATGAGCTCCATGCAGCTGTTTGAGAACGTCATCTAGGACATGTTAGTGGGGAGGGGTCCTTGAGTGGCCACCACCACCTCTGCCCCCAGAGAAATCTCAATCCTGCAGGAGCAGCCTCCATGAGAAACTTTTTTCTAATATATTTGCAAAAAGTGAACAGTTTGCTCTAGACACACACACACACACACACACACACACACACACACACAGCCCGTTCCTTTGGGCTGGTAGAGGGGGTGCAGAGGTCAGGGAGGGGCTGAGTCCGGCTGGGAGCTGGATCCAGGTGATGAGAGCTATACTACCCGGCCAGCCCCCGACCAGCCCCCGGCCAGCAGTGGAGTGGGGCTGCCTCTGGAGTGGGTGCTGAAAGAGCCGTGTGTGCAGGCTGCTGGCCACGGGGTGCTGCCAGGAGAGCACTCGAGATCCCCTACAGGAGAGGGTCCAGTCTCCAAAACAAAGGCCCCGCTGGTGTGAGTCCCCTCGCCCCTCCCTCCCACCACCCTTCTTTCCCACCACACATGGGCCAGGTTGTGGGGGCTGCTCTGGCCTTCTTGTCCCCCAGCTATTCCCCTGCCACCCGACTACACTCCCAGAAAGCTCGTCACCACAGGACACTTGCGGGGCAGTGGGGTCAAGAGAGTTTGGACAAGGAAAGAGGTAGTAATGGAGACAGCCTGCTGTTTCCTGGAAACACTTCCCTGGGGTCCCAGGATGCCTGCCACTCCATTGGCAAGCTCCAGTGGTAAGGGGCCACTGGACTCTCTCCATCCTTTCAAGCTCAGGGATTGGGTTTCTTGGTGGAGAATCTTAGGGGAACTGTCTGCCAAGTCCACTGAAATGGAAGAAGCCTTCCCTTGCCTCAGTCCTAGCTCAGTGGGAATGAAGTAGGTGGGGCTGCCAGAATACCCCTCTGGCCTAGGGCGTTCAACCCCAAGGTCATAATAGGTTCTAAGAAGAGGTCACAAGGATCAGGGACTGGCAGCCTGGGAGCCCAGATGGCAGAGCAGGCCTGAGAAGGGGCTTCTCCCTCCTTTCTTGTCAGCTCCTGTCTCCCTTGGCCCCCAGCTTGGATGAGCCCCCCCCCCCCCACTCTCTGGTTAGGGTCCTAGAGCAATGTGGCCATCCCTTGATACACAGGCTCACCCAGCCCCATACAAAAAGCACAAGCACCCAGAGCAGCTCAGGTTGCAGCCCACAAAGGGAGCCAAGGACACTCTGTTTTTCCAAGATTGGCCCTCCTAGAGGGCTGAGGCCTGGGTCACGGTGGCCCCCAATACAGGGAGCTCTGGAGAAGAAGCATGGGGATCCGTTCTGTGCCTCAGAGCCATGCGGGCTCAAAGCCCATCCCCAGCCCAGCCCAGCCCAGCTCACCAACATTCAAAAGCACAAATCATAGGGCCTCCCCTTGTCTGGGTTCTGCTCTGGGATGGAGGCTGAGGTCAGCCTGAAGGCAGAGCCAAGAGTGAGGGCTGAGGGGCCTGAGGCTGAGTGGTAGGTCAACAGAAACCCCTAGGAAAGAGAGAGAGGCTGCTCTTATCTGCCCAGGCCTCCCCAAGAAGGAACCCAGTCCCAGGTAGCGTGGGCCTGAGGAACATTCCCATATAATACATTCCACCGGCTGCCACCCCCTCTCTGCTCAGGCCTGGCCCAGGGGTGAGCAGGGTCCTCAAAGGAAAGGGGGAATGGTGGAGGCCGTGGAGATTGGCCTGGTTTGGCCACGGGGACCCCTTGGCACCCACACACAGGTGGTCCTCTCCCTTGGAATTGTACTGACACCCCATCTCCAGTTTGACTGGGGGGGGCGGGTCTTTCTTCCCTCCTCCAGGAGGGTATCAGCTTTCCCTGGCTCAGGGATCTTCTCCCCCTCTGCCCACCCCCAGCCCCAGCCCAGCCCTCCCAGCTGGCGTAGCTGTGCTTCTGAGGGGCCGAAGCCATAGGAGAGGGTCACCACCATGCCCCTGCCCCTCTTGGCCTGGGGCCAGACTGGCTGCACGTCAAGCAGGAGGGGTCTGTCTCCCACCCTGGGATGCAGACTGGCCGCATGTCTGCATGGCAGAAGCATCTCCCTTGGGTGCAGCCTGGGAGGGTGGTTCCTGTTCTCAGCGCCCACCAATATTCAGTCCTGTATATTTTAATAAAATAAACTTGGCAAAGAAGAGGGACTCTTGTTGGCTTTATCCCAACTCTGGATTTCAGCCCAGCCCCTCCCATCCCTGCTGCTGTTAGCCATGGCTCCTGCCCAGGGCTGTGCTGGTAAATGTTTGACATGCCCTGAATTGTAGCATTTGCCAATGTCCACGCTCACTGGCACTCGCTCCGCTGCGCTCGCTTGCAGGCTCCCGCTGTGATGTCACTGAAGGTGGAGCTGGGAAGGGAGGCCCGCCGTTGGGAAGCCTTTACGAGAAGCTCCAGGCCCACAGCCTCTGCAGAGCTGGTGGGGCAGGGTGACTTCTTGAGGTGCCATTTGTATTTCATTCCCAGACCATTTTTCTTTTCCAGTTCCAAGAAGTCGTTTCTGCCGTGTCCCCTTGGCTGGAGGGTGCAGGTTACAGGGCAGAAGCAGAATCGGCCTGAAGATAGCTTCCTCTCCCAGCTTTGTTTTCAAAAGTGTAAACTCAGTGAGAATGATGCCAGGGGCGCAGCAAGAAGTGAGAACCTGGCAGGGAGGAGAGGACGGGCTTTCCCCAACTCAAGGATGGGGAGGAGGGAGGTTCTGGGGGGGACCTGCAGTGCTTTAAGGACCAGACCCCACGCCATGTGACATCACCTCCACAGTGAACACAGACCCAAGCCTCCATGAGTCACCAGGTTTGGCTGATGGCCATCACAGCAGTAGTTGGGAGGACAGGTGACAGGAACCCACTTCCACCCCCACACACTCCAAAGACCCCTCTCCACCTGAGCCCCAGGGCCTTGGCACAGTCCAGGTAACGAAGCCCTGATCTTGCTGTCTCGGATGGGATATCCTGCATTTGCCATGGGCTGACCACCATGCTGAGCATGTTTACTCTGGTCACAGCCTAAAGGGCACAGATGGGGAAGCTGGGTTAAAAGATCTTGGGACCTCCCAGTCATTGAAGAGTGGAGCTAAGCTGGTGGCTCTAGGCTGGGTGTAAGCACTGACTCACTTCATGACGGTCTACAGAGCTCAGAGTGGGGAATGGTCATCCATCCATCATCCATCCTCCCTCCATCTATCCATCATCCATCCTCCTTCCATCCATCCATCCATCCATGCATCCATGCATCCATCATCCATCCATTTATACTTCTGTTTTCCACTCATTCACTTGGCACCTTCCTGACCTGGACACTCAGTGCAGAGGAAGTGACCAGGGTATGGTATGCCTTCTGTGTGGCTGAGTGGCAGTGATGGGTCCAAAGGAGCCCTGGGTTCAGGGACAGGAGACATTAGTCCTGACCTGGGCCATAAAACGTATGTGGCCTTGGACAAGTCCCATCCTCTCTTGTTCTCTGGATGTTGGTGTAGAAGAGAAGGAGGGAACACTTCCCAACTCATTTTAAAGAGTGGTATTACCAGGAGTTTTAAAAAAATCAGTCACAGGTAGGATAAGAAGGAAAAATTACAGGACATTCTCCACTATAAAACAAAGATGTAAAAAAAATCAGAGTATCAGTAAACTCATTTCAACAATGTATGTTATATGTACATGATATATGTAATATATCATGACAGATTTGGTTTTATCCCAGAAATGCGAGGTTTACCATTTAAAAATATAGGCACCTCAGTTTCCAATAACATGGAGTGTCTAGGTAACTGGATTATTCCTTCCACTGAAAACAACTAAAAATCTAGAATAAATAACTTCTTAGAAACATCATTGAACTGACCAAAAGGTAAAGCATTCTTGGACCAGGAACTGAGTGGATGTTTCCACATTCAGAGATGTAAGCAGAGCCCTGAAAGGACTTTTTGAAACATGTGAGCTTGGCTGAGCTTTGGTTTCGCATCCTTCCAAAATCTAAGGTATAAGAGATCAAGCCCAGGATCCACCCAGGTGAGAAGTCTATCAAGAAATTCTTCCTCCACAGAACTGGAGCCCCAATTACACCCTTGGAGATAATGAGCGTGAAATAGAAACAAACCCAGCCGTTCCCACCTTCTCTCCCAGGAGGCTGCAAGAAAAATAGACTATCTCAAGCCCCCAATAAAACTGGGAAAATTCACCCCTAAAATTAGAAAGCACGAGGGGCACCTGGGTGGCTCAGTCAGTTGAACATCTGACTCTTGATTTCGGCTCAGGTCGTGATCTTGGGGTCCTGGGATCGAGCTCAGCAGGGAGTCTGCTTGAGATTCTCTCTCTCCCTCTCCCTCTGCCCCCACCCTGCACGTGCGCATGTTCTCTCTCTCTAAAATAAATAAATAAACCTTCAAAAATATTAGGAAGCATGAGCTGAACTTTATGAGTTTGCAGCCCAAATCCACAAGAAAATATGATGGAGAATTTAATTGGTAGTGATCTCTGTAAAGTCGAAGGAAAATGAGCAGATTTCAGTCAACAATGACTGAGTATTCAAAGACACACGACACCGTAAGTGAGATTTAGCAGAAACACCAGGCTGCATCTACAGACCCAGAGGGCTCCCGATAATGGAATTAGCAGACAAAACTGTAAATGACTATATTTAATATATTTATAGAAATAAAAGGCAAACTTGAAAATGCATGTTGAAAACACTATACTGAATGCCTAAGCATATCTGAAAAAAGAATCAAAACTTCTGGGGGAAAAAAGTGTATATATATATATATATATATATACACACACACACACACACACATATATATATAGTGACTAAATTTAAAACTCAAGGAATGGGTTTAGCAGTAAATCAGGCCCAGCTGACAAAATCATTGACTTGGAAATCAATCTAGAGAAATTATTCAAATTCTAACTCAGAGTAATAAAGAAATAGAAACTATATAGAGGTAAATAAACATAGAAAATAGAGTGAGAAAGTAAACCTTAAATCTCAACGGAGTCCTGAAAAAAAAAAAAAAAAACGGGAATGGCCAAGAAGTTCCAGGCTTGACTTAACACTGTTTTTGTCATGGTTCTCCTGGCCAGAGGGGATGGGTGTTAAGGAATCGGCTCACGTGATTGTGAGGACTGGCAAGTCTGAAATATGCAGGGTAGGGTGGCAGGCTGGAAACTCAGGCAAGAGTTGAAGTTACAATCTTGAGTCCAAAATTCACAGGGCCTGCCAGCAGGGTAGAACCTGGGGCAAAATTTCTGTGGCAGTCTTGAGGTGGATTCCTTCTTCTTCCAGGAAACCTGTTTTGCTCTTAAGGCCTTCAACTGATGGATAGGCCCACCCACATTCTGGTGGGTAACCTGCTTTACTTAAAGTCTACTGATTCTAACTAGTAATGGTAAGCACATCACAAGATACCTTCACAGAGACATTTAGACTAGTGTGGGGCACCATAGTTTGGACAAGCCTGAGGGGCACCTGGACACAGAAGATTAATCACTACAGACACCAATACACTGATTTAAGAAATTCAAACAAGTCCCAAGCAGGCTAAATAAAAGGAGACTGTCACCTAAGACATAGTATACTGAAACTGCAGAACACCAGAAACAAAGATCACCAAGCCAGCCAGAGAGGAAAGAGCAACGAACTGACAAATGACATCTCATTGGTAACAATGATGCTAAAAGACAGTGGGTTATCTTCAGGTTGTTCAAAATAACTGCCAACCTGGAACTGTAGCCTGGGCAACATAAAAATGTTTTCAGACAAACATAACTTGAGAGAGTTTGCCATCAATAGACACTGAAGAAAATTCTGAGAGATTTATTTCATCTCAAGGTCTGAGGTGCAAGAAGCATGAAGAGCCCAGAGAGCAGGGAACTTTAAGCCCCTTCCCCTGCTCCGGGCACTGGTTCTGTGAAACTTGGCTGCTCGCTGACTATACTTTCCTAGCGTGTGCAGTGTGTCCTCCTGCTACCAAACCCCTTTCCCGCTGGACAGCACACTCTCACTGTCCCCAGAGGTCTGAAGAACGCTCTTCCTGCTGGGTATCAGCAGCCTATGGATTGGCTGCCACCGGGCAGGTGTCGGGGCTGGTCCAGTCAGCTATGTGGACCAGGATGAAGTGACTCGCCCCCCAGTAATCAACAGAAGTCTGGACTAGAGGGGGTGGAGCTGCCCAAGGTGGTGGGGGTGCTGGAGGTTGAGGGAGGCTTCTTATGGAAATCTGCTCCTCTCTACCCTGCCTGAGGGTAGAGAAGACCTGTGTCCTTGCACAGCTCCATAACCTCCAGACATGCTACGCCTCTAAGGCCCTGTGACATTTAGGGCATAGGGCCCATGCTTTGGTTCTGGAGCTTTCTGTTTCATCCTAAGCACATCAGTTTACCTTGCTGAGCCTTAGTTTCCACACCGTAAAATGAGCCAAAAAACAACCCTCTGATAGAATTGTTACGATGATTAAATATGAATATTTACTAGCCTCTTGATAAATATGAACATCCTTCCTTCTTACCCCGCTGAAATTTTCATGTGTTTTCTCCCCTTTCTATAGAAGGGTGGCTCATATCAATAAGCCGCCAGAGAAAGGACAGATGTTTCAAAAGGAGTTTCCAGGTATTGGATATAAACCTGTGATGGTTCCCAGTTTCCCTGGTAACTTCCAAAGCCTATTTGGGGAGCAGGTGGCTAAGGAGGAACAATCTGTGCCATCAGGCCGCATCAGGCAACCTGCTGTCCACGTGCCCCATCCTACTGCCACCACTCACTGCGTGGTCACACTGACCTGCCCCAGACAGGAGAGAGGGCCCAGCGCAAGCGCAGAGGGTCCTGTGGCCAGGCTTGTCTCATTCACTCTCATGGGCCTACCCAGGAGGCCCCTCCTTGTTACCTTTATTGCAGGGAAGGGGAAAATTGAGGCCCAGAGACACTGGGTAAGGAGCCCATACCCTTCCCCATCGTGTTCTGCTACACAGCTTTCCAGAGCAATGGCCAGCCTATGATTTAGAAGATGCATGGCTTCTCTTCCAATTTTATTGGAGACCCCGTTGGCTTGTGGTTACAAGTGCTGTGCTCCCCGTTGACCACCAGGGGGTGACCGCACTGCAAATGGGCCTCCACACAGATTTCCTGCCCTCAGGTTCCCGGAGGAAACTACTTGGGAGGGAAGCTACTTGTCATTTCTTTCACAGCCCAAAGACATTTTCCTATTTCTGCCTCATTCTCCACGTGTTTTTTCTTCAGAAAACGGATTTGATCAAGTAATAATTCCAGAAGAGTCAGCCGAGCTGGGTGCTGGGAGAGAGGACACACTGTTAGTCCCTATTTTATTAACCAGGACACACATAACTACTCATCAGACTGCATAACTGTTACCACACGGAACTGATTTAATTCCAGCCCATAGCAAGGAAGTTAACGTTTGGGTTCCCGAGTTAGCCTTGCCCATGAGGCTTTTGAAAATCCTGAAAAAAGCTTGAAAAACCCAATGACACTCTTTAGGGTCTAGAAAGCCAGACAGGAGACAGTAGTTTGTCGCAGAAACATCTGGGCTGTCAGAGATCCTATGGGAAGGAGTCGTGTGTAGAGCAGGCTTCGAACAGCTGAGAGTGTGATCCTGACAGAAGCAAACTTTGAAACAACACCCCCTCCCCTACAACCACGTGTGGGGACTGAGATCTTTTTGCAATCTCTCGGCACTCTTCTGTCGCTAACCTTTGCTCAGTGCCCTGGAGCCCTCAGTAACAGCTGCCTCAGAGGCTCCCAAAGTTGCAGAGCTGTCTGTCCTCTGTGAGCTTCCGATGGTTGTGTGTCTGCTTTGGGTGGTTTTCTGCCTCCTCCTTCACACCAGGCAGTGACTCTCCAGTAATCCTCTTCCCTGCCCCTGCCAAGTTCCAAATTCCTTGGTCTTCGCTAAGGGAGGCATCATTCTACATTTCTTTTTTTTTTTTTTTTTTAAGATTTTATTTATTTATTTGACGGAGAGAGACACAGCAAGAGAGGGAACACAAGCAGGGGGAGTGGGAGAGGGAGAAGCAGGCTCCCCGTGGAGCAGGGAGTCCAATGCGGGGCTCGATCCCAGGACCCTGAGATCATGACCTGAGCTGAAGGCAGACGCTTAATGACTGAGCCACCCAGGTGCCCTCATACTACATTTCTTAGACACCTTCCCACACACCAGGTGTGGCCTGCAATGTGAGGAGACCACCGTGGATAAGCCACAGTCTCTGCCTTTGGGAAATTCAAGTCCTGTGGGGACCCAGAAGGCAAAAAGTCCCAGGCAGGGATTCAGACCATGAGGGAAGTTACCACGAGGCACATGCGGGGATGGAGTGAGGGGGAGGGGGACAGAGCTCATCCAGGAGGATTGCCAGAGGACCTGGACTTCCCATAGATTGTGAGTAAAACAAGAGGAAACAGTGAGGTTCCTCAAAGTGAGGAACTGAGGGATCCTCCTCAGGATAAGTATTTGTGATGTCCATTTAGAGTGGTTGGGAGCCTTTTTTCCCTGGTCTGTCCTGCCTTCCCTGACACATTCCAGACAGGAGCTATGCTGCAGAGTCAGTAAAGCTTTGAGAGCTAGTGCGAGGCCCTCCTCAAGCCGGGTTCTGTCACCCTGGAACTGGTTCCTTGTTCCTTGCATTGCCCCATTAACCTTCTCCATCCCAGACAAGCCCCCAAGGCCATGGACACTCCTGCCAGCCCAAAGCGGGTACTGGGCCCCCCTCCCTGGCCCCTTGCCCACTCACATGAGTTCTAACCTTTCGGGTTAGGGGAGTATCAGAGCCAGTCATCTCTGGTTTCACATGGGCCAGCTATAATCACATGGACTTTGTCTGAACTAGCTTGTTGTGAAGACAATGTGCAGAATCTAGCTGCCTGCAAAGTGAGCTCTGCAGGGTTCAGAGATTAGAGAACAGGGTGGGGTATAGACAGGGTCCGATCTGCACAGAGACTGGTGCCTGTAGGGCAGAACCGGAGACGGCGTGGCCAGGAATAACCTTTCCCTAAGCAGAGAGGGCCAAGATGAGGGGATCTGTAAGAAACTCTCTATCCATTGCACCCACACTCCCGACCATTCATGCAAGACATTGCACATATCTTGAAGGGGAAGATACGGGTTTAATTAGGCCTTGGCCAGAGCTGAGAGGTCCCAGAGAAGGGGCCTGACAGGAAGTCCCGGTGTGGCCCTGGGGAAGGAATCTGAGCGCAGCCTTCTCTTGGGTGCCGGTGGCACCAGTCAGGGGGCCGTCCAACCCACAAACGTCGCTCCGACGGCTGTCCTGACTGCCGAGGGCCATCAGCCTTAGAACAGGGCTCCCTGACAACTGCCGTGTACTTCTTTGTTTTGTCTGTTCCTCCAGCAGGAAACCCCAGCTTCGGTAAAGCCTTGGCAGCCACGCTACCTCCAAGCCAAGCGAGGCAATGCCTTTCCCTGCCAGTGATTGGTTGAGGGGCGGGCACCTGACCCGATTACAGCCAATGAGGTCCAGGGAGACATGTGCTGGGCATGCTGGGAAAGACGCTGCCGCCTTGCTCTCAGAAGCTGGGGCGTGTGAGTGCTGGGGCTCTTCCTGCGTCTTTGTCCCTGCAGGAGCCGTGGGAATGAAGCTTGTGCAGAAGATGGCCTGACTGAGGGATGAAGAGAGAGGAAGCAAGGTCCGGGGAAGGCAAGTGGGGGCAGGGGGTGGCCCTTGAGCTAAAAATCAAACTGTACTTCAAGCAGGCCCCTCCCATCTATAGACTCTTCGCTTATGAGCCCCTAATAGGATTCCCCTCCTCACCCCCTCCACCCCCTTAAGCCAGTTAGAACTGGGTCGACTGGCACTTTTCCTGAAAAATTCTCAATTGCTGTGAGCCATAATGTTAAGCTCAGCTGTGGGGTGGTGAACGTGCTTTCCAGACTCCAGCGGGCCCCGAAGGAAGGGGGGTCCGCGGTCAGCGTGCCCGGTGCTGTCTCTCCTGCCAGATTGTGGGCATCTTGCAAGCGGGAGCCATGGTACTGGCACTGTGGCGGGCACATGGGGGCAGGGAGTGGTCAGTAATGCCGCTGAACTGAAGGTTATAGGGAAGGAGTCCAGGGCAGACAGCCCAGGGTGGGGCCCCGTGTCAAGGCCCTGAGGCTGCTGGGTCATGGGCCCAGCTTTCCCACGGCACCAGGGTCAAAGTCTCTTTGAAACATCTCTGGCCTGCGCTCTAGGGGGCCTTAGCCTGAACACACACCCCAGCCCCAGCCCAGTCCCTCTTTCTTCCACTTTTACTTTCCTGAGCATTTCTGGCTGTCCTGACCCAGGGGCAGAGCAAATGAAGCCAGGCAGTGCTTTTTCCCAGTTTTGAGAAATTACCAAATACAGGAAAACATCCAGAAACTAAAAATAAAGCCCCAAAGAGCAGGCCGGCAGTGCCCCACAGCCAATTGCCAGCCCAGCCAGTATTGTGAAATCCTCAAGTTCCCTGCTTTGTTGACAAACTTCCCCAGTCCCAAGTGGAACTTTGTCCTGGGCAGAGCAAATGGGGCCCAAAGGAAGGAGACCGTGGTCTCTGACTTGTGTCCCCCCACCCCAGGCCGTGTCCCCTGTGTATGTGGGACAGGCATCAAGAGACTGGTGTGGAAGGCATCTTCACTCCAGCTCCCATCCATCCCAGCCCTGGGCCCATACTTCACCATTCTTTCATCATTGAAAAAAACAAACAACTGTTGTACACCCAGCACTCTGCTGGGGTCTGAGGATAAAATGGCAGAATATTTGCAAACCCTTCCCTGGTGGAGCCTATAATTTCCTGGAGACAAGGCATTAATAAAGTCAGTCACTCAAGAGTTTACATTTACAACCAGTGCTACAGCCACAAAAGTGAGGTCTTTTGTTCCGTGAGAACCTTTGGACAGGCCACATGACCTCAGGAGGCTTCCTGAGGGAGGTGGCATGTGAGCTGAACCTGAAGGATGAGTAGGAGTGAGCCAGGTAAAGGGCTGTGACATGAGAGGGAGACAGCACTGCCCAGAATCGGGCTAGATTGATGGGGCTTGGAGCCCGGAATCCTGCGTGCAAATGGAGGTAAAATGGGGAGGTCCTCTGAAGGCTTGGGCATAGCCTGAGAGCAGCAGGAAGCCACTGATGAGTGGCCTGTCAAGTCAGTGTTTTGAAAATGCCCCTCTGGCTGGAACATGGACACCAAGTTGGAGGGGGCCAGAAAGCAGAGAGGAGGTTGTTGTGGTCTGCTATTGCAGCATAGCAGTCCTTGGTCATTATTACATCTCACAGTGATGCTTGTGCCAGGTCTCTGGTGCCCTTGCAGTTAGACGGTGGCTGGGGTAGGAGTCAGCTAATAATTGAAGTTGATGGCAAATAGGGATGCTATATGGAGCCTCTGGAAAGCACCGATAAGAGAATCCTCATGGTCCAGGTTCTAGGAGTGTGGAGCATGTCTATATATAACCCTCTTCTGAAATATCTCCTCTCGCTTCAAGAAACAGCTCTGGCTTGCTGTTGGGCTTTGTTAGAGACTTAGCACCTAAGTATGGGATATGAGGTACTGAGCTTCCCAAATAATCTGGGTGTTGTTGGACACCCTCCTCCCCCGTCATAAGGTTGGACATGTGCAGCATCAATCTGTCATCAAATGGAAGTGGTAGAGTCCAAGCTCAGGCAGCTGCGGAAGATACAACTAAGCTGGATGAGCAGGTGACTCACATTCTTTTCACACCAATTCCAGTTGCATTGCCTCCTCTCTCTCAACCCACGGGCAAGGCTTCCTGTGATGGTCTTTGGGGTCAGTTTACTGAAGATGAAAAAACTCAAGCATGGTTTACAGAGGGGTCTGCATGATAGGATGCTGATACTTCCCCAAAGTTACAAGGCAGCATGACTCTCAGGGATGACCTTGAAGGTCAGTGGTAAAGAAAAATCTTCCCTGTGGCTAGAACTTTGGGCAATATGTTTGATTTTCTGGAGTGAGAGATGGCCAGAAGTATGAATCTACTGGTTATGGATTCATGAACAGTTGTTAATGGTTTGACTGTATGGCCAAGGACCTGGAAGGAACAGGAATGGAAGATTGATGTGATAGGGTTCTCCAGAGAACAGAACTAACATAGATAGGTAGATGGATAGATGGATAGATAGATAGATAGATAGATAGATAGATAGATAGATAGATAGATTTTTAAAAAGATTTATTTATTTATTTGAGACAGAACGCGCATATGTGCAGGGAGGGGCAGAGGCAGAGGGAAAGAGAGAAACTTAAGCAGACTCTACTGAGTGTGGAACCAACTTGGGGCTTGATGTCATGACCCTGAGATGAGCTGAGCTGAAACCAAGAGTCAGACGCTTAACCGACTGCATCACCCAGGTGCACAGATAGATAGACATTTTAAGGAACTGGCTCATGTGATTGTGGAGGCTTTGTGTGTCCAAAATCTAACAGGATAGGCCAGCAGGCTGGAGACTGGGAAGAGTTGCAGTTTGAGTTGAAAGGCCATCTGCTGGCAAAATTCCTTCTTGCTTGGAGTGGGGGTGGGTACCTATCAGTTTTTGTTCTATTAAGGCCTTCAGTGGATTGGACTATGGAGGGCAGTCTGCTTTACTCATACTCCACTGATTTAAATCTTAATTTCATCCAAAGAATACTCTCACAGAAACATACAGAATAATGTTTGACTATATTTCTGGGCACTGTGGCCAAGCCAAGTTGACACATAAAATTACCATCACAGGGCGCCTGGGTGGCTCAGATGGTTAAGCGTCTGCCTTCGGCTCAGGTCATGATCCCAGAGTCCTGGGATCGAGTCCCGCATCGGGCTCCCTGCTCCTTGGGAGCCTGCTTCTCCCTCTGCCTCTCTCTCTCTGTCTCTCATGAATAAATAAATAAAATCTTAAAAAAAAAAAAATTACCATCACAATTGATGACAAGTCTAGAGAAGAGGTATGTGGATGGACCTCCCTGAAAGGACACAGACCATGAAGATAGTAGCGTACATGTGAATGCCCACCAAAAGGCATCCATTGCTGAGGAGACACTTAACGATAGGTGGACAAAATGACATACTCTGGATGTTAGCCTCTCTCCCCAGCCACCCTGGTGCTTGCTCAATGGGCCCATGAACCGAGTGACCAGGATGGCAGGAATAGGGTCCATGCATGGTCTCAGCAGTGTGCACTTCCTCTTACCAAGACTGACCTACCACTGCTGCTGAGTGCCTAATCTGCAGAGATCAGTGTTAATCCCTGATATGGCACCATTCCTTGTGGGCACCAGCTAGCCATCCGGCGGCAGGTGGATTGGATTACATTGGACCTCCTCCATCATGGAAAGGGCAGAGATTTGCCCTCACAGGACCCATATTAGTAAAGTTTAATGAAGAATACAACAGCAAAGGTTAATGGAAAACTACAGAAATCAAAAAAGGCAGGACAACTGAGGGCTCAAACCTTTTGGGAATGAGAGTTTAGGTCACTCCTTTAGGTAAAGAACCCTGACCAGTTGAGGTTCTCATTGAGGGCAGGGGAATACAGAGTGTGCAGTGAAAAAAGAAAGCTAGCAATATCGGTTACAACCTTGTGACAAACTACAGAAAGGAGAACTGTAGGAATTTTGCTGCTCTTTTTTTGGTTTTTGGTTTTTTTTCACTGATTTTTTAATCACTCTTTTCATCATCATAAGTATACTTTTTAATCCCCATCCCCTATTTTCCCCCATCCCCCTACCCCCCACCTCCCCTTTGGTAACCATCAGTTCTCTATAGTTAAGAGTCTGTTTGTTGGTTTGTCTTTTTTTTTCTTTGCTCATTTGTTTTGTTTCTTAAATTCCACATATGTGTGAGATCCTATATTTGTCTTTCTCTGACTCATTTCTAACTAACTCTTTAGCTCTATCCATGTTGTTGCAAATGGCAAGATTTCATTCTTTTTATGACTGAATAATATTCTATTATACACACAGGCATACCACTTCTTTGTCTAGTCGTCTGTCGATGGATACTTGGGCGGCTTCCATAGTTCGGCTGTTGTGAATAATGCTGCAGTAAACAGGGGTGCATATATTCCTTTGAATAATTTGTGGTTTTGTATTTTTTGGGTAAATACCCAGTAGTGCAATTACTGGATCATAGGGTAGTTCTATTTTTAATTTTTTGAGGAACTTCCATACTGTTTTCCCTGGTGGCTGCACCAGCTTCCATTCCCACCAGCAGTGCACGAGGGTTCCTTTTTCTCCACATCATCACCAACACTTGTTGTTTCTTGTGTTTTTTATTTTAGCCATTCTGACAGGTGTGAGGTGATGTCTCATTGTAGTTTTGATTTGCAGTTCCCTGATAATGAGTAATGTTGAGCATCTTTTGATGTGTCTATTGGCCAACTGTATGTCTTCTTTGGAGAAATGTCTGTTCATGTCTTCTGCCTATTTTTTAATTGGATTAATTGCTTTTTGGTTATTGAGTTGTATCAGTTCTTTGTATATTTTGGATTATAACTCTTTATTGGATATGTCATTGCAACTGTCTTCTCTCATTCAGTATGTTGCCTTTTAGTTTTGTTGATAGTTTCTTTTCCTGTGCAGAAACTTTGTATTTTGATGTAGTATTTCCTTTGCCTCAGGAGACAAATCTAGAAAAATGTTGCTATGGCTGATGTCAGAGAGATTACTGCTTGTGCTCTCTTCTAGGATTTTTATGGCTTCAGGTCTCACATTTAGGTCTTTAATCCATTTTGAGTTTATTTTTGTGGATGGTGAAAGAAAGTGGTCCAGTTTCATTCTTTTGCACGTGGCTGTCCAATTTTCCCAACACCATTTGTTGAAGAGACTGTCTTTCCCATTACATGTATTTTCCTTCTTTGCCAAAGATTAATTGGCCATATAATTGTGGGTTTATTCCTGGGTTTTCTGTTCCATTCCATGGATCTATGCGTCTGTTTTTATGCCAGTACCATACTGTTTTGATTACTACAGCTTGTAGTTTAACTTGAAATCTGGAATTGTGATACCTTCAGTTTTGCTTTTCTTTTTCAAAATTGCTTTGGTGTTCGACATCTTATGTGGTTCCATACAAATGTTAGGATTGTTCTAGTTCTGTGAAAAGTTTTTCTTATTTTCTATTTGATCATTACATTTGGACATGCTAACCATTTGTTCCTCTCTCCTTCCCAGTTTTCCTTTATACACAAGTTATCAGAACTTAATTTTACATTTTAGGCAACAGAATATTCTAATCCAGGGCTGGCACTAAATTTGTGATGGATACCGTGACTCTTGGGGAAAGGGTGAGAACTTCTTTACTCCTAGGAAGCATAACCTCATATTAGATAGCAATCAAGAGTTGTTTTGTTGATGTACAGAATTTAAATATGTGTCAAGGGTGAATATGGAAGCAGAGTAGTCAAAGGGTTGGACTGTGCCAGTTACCTATTTATTGCTTGTCAGCTCCAGAGTCACCTGTTTTGCCTACTCTGTAAAAACGGACCCAAGCCCTTTAAATATTTTCTCCTTGCCAGCTGACCCTGAAACATCGTCTGCAGAGGGCACTGGAGAGACATTCCAGGAGGACAGGGTTTTGCTGTCTGGCGTCAGCATTCTCACTAGACAGCCTCTCCGGCAGCAGGATCCCGCTGCATTCCCCACTTCCGCAGTGCCCGGCTCCTGCAGTACGTGGTACCAGCAGCACCTGCGGCCAGCAGCCTCCCGTGGCACCCCCTCGGCCAGGTGGCTTTGTAACAGAGTGCTTGCGGCAGAATGTTGCCAGTACCCTAGAGGGCGGATTTCAGGTGAGCTCCGGATTTCTAGTTCCAGCACTAAACATCTCTGCCAACTCCAACAAGGTCTGGATCTCAGCCCTGGCAGGTTTCTTCCTTGGCTGTTTCCTTAAGGGTTTGACTGCTCCTTGTATCTGATGCTTTTATATTCTTTAGAGTCTTACTGGGCAATCCCTCATGAAGCCAATCCCCTGTTATAGTTAATACTTCCTTATGTTAAGCTTAAATCTGTTCAAATTACCGTGTGATTTCTTTCCTGATTGGACCCAGACTGATACACTGTCTTGAGAGAGCCAAGAAGCGGCTGTACCACCTTTTATTACCTAGCTGTTACAGGCTGAATTGTGTCCTTCCAAAAGTCATATGTTGAAGTCCCAACCCCTAGTACCTCAGAATTGTATTTGGAAATAAGTCTTTTAAAGAGGTAATTAAATTAAAATGAGGCTGTTAGGGTGGGTGCTAATCCAGTGTGACTAATGTCCTCATAAGAGGAAAGTTGGACACAGACACAAGGGGTGCATGCACAGGGGGGCGACCATGTGAAGAGCCAGCAAGAAGGTGGTCATCTGCAGGCCAAGGAGAGAGCCCTGAGAAGAACCCAACCTGCTAACACCTTGATCTCAGATTTCCAGCCTCCAAAACTGTGAGAAAACAAATGTCTGTTCTTTAAGCCACCCGCCCTGATGGCAGCCCCAGCACACTAGTCCACTGGCCTTGGCAGTCAGGCAGGGTCATCTGCCACACTGTATTTAGTAGAAGGGAGTCACTAAGTTCAGCCCACAGAAAAGGGGATGGAAATTAGATACCTCTTATTGATGGAAGGACCATCAGAGAATTTGTGGACATGTTTCAAAATCATCACAGAGGCATAGCAGGACTACCGCCAGGTAGGATATCTTAGTGGTTTGGCCTGGGATGCTGGGAAGTCTAACAATTCAGATTTGGGGAGGTACTGTTGCTAGGACATGAAGATGGGTTGGAAATGGAAGTGAGAGTGCGGGAAGGGCAAAGACTGAATTCTGGTTTGGGAACTGCCCAGCTGCACGGAAGCTCCTGACATCTCTGAGAGACGAAGACTGTGTTTGATGTGGAAAAATTATAAGTTCAGTCTTGGACATGTTGTTTATGGTCCTTTCGAAACATCAGGATGGAGATGTCCAATAGTCAGTTGGGTTCATGTGAGACTTCATTCTATGGTGATAATTAAACCATCACACATGAGAAGGGTTGCCTAGGGATCCTACTGAGTGGGGAGAAGAGCAGTAAGGACCATGCCTTGAGAGATGCCAACATCTATAGGTTGGATGGAGGAATGTGAGTTTGAAAGAGACTTGAGATGGAGGAGGAAATTAAAGAAAAGTGTGGTGTGGGCAGAGACTTACCAGTTCAGATCATGTACAGCTGCAAGTAACAGGGATCCAAGATAACAGTGGCTTACAAAGAGATTTTTTCATTCACTTGAGTGAAAGACCAACACCCCCATCTGTAACCCCTAGCAACCATTAATCTGTTCTCTAGCTCTATAATTTTGAGATGTTCTACAAATGGTATCGTACAGAATGTGACCTTTTGAGATTGGCCTTTTTCACTCAGCATAATGCCCTTGAGATCCATCCAAGTTTTTGTGTATATCCAAAATTGGTTCCTTTTTATTGACAAGTAGTATTTCATGCTATGGATGTACCACATTTTGTTTAACCAGTCACCTATTGTAAAACACTTCGTTGTTTCCATGGTCTTAGCTATGACAAATAAAACTGCTATGAGCAATCATGTATAGGTTTTCATTTCTCTGGGATAAATGCCCAGGATTACAGTTTCTGGGCCATATGGTAAATGCATGTTTAGTTTTTAAAGAAACAGCCAAACTGTGTCCTAGAGTGGCTATAGCATTTGACATTCCCATCAGCAACGTGTAAGAGATCAGTTATCAGCATCCTCTCCAGCATCTGGTATTGCCACTGCTTTTTCTAAACTGTTCTAATAGTGCAGTGATATCTCATTGTGGTCTTAATTTGCATCCCGCTAATCTCTGCAGAGATGTTGAACATCTTCTCATGTGATTATATGCCATCTGTATAGTTTCTTCAGTGGAACATCTCTTCATGCCATTTATCCATTTCTAATTAGATTGGGTTTTTTCCTCTGTTGATTTTTCAGGGTTTTTCTTTTTTCTTTTTTCACTGAAGTGTAGTTGACACTATTTTACATTAGTTTCAGGTATACAACATAGTGATTCAACAAGTCTATATGCTGTGGGTTTTTTATATATCCTAGATATGAGTTCTTTGTCAGATATGTAGTTTGCAAATATTTTCTCCATGTCTATAGCTTGTTCTTTCATCCTTTTAACATCCTTTTGCAGAGCAAAAGTTTTTAATTATGTTTTTTCCCCTCTCTGTTATGCCTTTTGGGGTAATGTCTAAGAACTTTTCACTAAGCCATATGTCTCAAAGATTTTCTCTTATATTTTCTTCTAAAAACTTGATAATTTTACATTTTAAATTTAAATCTGTGATCCATTTTGAGTTAAATTTTATATAAGCTAGAAATTTAAGGTGAGGGTCAAGGTTCTTTTTTTCTTTTTTGGGGGAGGGTCAAGGTTCATTTTTAAAGAGATGGATATCCAGTTGCTCCAGCACCATTTGTTGCAAGGAATATTCTTCCTCCATTGAATTGCTTTTGTTTCTTTCTCAAAAACCAGCTGGGCATATTTCTGTGGGTCCATTTCTGGGTTCTCTTTTCTGTTCCATTGATCTGTCTATTCCTCTACCAATAGCACACAATCTTGATTACAGTGACTACATAATAAGTCTTGAAATCAGGTTGACTGATTATTCTCACTTTATTCTTCTTTTGCAAAATTGTTGTAGCTATTCTAGTTCCTTTGCCTTTCAATGCAAATTTTAGAGTAGTCTTGTCTGTATGTACAAAAAATCTTGATGGGATTTTGGTAAGAATTGTATTAAACCTGTATATCAGTTTGTGGAGAATTAACATCTTCACTATGTTAAGTCTTCCAATCTGTGAATGTGACGTGTCTCATTATTTATTTTGATCTTTGATTTTTTTTATCAGTGTTTTATAGTTTTTAGCATACAGGTCCTGCACATGTTTTGTTAATGTTAAGATTTGCACCTAAGTATTTCTTTTTATTTGAGCAAATAGTATTATATTTTAAATTTCAGGATGCACATTTTCATTGCTAGTATATAGAAATACAGTTGATTTTTTCTATGTTGATCTTGTACTCTGTGACCTTGCTGAATTCACTTATTATTCCCAGGAGGTATTCCCCGCTATGGATTTTCTGTGAAGACAACCATTTCATCTGCAAAAAGGGATAATTTTATTTCTTCCTTTCCAATCTGTATGCTTTTTATTTCCTTTCATTGCCTTACTGCACTAGCTAGAATTTACAGTACTATGATGATTAGGAGTGGTAGCAGGGTGCCTGGGTGGCTCAGTCCATTAAGTGTCCAACTCTTGATTTCGGCTCAGGTCAGGATCTCAGGCTCTTGAGATGGAGCCTGGAGTCACACTCTGCACTCGGAAGGGAGTCTGCTTAAGTTTCTCTCTCTTCCTCTGCCCCTTCCCCCACTTGCACAATCAATCAATCATTCTTTAAAAAAAAAAAAAAGTGTTAGGAACTGGCATTCTTTCTTCCCAATTCCAGGGGGAAAGCATTCACGTTTTCACTATTAACTATGATGTTAACTGTAGGCTTCTTGTTAGATGTTCTTTATCAAGTTGAAGAAGTTCCCTTCTGAGTTCTCTGAGAGTATTTGTCATGAATGGATGTTGAATTTTGTCAGATTTTTTCTACATTAATTGATATGACTTTGTGATTTTTTTCTTTAGCTTATTAGTATGGTGGATTATACTGAGTAATTTTTGGATATTGAACATGCCTTGCATTCCTGGAATAAACCCCGTGTGGTCATGGTAGGGAATTATCTTTATATATTGTTGAATTATATTTGCTAATGTTTTGTTAAGGACTTTTGCATCTGTATTTGTGGGAGATACTGGTTGTAGTTTCCTTTTTTGTACTGTCTTTGTTTTCTGGTATCAGGGTAATACTGGCTTCATAAAATGAATTGGGACATGTTCCTTCCTATTCTATTTTCTGAAATAGATTATGTAGAATTGGTGTTCATTCCTTAAACATTTGGTAGAATTCTCCAATGAAACCATCTGGGACTGGATGTTTCTTTTTCAGGAGTTTTTAAGTTACAAATTCAATTTCCTTAATAGATACAGTGCTATCCAAATTATCTTTCATTTTGGGTGAATTGTGATAGGCTGTATTTCAAGGAATTGGTCCATTTCATTGAGGTTGTCAAATTTATGTGTGTAGATTTGTTCATAGTATCCTATTATCTTTTTGACCATGGTCTTTAATGACATCACCTGTTTTATTCTCGTCCAGAAGCAGAAGTCCTCTCCTTGGCATTTGGAAGGTGCAGTCCCAAACCTCTGCCTAAGTTATGAGTTCCCCTGTCTCCCTGTTACCCTTCAGTCTTTCTGGCTTATCCTTACATGATGGGTCTCCTGACTGGGGTTTATGCCAGGCTCTCTTTACCACATTCCTCCTGATCATACTTAGCCTCACAAGTTCCATTTCCATCAGTATGCTGACCTCTACCTTCGAGCTAATGCCCTAAGTTCCAAGACCTGTGTCTCCAACTGCCCACCCTGCAGTGCTCCTTGACTGTGTCACAGGCACATTAAATATAACCCATCCAAAACTGAGCTCACCATCCTCTCCCCAGACCTGCTGCCCCTCTAGACCCCTCGTCTCCATGAATGGCAGTGCCATTTACCAGCCAGAGCCCTAGGAGTAGGCCTTGGACCTCCTCCCCCCTCCGCTCCCACCTCCTGTCATCATCATTGAAGGCTGTCAGTTCTACCTTCTAAATATCTCTGGATTCTCCCGTCTCTGCCACACACCAAGCCACCTACACCATTGCTGTCACCTGTACCACTCGTATCTAGACACTTCGCCTTGGAGGAGTGGCCGGGCAAAAGTTCTCAAATGCAAGTCTAACCGTGGCACATCCCCTGTGAGGCCTCCTGTGTGCTTAGATAAGGCTCAAACTCTTTCTTGGGACAAGTAAAACCCTGGATGATCTGGTCCAGGGTTAAGTCCTGGGCATCTTGCGCAGAGCCCTTTATGTGTCTCCATATGCCAGAGGCCTACAATCCTACTGGATTATGACTGCCTGTTTAATTAAACCACCTGTGCACTCGAATGCCTGTTCTTTGATGCTAGAGGTTATGCTTCCCACTATCCTGCCCTAGGCCCAACACAGTGCATGTGAAGACAAGGCTGCTTGAGAATGGGAGTAAAGGGCTGCCCTTGGGGTCCAGAATGCTGGTTCCACTACTCACGCTCCTTGTGTCACCTTGAGCAAAGCACTTCTGCCTCGGGTTTCCCATATGTAAAATGGGTGCAATCATTCCTCCTCTTCTCAGTGATATATCAGAATCAGAAGACAAAAATACTCGTCGTTGTGAACCAGGACGCCATAATTTGGTCTCCTCCACTCTTTTCCCAATAATCAAAATGGTGCCTGGCCCGAAGCAGGGCCCGACGCAGGTGAGGCTAGCGAGGAGCCCAGAGCGCAGATTTTCAGGAAGCACTTACTGCCAGATTCATGCAGGTGCGAGGAGCCCCGACTTTGAGTAGCGGGGATTGGCCTCTGGCGGCGGTTGGTCTCACCTGCGTCGGCCGGCCTCACCCACGTCGGCCCCGCCCAGACGCCTGAAAAAACCCGAGAGGCTACCTGCCCTCCAGCGCTAGGCCCGCCCCCTCCGTGACTTGACTTCCGGGATAGAATGAGGCGCCCTTCTATTGGCTGCCGTTCTCTGGCGTCACCAAGGAGCGCCCGCCTGTGCGAAAGTCTTCGTGGAGCAGCTGGGCGCGCTACTCCTGCAGATCCTCGGGCGAGTCGGTTTCCAGAACGCGGTGCAGGTGTCTAGGCGCCTGCTGACCTTGGCCCCCCAACCCCGTGAGCCCGCGCCCGACAGCTCAGGACACCCGGCAAGACCGGCCGCCGCGGCCAGGTAGCTTGGAGTTGTGCGCCGGGCCGGGTCTCAGCCTCCCTCCAGGTCTTCGGCTGAGGTCAGGACTGGACCGGGATCCCGGGCTGCAGCGACCACAGGGACCCGGCGGGCGGGCCCTCGTGAGTGCCGGAGACAAAGCTGGGGGACTGGTGCGGGGTGCCAAGCAAGTGGGTGGTGGGACACAGTCCCACGTCTCTCAAGCTGCGATGCTTGTGCTGTTTCCACCTCGAATCTCTGCCTCTTTCCTTAAGGACCCTTTTCCAGGAGTTGAATTGAGCTCGTGTTCTGTTGCATCGTAATTACCGCAGAAGCACCAGGGCCACTTTCTGCTACTTTGGCAGATGATTTCTTTAAGCCTCATTGCCCGCTTCTGTAAAATGGGATGTTGTACCTGAGGGAATTGCTGTAGGGCAGAATGAGAACCTGAATGTGCCTGTCATGTGGGAAGGGCATAGTCAGTGGGGCCTGGGGTTATCTTGGAAAGCAGGTGACCAGCCATATCCCTGAAGCGGCAGCCAGCATATGACCAAGTTTTCCCAGGCTGACAGAAGACAGGGTGTCAGTGGGCCTCTAGGAGATATACTGAAGTCCAACCCCCACCACCTCTAGGACACTTTAGCCCAAGCCAAGAATTTCAGTGTCACCTGGACTTGGATTCAAGTGTCAGCTATTTTCTCTCCTTGGGAACTTGGGCAGATCCCTTCATCTTTCTGAGCCTTGTTTTTTTCATCTGTAAAATGGAACTAACAGTACCTACCTTCCACAATTGTCAAGAGAATTCAATCAGACATTGTAGGTAAAGCACTTAAAATAAGACCTGGCATTCAGTGGGAGCAGTAACTATTTATTCAGTGTGTAGAGTGTCTGAATGCATGCATTTTGGCTTGAACAGATTTTTGACAGTAGCATGGCTGTGTGAGACAGGAGGGCGGAAGTTTCAAAGCTCCTGGTTTTCTGGTTGAACTCCTTGGCCACTACAGTGGTCAGATCAGTGACCTGGGTCTTTAACTGAATATGGCAAATTGAACCATCAGGGTGAGGACCAGGAGTCTGGGACTACCTCCACGTGCCTGAGCATAAAGAGTTACTTTTTAAAGCAAGGACCCATGCAGGGCAGGGACTGTTTGGAATGAAGGTCAGGCTTAGATTAGAAACAAAACAAGAGAATGGGGTTTGTCTTTGAGTAAAGCCTAGAACTCAAAACAGGACCTGAGCCCTGTTGAAAGCTTCTGAGTGATTTGAGAAGGGAAGACACAGCCATGCTGACAATCACCAAGCTTTTCCAAGTAGTGAAAAGTCAAGCCGCCGCTCCTGGCATTTGTTGATTCAGCAGAGTGTAGTGTAGAGCCTTCTGTGCCGGGCACAGTGCTGGGCACTGTGGACTGAGCAGTGAGAGACAGACGTAGTCCTGGAACCCAGAGAGGAGATAGCCCAGTGATGCCTGTCAGGCTTAGGCCCTGCCCTTTGTCTGCAGCCTCTTCCCTCAGGGAGCCTGAACTGCAGCAGGAGAAGCTAATTACTGTCTGGAGAGGTTTGTGGGGGCTGCTCTTAGAAGGCTAGGGTAGCCTGGTAGGGCTTTTGGCTTGGTAATATATTTCAGTAGAAGGGTGAAAGGATCAAACTGGCATTTAAAAAATTGCCTGTGACAGCTGTGAAGCCAGTTTCACCAGTGGTCACTTGTCCATGCAGGGCCCCACTCTTAGCTAAGTTCTAGTCCTGCTTATTTTAGCCCAGCCCAGCTCAGCTCAGCATCACTTCCTCAAGAAACTAGACAAAGGCAGGACCGTTTATCTTCACAGCAGTAGTCCCACTTGCTGGATCTTCTTACGCCATCAGTCGTTAGTCTGCCCTGAGAGCAGGGTGGCAGGGCCGGGCGGGTCAGTGCTTCGGCAGTGCCAGCTACAGCGGGAGCCTGCGGAAGGCACCGGCTGAAGGAGCGCCGGAACCCCTGCCATCTAGGTCAGTGCCTGGCATGAAGTAGTCACTCCGCTAGAAATGTTTCATTACACGCATTGAATTGAGCAAAAAAATCACCTGATACAGTGTAACAGGGTGAAATAACTAATAAATGTGTACCACTTCCAGGACTGTGCTGTGCCAGGAATGGCTGATGGCGTGAGAGGGCTTGGGCTGCAGCTCGGGGAACTCTGTGGACCCCGATGGTGGTTTCTGTTCCCTCTGTCCCCTAGGACCCACGGTTTTCTTCATAGGTTCTGATGCTGGTCTCCTGTAGAAGGTTGCTCACAACTCTGCTGCAGGCTCAGAAGTGGCCCTTTCAACCCTCCAGAAATATGAGACTGGTGCAGTTCCAGGCACCCCACCTGATGGGACCTCACCTGGGCTTGGAGTCAGGGAATGGCGGGGGGGTCATCAACCTCAACGCTTTTGACCCCACACTGCCCAAGACGATGATGGAGTTCCTGGAGCAGGGAGAGGCCACTCTCTCAGTGGCAAGAAGGTAAATCAGCAGGCAGCTACAATGGCTGCCCTGCTACCCACCCCTTCCCACCCCCATCCCTGCCCTGGGAAACAGTTAGCTGGTAACTCTTGCAGGTCAGCAGAGTAACCCTACCTTTCCTTTCTCACCTCTTCTCTTAGTGAAGAGCCTTAGAAATCTTGTATGACAACATCCTCAGGCCCAGGGATGGTGATTAACTATCTCAAGGCCACACATTCGGTGGTGGGGCCGGAAACTCTGCTTCATCACTCTGCCTTCCCCAAGGGACTAAGTTCCTGTCTGCCTGAGAAGTCTGGGATCTGGGGTCCTAGGAGGCATCTTGGGAAGCTTGGGGGAGTCTTTGGATGCTTGGCTCCTTAGAAGAGAGAGGACTGCAAAGAGGTATTCCTAGAGATGGTTCTTGGGTTTGGGCTAGATTAGGTAGGGACTTCCCTGAAGCCAGCAGCCGTATGGAATCTGATGAACAGTAAATTAAGAACCACTTTGAGTTATTTGTACATATTAAACTGGCACAAATACAAACGTTTGAGAGCACACAGTATTGGTAACAGTATCTTTCCGATACGGTCGTAGTCTCCCAAGATTGCACACTACTTCCATGTCCCTCATCAGGTAATTGGGTGTATCTGTACTGTGCAGGTCACAGTCCTGTCAGAAAAGGGGAAAGGTATCTACTGCTACGGAGAGGTCTCCAAAAAATACGTATTTTTTTAAAAGGTGTATTTGGTGTGCTGTCATTTGTGTAAGAAAGGACAGGAGGAGAAGAGTATGTGGAGAGCACCGTGGAGAGCTACGCGGGCCCTGGCAGCTGTGTGCGAGGATGGAGCAGGGGCAGGAGAGAGGCCTTTCCGGTCTCCTCATGTGCACCTTTTCAGTTCCCCTACATGACATGTATTACCTAATGGGGGAAAGGAAATCAACACTGGATAAAAAATAAACAGTGCTCTGATATCAAAGGATAATAGCTGGGTTTGGTTTGCACACTGATTGTGATGTTTGATAGATCTAGAAAATATATTTGAAAAAGCACAACTTGTAGCTGCTGCGGTACCTCCCCAGCATGCCCAAGGGCTGCTGGCCTGCTCCTAATCAGTCCCTCTCTCCTGCTCTGGTCTCTGCAGAGCTCTGGCTGCCCAGTTGCCAGTCCTACCACGGTCAGAGGTGACCTTTCTGGCCCCAGTCACGCGGCCAGACAAGGTGGTGTGTGTGGGAATGAATTATGTGGACCACTGCAAAGAGCAGAACGTTCCAGTGCCAAAGGAGCCCATCATCTTCAGCAAGTTTGCCAGCTCCATCGTGGGGCCCTACGATGAGGTCATCCTCCCACCGGAGAGTCAGGTCAGTGCCTCCTCATAGGCCCCCAGTCGCCGGCCCATCACCAGGGTGCTCAGCACTCAGCAGCCAGCCTAAAGGAGCTACCTGTTGCTTAGTAGTGCATTTAGTAGAAACTACAGGGGATTATACTGTGTAAGGCTAGTCTCAGGGAAAAAAAATTAACGTATTTTTTACTGACTGCAAAAATAATACACTCTAATTGTAGAAAAAGAATAAAATTCAGGATGCATCTTCTAAGAGTAAGTACAACGTCCTACATGACCGTAATAACCACTATCACCACTAAGAAAATTAACATGAATAATACCTAATACATAGTCCAACTGAGAATATTCCCATTTGCCCCCAAAGATGACTTAATTTGGGTTCTGTTTTACTTTTTGTTTGTTGAACCAGGATCAGTCAAGGCCACGCAGTGTACTTGGTTATGTCTCTTTAGTGCTTTAATCTAGAACAGGGATCTGCAGACTTTCTCAAAGGGTCAGTCAGTAAATAATAGACTCTGAAAGCCAGAGGGTGTCTGTTGCAACAACTCATCTTTGCCCCTGTCGTGTGAATGTAGCCGTGGCTGATACATAAAGGAGTGAATATGACTGTGTTCCAGGAAAGCTATTTATAAAAGCAGCCAGGAGGTCGATCGGGCCCGTGGGCCATAGTTTACTGAATTCTGATATCAAACAATCCCCTTGCCATTTTCTTTCATGACACTGACTTTTGGAAGAATCCTGGCAGTTTGTCTTAGCATATCCCACACTCTTTTTCCTCATTAGATTTGAGTTAAACATTTTTTGTCAAGGATTCTATATAGGTGTTAGTTCATTTGGACTGCTGTAACAAAATAAACCACAAAAATTTCTCATAGTTCTGGAGGCTGGGAAGTCCAGGATCAAGGTACCGATACATTTGGTGCTTGGGGAGAGCCGGCTTCCTGGTTCACAGACGGCTCTCTTTTCGCTGTTTTCTCACATGGTAGAAGGGGCAAGGGAGCTCTCTGGGATCTCTTTTATAAGGGCACTAACCCTATTCATGAGAGCTTCGCCTTCATGACCTAGTTACTTCCCAAAGGCTCTACCTCCTAATATTATCACATTGGGGGTTAGGTTTCAACATACGAATTTCAAGGTAGGGGGCACATTCAGTCTGAAGCAACAGATGTGTATTGCACCCCATTGGGAGGCTTATGTCAGATGGTCCTAAAGTTTGATCACTTGGTTTACTTGATGTTGACCAGATCTCATCGGAAAGGTGTATTCCACTGTGGTAATTAATAAGCAGTCTACAGGGTAGGAATTTGAGACCCTGTGGACTATCTTATTGCCCCACAGCTTTTCATCCAGGGATCCTCACCTGAATTCATTATTGAATTGGGGGTTAGAAAAAGGTGATTTTTCTATCATTCCTTCTTACTATCTGGCATTCTGTGAAGAAAAGCTACCTCCCTTCTTTTTTTACTCCTGTCCCTTTAGTAGCACTGTGTATTCCTGATTTTCATTTTTATCCAGTATGTTATAGTCCATCACTTATATTCTGATATTCAAATCGTCTCAATTTGGCCGGTGGGTGGCTTCAGGTTGGCCCCAGCCCTGTCACTTTCTCAGTACTTCCTTGCTTTCTTGCCAAGATATTTCAGGCTCATCTTGTACTGTCTCAGACCTGGAATTAGCCATTTCCCCCAAGGAACCCATTTCTGTCTAGTGGGGACCAATGCTAGAGACCAAGATCAGGTGTCGGCTGTGCTCAGAGCAACTCTGGTTGTTACCATTAGAAAGAGCAGGCAATTTGAAAGGCTAAGTTGTATCTCTCTTATATTTGCACTTTGCTGATTAAGGGAAAGGCTGTGCATGTTTTTTTCTGTGGTGTGCCCATTTCTTTTCATTTAAGTGAGTTAATACCTGAAAGCACTTAGGATGCTATTGGCACACAGTAGGGTTAGCTGTTATTACTTGGTATTCATTCTTTTTTGAAAGTATCGAGTGACTTGTAAATTCAGTGCCCAGACTCATGTTGCCTTTCTTAAAAAATTTATTTATAATCTCTACACCCAGTGTGGGGCTCGAACTCGCAACCCCAAGATCAAGTCACGTGCTGTACCAAGTGAGCGAGCCAGGCGCTCCCCACAGTGGGGAGCTGTGCGTGCACGCAGTGCTGCTGCCTGCCCCTGCCCACGTTTATGGGTCTACAGGCCACACCTCCCCCCGCCTTCACTACGTCTGGTTCATGGCGATTACAATTGTGGGCCCACAGCCAAGCCCCACGGTCAGAGACCTAGGCCCTAAAGCACGGTGTGCAGCCCCTCAGCATGGGAACAGGCCCTGGAGCCAGGTAGCTCACTGCTTCGTTCTCTACAGGAGGTGGACTGGGAGGTGGAGCTGGCTGTGGTCATTGGAAAGAAAGGCAAGCGCATCAAGGTAAGCTGGTAGAGATGCCAGCCGTCTCTGGCATTGGGAAGTGGACGGCGACTACCTGCTCCCTGCCTTATTCCTTGCCCATCTTCGGCTAGTTCTGGCTACTGACGTGGGATAAAGGCTTGGTTATGGGGGTTGGTCTCACCGTGATGAGCTAACTTCCAATCTGGCCAAATCCCCTGTCCCCTAAAGGCCACAGATGCCATGGCTCATGTGGCCGGCTTCACTGTGGCTCATGATGTAAGTGCTCGTGACTGGCAAATGAGACGCAATGGGAAGCAGTGGCTGCTGGGAAAAACCTTTGACACCTTCTGCCCCCTGGGCCCTGCCTTGGTGACCAAGGACAGCATAGCAGGTAGGTCTTGGGATAGCCCACATGGTGACTCTTCCTGCTCTTGCATGGACACAGCAGAGTAAACGAAAAGCCGTACTCAGGAAATTGGAATTTGGAGTTGCCTTTGAGAGCAAGTCTCACCCTAGGCCATGAGTTCCACAGGCCTCCTTCCATGTCCCTCACTACAGAGGTGGTAGAACTTCCTCTAGCTGCCACTGTCCGTGAGTGTCTTTAAGTTGGCAGGAAGCAGAAGTAATGGCTGCCAGAAGCCCATGCCTTTTCCCCAGGAAGGGAGAGGGGAGAGCACAGCGGCCCCTCCACAGCCAGTGGTACCAGGGCAGCACCCGTTCTAGGCAGCACGGTGAGCCAGGAGGAAAGCCCGTCAGCCAGAGGGCAGAGCACAGCCATTTGGGTGGGGCTGTGTCCATGCAGCCCAGCTTTACACCATCCTGTGCAGCCGTCAGTGAAGTGAAATTGTGTTTCCGCTGCTCTGAGGGGGGTGTGAGTGTATAAAGCAAAAAAGACGAAGGTGCTCATTAGCCAGGACACTATTACAGGTAAGCTGTCCCCTGCCGTCAGGTGCAGGAGGCGTCCGTGCCCGTCTGGCTGGTTACCCTGCTGGAGTACAGATACCCAGTCGTTTTTATATCTGCAGCTGTCAGCCTCTGCTGTGGGTAGAGGAGGGCCTGGGACATTCCCTCCTTCACCCACCCCAGTGACCACTGGCAGACGCTCTGCTAGGTGGTAGATGCAGGGAGACCTGAGGACGCCAATGTCCATACAGAAAGTTCCAGGGTAGGGAGTGCTGAGTGGGCGTGAAGTGCCAGGAGTACATGTGGGGAGACTAGCAGACAGACCTCTCACCTGGCCAGTCACAAAGCCACCTTGTGCATTTGCTTTCTGAGTAAAGGGAGGGTTTTGAGGGAAAACAAGGAGAACCCCAAGGTGGTGCTTTTACATTTTTCAGATCCACACAACTTAAAGATCTGCTGCCGAGTGAATGGGGAGGTGGTCCAGAGCAGCAATACCAACCAGATGGTATTTAAGACAGAAGAGCTGATAGCCTGGGTCTCCCAGTAAGTGGGATGGGGCCCTACTCCACACCCCCACCTGAGGCTGAGCTGAGCCTTCCAGCCCTGGCTCTGGCCACCTCGACCCCTGGTCTCACCTGTCTCTTCTGCCCCAGGTTTGTTACGCTTTACCCAGGGGACGTCATCCTGACTGGGACCCCCCCAGGTGTTGGCGTATTCAGGAAACCTCCAGTCTTTCTCAAGGTAGGTTGACTAAAAGGTGGAAAGGGAACAAGGACCCAGAATCCCTGGCAGGCTTGTGAAATCCAGGCCTGTATGAGGCCAAAGGACTAATGTCCTGATCTTCTCTGTTACAGAAGGGGGATGAAGTTCAGTGTGAAATTGAAGAACTAGGCATCATCATCAACAAGGTGGTGTGAGGGCTCTCCCCACAGGCCCTGGATTTAAGAAGTGGGGCATCCATTCTCTCCCAGGGCCAGCTGCCTCTTCCAGGTAGAGTGAGAGGAGTAGCTTGCTCTCCTCATCAATAAAATTCTCAGCCAAAGCGGCAGCTTGGCTTCTGCTACAGTTTGTTTTTTAGGGTTTTAAGGAACAAGACAGGGCATTCTCACAGGGTGGGGAAGGAGAGAACAGATACCCCAAAAAAGGCACTTCTGGGCTTGGGAAAAAACTTGTCCAGTCCCCTTAACACACCAAAGGATGGAAAATGCAAGAGACGGCAAGAGCCAATGAAGCACAAAAGATTTTATAGTTCAGGTAAGGGTGTGCAGCCCCCTGTCTTCTGGCTCCAGGACACTGCTATGTTCTGGGGCTGAGAAGTCACCCCACAGTTCTAGCTACAAATGAACTGCCGGATGAACTGTTCCAGCTTTTCCTGATTTTCCCGGCTGGTGAACGTAGGGGACAGGTAGAGCATGGGACCTGCAGGGCTGGGCATCTGCTGCAGCACCTGGGCCACAGGGAAGGGCTGTGAGCACTTACCATGGGGGCTGTGCCTGTCCCCCAGCACACTGCAAGTGAGCCTCGGGCCCCTTGGGCCTTGAGTGCAATTGTTGCCTCTTAAACCCAAGAGTAGGATGAGACAGTGGTTTAGGAGACCAAAAGGGCCAGGAAAACCACCCTATCTTCAACTACTGCCACCACGCCTATTCTGAGACACTAGGTAAACCCCAGGGTGGGCACAGCTAGGCTTCCCTGAGCAGCTCTATCGGTATAGAGATGGGAGGCACGAGGATGGTGAGACTGGCTCCTCTTACCCCCAGATCTCTGAAGGTCCAGATAGCACTGATGGCAAGATTTCGGTCTGCACACTCTGGAAGGAAGAGAGAAGTGAAGGCTATAGGGAGGAGCAGGGAACCACTGGGCGCAGGCTTCTCTTGTGCTGAAAGAAGGAACTAGCCAAGGCTAGGGCTCAGACTAGATGCAAAGACCCTCTCTCTACAACGCTTCTTCCCGGAGCTGCGATGTCACTGCCCAGCAGGGGGCAGCAGCCACCAGCAAACCCTTCCCTGCCTCTGGGGAGCCTGGGCTGGCTGCCTGGGACTCACCAAAGAACCCTTCCTCCTGGGCAGTGGCCTGCAAGAACTGCAAGAGCTGCTCCGTGTAGCCGGACTCTGGGAGAAAGAAGATGTGAGCCTGGGGCCCCTGCCCTGAGAGCTCTCAACCCCCCCTGTGGCTGGCCGGAGGGGGCACAGGCCTTACCCGTATCTGGCAGCTGTCCCCGGTGAAGGAAGGTGGCAGCCTGTGCAAAGGCCTTGAGCAGCGGGCTAAGCAGGCGGCAGAGGAAGAGGAAGAAGTCAGGGCAGCGTGACTGCTGACTGAGCTGGAGGGGGACAGACCAGAGTGAGGGCCATTCCCACTGGCTGCCTGCCTCCCCCACCCCCGATGTGGCTTCTCCCAACTTACCCTGAAGTACCGGCCCTCAGCCTCCTCGAAGTCGTCACTGTCACTATCAGTAAAGTCCCCACTCGGTTTCCACAGCAGCTTTGCACTTAAACGCTGCCGCCCTGTGTCACAGGCTGGCCGGGAGCCTGGGGTCTGGGAGCCGTGGGAGCCATTGGTCCCTGACAGGTTCAGCCCTGAGCCCCCCACTTCCCTAGACCAGGTACTTGGCAGACCAGGCATGTGGGGGTGAAACCAGTAAAAGCAGAACTAGGGAGCCCAAGACGACACCCAGGGCCACGCCAGACCATGGCACCTGCTGAGCCAACTTGCAGGGTGACAGGAAGTGAGCGCTGACCCTCAAGGGCCACAGTCTGTGGACAAGAACTGTAAGGGGCAGGAGACATGCAGAGGACCGCAGAGGTACAGTTGTCCAGTCCTGTCATGATAGGGCAGATAGGGCAAAGCCCGAGGCAAAGACTGGCAGAGGCAGGACCCAGGCCTCCCTGTCAGCCAGGCTAGGCGCACGCCCACCCCCACAGCACGCTGGGGCAGCTGTCACTCAGGGTGGGAGTAGGTGGCCAGGCCCCAGACTGGGGCTTTGTCTCCAGCCGCCCTTCCTACCTCCTCAGCAACCAGGAGCCCACACTGGATAAGACGGTCCAGCACTTCCTGACAGTAGCAGTAGGAAGACTGGCAGGGCTGAGGAGAAAAGCATTCTGTGGCCTCAGAACCAGGCAGCGGGCAAGGGAGACCTAACGCCACAGGAAGACTTAGGGGCCCGTGCCTGCCCAGTCCCTCCCCCTCCACAACCGACAGGGGAGGCCCAGGACCATGTGGGGCTGGGGGGAGAGGCCTGACCTGCAGCAGCAGCAGGTCCTGGGGCAGCAGGTGCAGCAGCAGCAGGATCTGGCGGTACAGCTCGTTCTGGCTCAGCAGCTCGATGCCCTGTAGCTCCCAGGGCCCCTCAGGCGGCACTCTGCCTGCCAGCAGCCCCCGAACAGCGCAGGCTGGGGGAGGAGAGGGCCGGCACGAGAAGGGCGGCCATTCGCCTCGCCCCTACACACGTCCCACCCAGCCCAAGCCCTGGGGACTCACCACCTACAGCTTCACTCAGGAAGGCAGGTAGCAGCTCGGCGCTCAGGCGTGCCAGGTGGGTGAGACCCGGGCCTGGCCGAGGAACTACCAGCAAGTCCCCCTGATGGACGCGCAGCAGGGCCACATGCGCCCGCAGCAGGCTCAGCGTGTGCCGCACAAGGCACCGCAACTGCCCCGAGAAGCCCACGTCAAAGCCACGCAGTAGCGTCTCCTCGGTCAGCCAGGAGAACTCCCCCAGAAGCTGGGACAGGAACACACCCTGGGGGCCAGGGTAGTACGGGGCTGAGCAGGAGGGCCACACCCCCTCCCCCAGCCCCCTACCACTCTGTCCCCTACCTTCTGATGCTTGAAGAGCAGCAGTGTTGCCATGATGGCCGTGCTCATCACTGCCGAGCTGGTCACACTGGCTAGGGTGGGAAATGCTGGTCAGGGCCCGAGGCCCAGGGGCCTAGTCCCTCCACCGCCCCAGCAAGTCTTCCTAGTCAAGAACATTCCTCCTGCACCCCACTGGCAGCAGCACCCCCCCCCAACTCTACCCTAGGCAAGGGGAGAGAAGGCCTGGTCCTTGAGTGCCACCGTTCCCTGTGGAAAACCAACATTTATCAAATACACGATGGGAGCTCAGGGACCTTCCCTGCCTCTCACAGGCCCACTCACCCCCACGGTCTCTGCCACAGAAGGGGCACTCAAAGAGTAATAAAGAGAATTTCGTTAATACAGTGTCTGGTACAGAGGGTGCTCTTAAGTCCCTTATGTGCATAATTCCATGCAACTGACATCCCCTTCATTTACAACTAAGGAGACCAGGCTGAAGTGGTGAGCCTAAGGCAGGGCCAGGTATGGCCTCGGGTAGGTGGCTCATCTGGCCAGCTCCCCCTGCACAGTGCACCCTCCACAGCTTCGCCAGCCTATCATCTAGTGGCTCCCTCAGGTTCTCCCTGGCTGCCCTGCTTCCCGGGAGCAAGGTGGGTTCCACTCCTCTTCACATGTCCCAAATGGGCCACACAGGAGTGGAAGTCAGGTGCAGAAACCCATTTGGAAAGGAGGGCTTTCCAAAGACTAGCTGACCCAGTAGAAAGAATGCTCAGAAGCTACCCCCCCTCCAAGGCTCAGACCTAGCTCCCCCTCACCATTCAGGACATGACGACTCAGCCTCCTGACCAGGAGCTGGTCCTCTTCCTTAAATGCCAGAAGGGGCCCAGTTGCTGGAGTCCACTCCTGCTCCTTCTCAGTGTCTGGGACAATAGTACTGGGATAGAGACATAGATCACAGGATAAAGGGACCAAACCTCAGAACAGTTGTGGGGAAGCCCAGAGCTTTCTCAAAGGTGAGGGTGTTTCCCCATGCCCATTCCCAAGGCAAGAGGTGGCCCATGTAACCCTAGCCCTTTCCAGGTCTGTGTGCCATGTCCCAGTCAGATTATAGGCAAGGAGAGGTGCCTGGCTCTGTTCTAGATGACCCATGGATAGCTGGAGAGGGAAGGCTGGAGCTGGTGATGAGTTTGTGGGTATGGGGAAAGAGGGTGCCAGGTCACAAGCTGGGGCTGAAGGGCTGCCTGCCTTGCCCCCGAGACCCACACACAACCGTGTCCCTACCATTGGCCCAGCACGATGGGCTGCAGCAGCTGCTCCAAGGTCTCCCTGCTGCCCCAGCAGCTTCTGGCGTTGATGGTGTATTCCTGCCCAGGACAAGGCTTTTAGGTGGCCTGCCCTGGCCCACCAGGAAACCTGCACACAGCCCACCTGAGGTAGGCAAGACTATCCCTGCAGAGGCTCTGAGGGCCAGGCTGCCAGAAGCCCCGGGACAGACCTCAGGCAGTCCCAGCCTTGTCCAGCAGGCTGCATACCTGTAGGGAGAAGGGCTGGGCCAGGTGCACACGGACACAGACCCTGGGGCTGTAGCCCCAGCCTCGTAGGCTCCGCAGGACAGCCAGTACTCCTGTCCACAACCCCAGTGGGGCCAAGGCCTGCAGGGAGGGAGGAGCTGAGTGAGCAAACTGCCTAGGGGCACTATTTTCTGCTGTTTTTTTGTGGGGTTTTTTTTGACAGAGGCACCGTGAGAGTAGGAACACAGCAGGGGGAATGGGAGAGGGAGAAACAGGCTTCCCGCAGAGCAGGGAGCCCGATGCAGGGCTTGATCCCAGAACCCTGGGACCATGACCTGAGCTGAAGGCAGACGCTTAATGACTGAGCCACCCAGGCGCCCCTTCTGCTGTTTTATCTTGGGCCCCAACTGGTGCATGACCATGGCCTCTTCAAGCTTATTTTCTCATCCATGAAACAGGAGAAATCCCTCTCTAGCTGGGTCTTTAGAAGATGAAATGACTGGATAAGTCTAAGTGCCTTGGCAAGTGCCCCAGGATGATGACTGGAGGGGTAGAATTCCTTTACATTCCCCTTAACTCTAACCCTAAGAGAAGCTGGCCAGAGAACATAGTAATGTGTCTCCACTCTAGAGATGGTGTCCACTTGGAGTCCTCGGGGGCAGGACTCACATGGTATACATCACAGGGTGCATCTGGAACCAGGTCATAGGTGGTAGCCACTGGAACTAGCATGGCATCTGGGATGACGCCCACCTGGACAGCCTGTACCACCAGTCCCAGCCAGGTCTGGCCCAGGGCTGACAGCCGAGGCCCCTGGGCCCCAGGATGCTCCTCCAGGAATATGAGCAAGGGCTGCCTGCTGACCAACAGCTGCTCCATAGCCTGGAAGGGGGTTGGGGGAGGCAGGTATCAAGGCCAGAGCAGCAACAAGCCCCTGTACCCTGGTCTGGCCCCAACCGTACCACTGGGGGCACTTACGGCATGGACCACAGCCCTTGCAAGGACCCCCTCAGGGCTGTCCAGGGTGAGGTTGGCCTCTGGGGGCAAGAAAAGCCCCCCAAGCTTCTTCAGCAGAGCTCTGTGGGGCATAAGGCAAAGCTTGATGAATGAAGGGGCTCAGGAGATGGGACCAGGCAGGCTAGTGAGAACCTTGGCCCACCAGGGCCAGCCTGGGTCCTGCCTGAACACTCCGAAGCCAGGCATGGCCCTAAGGCTCATAGCTGACCCTTCACCTGAGCCCCACAGGCTGAGATGACAGAGAGTTGGAAGCAGAAAGACCACGAAGAGGGCCTCTGGGGAACTGCTGCCAGCAACACGCCCGTACACATCCCCACACACCGCTACCCCAGATGGGGTCTTCTCCCCGGTATGTCTAGGGGCACAAGGCTTTTACCTGAGGGTGGGGGAGCAGGTGCGGGAGTCCCAAACCACACGGAGCACACCCAGGCCTTGGGAGAGCAGCACAAAGGGCAGCAGGACCCCATCCAGGAGTGACTTGTGGGTAGAGAGGAGGACAAGCGGCAAGCCCTGCTTGGGAAGAGCCAGAGGGAAGTGCCAATCCGCCCCCACCCTGAAGATATAGGAAGCTGAAATCCAGCACCTCCAGACCCAGGGCAGCCCCAGAGGGAGGGAGGGTTCAGCTGAGCAGTTCTTCCTCTGAGCACATTTCCCAAAAGTAGAGGAGCTCTGTCAACAACTTTTAAGGTAATGGTTAAGACCATGATGAAAAGACGTTAGAGGGAGCCCCATGGGAGCAAGACCGTGAGACACGAAGAGAAGGTCGTCAAAGAGCAGTGGATTTTTCCCACCAGCTGATGGGGCTGGTCCCAACTTAGGGCTTGGCCTAGCCTCTGCTCCTCCGTTCCCGCCATCCCCAACCCAACGGAAGGCGGGCCTTACTGCCTGCGAGGCCTTGTGGACCATCTTCATCTGGCCCTTGTGGAGCTGCACGTTCAGGAAGACACAGTTCAGGAACCGCAGCAGTGCCCAGCTGAACAGCCTGGAGAGTGACACCCAGTCTGAGGTGTGTAAGGGCCCCGCCCATGAGTCAGGGCCCGCGGCACCTCAGGAAGCTACCCAGCACTCCTGTAAGGCAAGTGCTATTACTGTCCCCACTTTATGGAAGAAGGAAGTGAGGCCTGGGCAGGTTACAGAAGCTGCTGAGAAGCAGTAGAGAAAGCTAAGAAGTGGTGATGTGGAGGCTGGAAGGCAGGCCTGACACCAAAGCCCATGCCTATAAGGTGCTGTTACTTTCCCAAGATCTCACGGTGCAACTGCCTCGAATTAGCTTCAGAGCACCTCCCTGCCTCCATTGACCGTAAAAGAAATTAGAGGACCAAGACTCTCTCCAGGCATAACCCAGCCTGGGTCTTTGAAAACTGCTGGGAAAGGTGAAATACAAAGGAGGGAGTTAGTGATACAAAAAGGGGATAACTAAAAGGGCCAAGTCTCTGAGGAGGCATTCCCCAGAGGCCCAATGGAGGAGGACTGGTGTTGAATGAGGACAGAAGTGTAGATGCAAGTTGCACAGAGATGTCGTGGACAAGCAGCACGCCCTCGTCCAATGGCTTCTACTTCTCCATGAAGCATGAGATGGGGCCATCAGTTAACAGTGGGTAAATCTGAGAAGCAGCAGTCTGGATCAGAGTCTTGGCAGATGCTGTATGCCTCTTTGAAAATCTCATAAAGGAAACATTTGACTGCTTAGGTACAGAGAAGGCAGGTAGCTGGGTTCAAACAGAACCAGTGACTCCTTCCCAAGGACATCATCATCACGATGAGCCCTGGAATCGAAGCAAGACCAGGAGAGAAGACAAGACGAGAGGGGGGCTGATGGCTGGTGTAAAGGTGGTCAGGTCAAGGGACTGTAAGTCTCAGCAAAGTCAAAGAATTGTCACATGGAGGGCTGGTCAAAGTTACCAACAACCTCTACTTCCTGTCCTAACTAAGCAGTTGACCACTGAGCACTTTCAAGACAGCTGTGCCTTCTTTCCCTCAGTGACTCATTCATCTCTTGGTTTTAAATATCTATATGCTAAAGCTTTGCAAACCTATGTTCCTGGCCTCTACCTCTTCTGAGTTCCAGACTCATGAGCAATTGCCTCTTCAGGGTCTCCACCAACACATGAGGTATCTGAAACTCTATGGCCAAGGTATCCTTTGTGGGCCAAACTCACTCCTCCCCAAGCCTGCCCCCTCCATCCACACCACCAGGTGCTCTGCCAAAACCCTGGCTCTCCCATGATTTCTCCCTTTCCCCTCATTGCCCCCACCCTCACCCTTCAACCCATCAGTGACCTATTAATTTCACATTGGTCTTTCAATCCATTTTTCCAACCCCCACTGTCACCACCACATGCCTCATCATGGCATCTCACCTGGACTAACAAAGCTTCCCAGATGGTCTTCTGTTCTCTGCTCTTGATCCAATTCACCTTGTTAGCATTTCCTGCTTAAAACCTTTCCACTGGTTTTCACTGCACTTAGAAATCAAATCCAAACTTCTAAAATGGCCGTGCATATCTTGTCCCTTCTACCTCTCAATTTTGTCTCCGACAGCTCTCTCACTCACTCGCCAGCTTCCAACCACAGCTTCGTGAGCAAAAGTGGCCATTTCCTATGGCCATAGCTCATGCTATTCCCTCTAGTAGGATTGTTCCCTCCATCCTTGCTCAAGTTTGACTCCTTTCCCCCTTTTGTCCCTGTCTTACAAGTCTACTCCTCCCCCCATACCTATTTTCAATCTTAACCCTTGTTCTGTCCTTCTTACAGCCATATGTTTACTCTGCCCTGTGTATCCCTCCATTCTTCAGGAACAAGGCCCTGCATCTAAGAGGAGCTCAGACTTGGGCCAGATGAGTGCAGGAGGGAGCATAGGGGCCTATAAGATGGGGAAGCAGCCACCTCACCTCTCTCCATAGGAACCTGATCTGGGGAGAGGAAGAAGGATGGAGAGGGAACTGGAGTCTGGGCCACAACCAGGGGTTCCTGGGGTGACCCCCAAGCCCCTACCCCCAGAACAGACAGACAACACCAGGCCAGTGTTGAATGGTGTTGAGAACCTAGGCTGGAAGCTGGCTCAGATCAGAGCCTTACTCCATACTGACTAGTCCCATCAAGGAGCCAGCTGTCCTTGAAAGAGATCACAATGTCCAGATCAGGGGCTCCCTTCAGGCTCTCTGGTAAACACACCATCCAACTTCCCAGGAGGGGAGTCCAGTCTTTCCCCAAACCTAGCCAACACCCACTCTCCAGAACGGCAGAGGCCCCAGCCCAGAAAAGAGTGCCCCTACCAGTTACCTGAGCAGGAAGGGATGGATTGGAGCCTGGATATGGCCCAAGATGCGCTGTACCTCTTTCTTCACAAGGCCTGGTACCTGGCCTTCCCCAGCCCCTCCTGGGACCCTCCCTGAGATGACATTCTGCACCCTGTGGTGTGAGGGGGAGTGGTGTCAGGCTGGGGCAGGCCTAAGATCTCTCAGGTAACTTCCCTCAGCACCACAGCATCCCCAGAACACAGACTCCAGTATTTATCCTCCATCTTTAAGGAAGGGCCCCAGCAAAGCTAACAGTCTAGAAGCCAGCCCTCTAAACCACCCCTGCCTAGAATGCTGGTCATCCCTTCAAGGGTCTCAAAAGTGCCAGCCAGACTCCAATCCCTGCTTCCTCACCGAGTGCTTTCCATGATCTTCTGTGGGGCATCTTGACAGGGTGGTATGCGCTGCTCCAGTGACCATAAGAAATAGCAGAGCCTCCGAACCAGCCAGCCCCGAAACCTGGACACAGCCCCCAGAGCAGGGAGGGTGGTGATCTTTCAGAGGGCCCATACCCCAGTAGGGTCTACAGAGGGTATTCCACCAGGAAGGGATCACACCTGAGTCCCATGGCCTGGGAACACCTGAGCTTGGCTTATCATGGAGCAGGAAGAAGCAGCACTTGCCCATCTGTGCCCCATTCCCTCCCCTCTCCCTGAGTGGGATACAGGTTTAGGGCCTGACACACAGTGGGCAATCCATAAATGCTCAGAGAAGAAACTGCAGGAGAGCTCCCAGCCTGCCTCTCCCCACCTGCGGGTATGGAGCAGAGGGCAGGGGCCCTTCTTTTTCCACCAAAGGAAAAACTAATGACACCACAAAATAGGGCCCCAGCAGCCCTGCACCCAAAGACCCTGCCCACCGCCCTCCCCCCAGTTCCCAGCCCTGACTACCTGGTGTTCTCCTCCTTCACCAGGACCACATTGCAGAAGCCTAGATCCATTATGCTTCTGTGGAAGAGGGACTCCTGCAGGAGAGGGGCCAGAGACAGTATGTCCCTGGGGGCCTTAACAAACCAACACAGGAGAGCCCCCACTCTATATTCTGTAGGCTTTGCCTGACGGGAGTATTGAGTATCCCAGGAGACAAAATTATAGTACAGCATTTCACTTCTCAGATCCCAAGACTCACTCAAGAGAAAGGGTCCCCTAGTCAAAATGGAAGTGCTGCATGCTCTACAGAATCCCCCTCGTGGAGAGTAGCATATAGTCTCTGAGAAGTTCTCTTGTCAACAGCAGAGGACACGTAGCCTGGATCTCTGCCAGGACCCTGGGGCTCATCAGCACCAGCACATGGTATGGACGCATGAGGTCTTCAAGCATGTGTTGAGTGCTGTGTGACTTTAAGTGGGCAGTGTCCCCAGAACTGAACAAGACTCATGCAGACCTGGCCAGACCCCAGCCCTCTGGCCATGCCCCATCTCCTCTCTCTGCACTACCCCGCCCAACTCTTGAAGGCCTGGAAGCCAGCCCTGACCAACAACACAACCAACACCAGTGTATCCATTCCCCTGAAAGACCAGAGCACAGGCATGGGTGAAGGAGAGCTGAACATAAAGAAAGCTGCTTCCCAGAGCCATGGCTCCCATAGTCAATTTCCCCAAGCTTCCCTGGTGGGGCCCAGCCCTACCATCACTCACCCAGCTCTTGGGAGTGCAGGTTTGGCAGCAGCGACCCACAAAGGGACGATATTTCCCCAAGAATGGGGTAACAGCCTCCAGCTTCATCCCAAAGCCTGAGGACCACAAGCTGGTCTGGAAAAGGGTCACAGAAAGAAATTAGAGGACTCAAAATCCTTGGCAGAGGGAAGGGGGCTCCAGAAGTGAGGGGGCACAGAAGGGGAGGTGAGAGGACAGAAGGTATTTTGGGAATGGGAGGGGCCACATTACCTCCTGGCTGTTCTGGGTGTTCCTCTGCTGGGTTTGGAGTCTGGCTTCCAAAATGGTATCCATGGGGGCCTATAAAATCTGGGAACTAGCCACTTCTCCCTCTCTCTCTCTCTCTCTCTCTCTCTCTCCACAGGAACCCGACCTGGGGAGAGGAAGAAAGATGGAGGGGGAACTGGAGTTTGGGGAACAACAAGGGGTCCTGGAGTGACCCCCCGCCCTCAAGTCCTCAACCCCAGGACAGACAACACCCAAGCCAGCAGTGGTGAGAAGCTGGGCTGGAAGCTGGCTCAGATCAAAGCCCCACCCCGTACCCGACATGTCCCATAAAGGAGCAGATGTCCTCAAAAGGTTTCAGTGTCCAGATCAGGGGCTCCCTCAGGCTTACATGAAGGGGATCGGCTATCTTATCATCAGCAGCCACCCTGCCATCTCACAGCACAGATGGGGGCTATAATGGAGACTGAGACCCCTTCTGTGCACAGGGAAAGAACAAGGCTGGATTGGCATGAAGGAAGCATCAGACTGCCAAAGAGGAACAGGACCATCGCCACAAGGCCACCAGGTCCTGCTCAGCGGCTCTTCTCCCTTGCACAAGACAGCACTTTATCCATCCAATCATTATAGGAATGTGGGCATAGGGTATGAGGTAGGGGGATAGTTGGGAGGATCAGAACAGAGAAATGCCACACAGACCTGTTCCCAAGGAATGCACATCTGGTTGGGGACAAGATAGAGTTTTCCAAAGTGGATCCCATCCCCTTTAACTCAGTACTCTCCACAAAAGCTCCCACTTGGTATCTCCTCAGCCCCTCCCTCCCTCCACAATATTCCCCTGAACTAACAAACATCTATCTTCCACAAAACAACACTGAACCCCTCCCAGCCTAGAAACTGGACGCTAAAAACCCCTCTACCCTGATTTCTCACCATGTCCCTGGGTAGGCTGATCCAATTATTTATGTTACCCCACCACACAATGTACATACCCATGTGGAAGTGCCTTCTCCCTTCCCCGCCATCCCACCAAATTTTGTCCAGGGCTCTAAATCCATGATGCCTCTGGATCACCCTCTAGTTTTTTCCTCTCTTCCTTGGTTCCCCCAGCCCAAGCTTGCTGGGCAAGAAGCCTCCTCCAGGATCGAAGTTTCATTTCCCCACATCATCTGAAAGTCTCCTGGGGGCAAGGGCTGCAGTGGACACATCTCCACAGGCGCAGCAGTCAGCCCTGCACAGAGGAGGGATCCAGGAAGTGCTAGATGAGACTGTAACTCCCCCTCCCAGAGTTCCTCTGGGTCTCTCCTCCTCTCCCCAATTAGCACAGTTTAGAACTATGAAGCCAAGAGGATCGAAATTCCTTCAGTGCACAAGGTCTGCTAGACCTATTCCAAATGCACTTCCTACTTTGAAAAACGTCTCACAGCCCCACTCACAGACATTTGGCACAGAGTCCCCAAGCTGAGGCTGCAATTTGAGGGGTTCTGCCTCCTTTGCAAGGAGGATGCCTGCTCCCCAGCCTCAGACCACCCCCTCAGACCACTCTCAAAATCTAACCCCATTAAAGCTGTGCTAACCCTGAAGGGGCAGCGTAAAAGACAAAGCAAGGGGGTAACTCCCATTCACCAACTGAGTCAACTACTCAGCTTATAAGATCCAGAGGTCAGTTCTGGGGTAGATCTTTCTAGGGCTCAATTCCCCCAAATTGAGGGGGTAATCTCTGTCGTCTGTAGCTCCTGCCTGGACGCCCCCTCCTCCTAGGACACCTAAAGCGGAGGTGGCAAACTGGCATCCCAAAGGCCAAATGTAGTTCATATATGTATTTTCTTTAGCCACACAATACTTTAAAACTTGATGAGTTAACCTCAACATTTAAGACTAGTGAGCGTGTTTTATTAGAAATAAGGGGTTTCCAGCTGTTGTTATTAAAGACAAAAACAAAACCCCAAAACCTGAGACCTACACCTCTGGCTGGCACCGCCCCCCCCCCCCGGGGCTGGCTGGAGCCCCGCAGCAAATGCCTTCCCATTTGCCACATCAACGACACCTGATGCCCAGCCCGTGGGCGCAGCGGGGTCTGCGGCCCCTCCTCACGGGATAACATCCAAACCTGGTCCCTGTCTGGAATGTCCGTTCCCTACAAAGAACCGCGGCTTGAACATGGCGTGCCGGGGGGGGGGGGGGGGGGGGGGGGCTCGGAACTCAGGCCCCTCACCAGACTCCCGGCAAGCGTTCCTTGAGTTGGCCCCGGACAGAAGAAAAGGCGCCTGCGCCAGTGTCGAACGTCGGACTGGACGCCTCCCCTGGGTCTAGGCTGACGGGAGGCCCGACACACCCCACAGAGGGACGCATTTGCTCGGCAGGCCCTGCAAGGTCGGCACTCCGTCCAACCCTTGCCAACCCCCAGAAAGGTCGTCCAAGCTGGCTCCCAAACTGGGAAGGCCCCTGGCCCATCCTAGGCCTGGTCCGACCTGGCCCGGAGCGGGAGCAAACCCACGGTTCTCACCTCACACCCGCCGCCAACTCCCGCCAAAGCAGCTACCAGCGAGACGGCCGGAAGGCGCGAAGGCACCGGCTGGCGAGCTTTGCGTTCCCGGCTAAAAGAAAGCTCCGCTTAACCAATTGGGACGCGCGCCGGGCTCGAAGTCCCGCCCCCTGGCGCCCCGCACAACGCCGCGCCGTGCGCTACGTGGCCACGTGGCCCGTGCTGTGGGCGGGCGGGACGAGCTGACTGCACGCAGGGCACAGGCGCAGTAGGTGCGCAGCAGGGTGAGTGCTGGCCCCTGTTCGCCCTTCCCGGCAGGCCGTGCGGTTTCGTGGGAACCCATGGAGATGTCCTTGAGATCCGGGGGTACCCGAAGGTTGAACGAGGAGTCATGGCAACCAGGTTCTAATGAAAGAGTTTCTTTCCCAAGATACACATGGCCTCCCAGCTGGAGTTCAGAGTCTAGCAAAATTCTGAGTTGGGAACATTTACAAAAGAGAGAGAACCACCAAGAGCGGGTTATAGATCGTGGGAAAACAAGTCAGGCCTCCCCAGTGTCATTTCCCTCCTTGGTTAGAACTCTAGAGCTGGCCCTGTGACCAGTGTGTTTATTGGTGTGGTTATTTGGTAAATACCCGAGTCCTGTCTTGACCCTAAGCTCCAGGTGAATGAAGACTGTATTGGTTCATTCATCTTTTGACTGTCCCCAACACACAGCAGGGGAGCAGCAAGGAGCAGGCAAACCATATAGAATAAATGAGGGAAGGAATGACTGCTGTGTTCCGGCACTGCCCCCCATGTAATGAGCTCACTTGTCACACAAGAGAATCCCACAGTTTCAGAACATTGTTGGCACTGCATGAGCAAAACCACATGGAAGCCTGGGTGGGCAGGAGAGACAGTGGTTCACATCCCTCCCTCCTTGACTCACCGCCCATGATGTGACTGCCCCTATCATCCCCTCCAGGGTGTAGCCATCTTAATAGCTTCTTTGTGCCACTTTGTGTGTAGCTACCCAGGCCATATTTTTTGTGTCCATTGACTTTAACCCAGGTTGGCGGTGTCTGGTCAGCACTTGCAAAATCCATGTTTTCCATCTTACTTGCTTTTTTATCTAGGTACACTGGCCACAACTAGACCCCGAGATTCTGAAGCTGAAACAAAACAAAAACAAAACCGCCTTTATTTACAAGTTGTGAGTTGCCTCCTAAGAGTACAGACCTGAATTTACCTGACACTCCCCTTGTTCTGGGAACACTATCTGTACAGGCAGTTGAATTTCACGGTTGTCTGAGGTAGGTTCCCACCTGTCCTTCCGAGGGACATTTATTGTTGAGACGTAGCCCCAAGCATCCCCAAGATGCTTCAGACTGAAAAGTTGCACAGATTGTGATAGCAGAAACCAGGTGTGTCAGCAAGCAGAGTTCTGTTCTCGGTCATGTTGCTTCTTTGGAAGAAATGTGTTTTGCTGTAATTTGGACATTTGAAAAGAAGCATCACCTCTCAAACCTGGATCGGAGTTGGGGTATTGAGGATTCAGTGGGCTCTTCTTCAAGACGGTGCAGACAACCTGGGGCTGCCATGCAGCCAGAACTGCAGGCCAGGGGCCGTGGAGAATGACTGTGGCTGGCCTGACCTTGGGAGAAACAGAGAAGTTCATTTGGGCTTGGCCCCACCCAATCGGGACTGGAACTCAGGAGCCCCACCCTGGGTTCAGGCCAGATCACATCACCCAGCATGTCCTGATGCGTGTAGCTAATTCCCTTGGCCCAGAGAGACAAAGGCCCTCCCCGTGGTTGGCAGCCCTCTGGTGTTCCCTGAATGAGATGGGCCTTCCTGCTGTATATCATCTGGCAAAGAGAACTTAGGCTGGCATTCATCTGGGCAAAGAGGCCCTGGCACCTCTCTCTTGGGCTCACCAGGGGGTTTGGAGAAAGGACCCCTTTCTCTTTTTTTTTTTTAAAGATTTTATTTATTTATTTGATAGAGAGCACAGATAGGCAGAGTGGCAGGCAGAGGGAGAAGCAGGCTCTCCACTGAGCATAAAGCCCGATGCGGGGCTCGATCCCAGGACCCTGGGATCATGACCTGAGCTGAAGGCAGACGCTTAACCGAATGAGCCACTCAGGTGCCCCCAAGGACCCCTTTCTCAAATTACCACCACCCTCCTTCTCCCTCCTCCCCCGTCTAGGAGCTCAGCACAGCCACCTTTAGAGGTAACCATTGGTTGTGCTCTGTGTTGTACTTCCCTTCCACTATTCCAGAACCTTCCTTAAAGTCTTGTTAAATATTGCAGTAAAACACACAGCTGAGAATGGAGAAGAGGAATCTAGGTACTGGTGGCTGGAAAGTGGGAAAATGGATGCTGGGAGGCTGCAAACAGATGCTCACCGCACAGGCCACTTGCTCCCTGGCTAAGGTTGGCAGCTCTGTGGAGAAAACTTGAGCCAAGAAGCTGAGGTGGGGGATGGGGAATGGGGAGTGGGAATATGAAGTCCTTGTATAATAATAGGAATCTGGGATTCTGTGAAGACCAGAAACAGCGTGAAAAGTTAAGGAGTGGATGGCCTGAGGGAGGAGGATGTTTTGTGTTACAGGGCTCTGTCCTCCACCCCATCATCTTTATCAACGGCTTGAATATTGACCCAGAAGGCACATTTGGCATTCTAGAAGATGCCATAAAACAATAAGGAATAAAGGTTATTTGCTGACAGAATTAGGACTCAAAGAGATTCTGAGAAAAGGGAAATTAGGACCAAAAAGAGCCCCATCCCAAAATTGTCTAGTGATCCTGAGGAATGACAGTCAAGTAGAATGAGCAGAAAGCTGGACTTGTGGTGGTGGTCTCTGTTCAATGGGACTCTTTTCCTTTCCACTGATTGTAATTCAAATCCAAGCCAAAAGATAATGGGGTGGCTCACATAACTAGAAAGTGTAGGTGTGCTAACTTCAGGCATGGCTAGATCCAGTGATCAAACAATGTTGTCAGTCTCTGATTCTCATGTGTCTGTACTACTTGTCTCTGATTGGTTTTATTCTTCCTTATAGCTCTCTCCTATACCGAGATGACAGCCAGCAACCCAAGACTTACACCCACTTGCCTTAGCAACCTTAGAAAGAAATGTATGTCCCCCAACATCCATATGAAAACCCCAGGGAAGACTCTGATTGGTCCTGCTAGGATTGTCTGCCCGCCCTCTGGTCCAATCACTGCCTAGGGAGTATGGTGCCATATTGGCTCCACATAGACCACTGCCCCCTTTCCCTAACTTTGCGAAGTGAAGGGAACACCATGATTGACTACCACAGCAGGAGTGGGATGTGGAGACGTTGGTTCCCTCAGGGAAGGGGTGCTGGCTGACAAAAGCAACATGCCCATCATGGTTTCTGCTGCTGACTTGCCAACACTAGGCTGGACCATTTGTCTGGTCTCTGCTGTGTTCCAGGGCCCAGCACTGTGGATTCTGGATAAATCTTTGTTGAGTGATTAGTGAACTTCCTTCTCTGTGGACCTTAGTTCTCTTCTTCTATTGAATGGGAATAATAATCTACTTACTTCACATGGTTGGAATGTGGCTCAGGAAGACTGGAGTGGATGGGTTTGGAAAAGCATGATCAGTCCTCTAAACATCATTGATGGTGGTGAACCAGCCAGTGCCATCATGTGTTGCTGGCCAGGGCAACCGTGGGGAAAGCCAGGAGTTATTCTGTTGTTCTATGATCCCCTCTCCAGGAGAGCTCAACCCTTCTGGGTGGGAAGCTCAACTTCCCAGCATATGCATTTCCTCCATCATACTTGGGTTTTGTCTACCCAGAGAACATAGGTTCTGTAACAGGGTGTTTCCTTCCTATTGCCCAGCTTGGCTAGGAATGGAGGGAGTGGTGCTGAGGAACATTCCAGACCCATTCTTTCTTCCTCCTTGGAGATTTTCTCCCTAGCATTGATTTAGCAAACTCCATCCATTGCTTGCTAATTGCTAGGTGGGAGCAAAGTGTGGGTGTAGACACCCTCCAAGCAGAGTCATCTCATGCTCTTGGGAGGGGTGGCCAAATATATGGCGATGTTACTTCTCCCTAAGTTAATCTATAATGTCATTGTAATCCAAATAAAAACTCCAGCTATGAAAACTTACTCTGAAATGTGTGAGGAGGAATAAAGGTCTACAGATGCCTAAGTAAAAGGTGGGTGGGCAGGAATCTCCCTCTTCCAAATATTCAGGCATACTATAATGACATTGTTTAAAAACAAAGAAAAAAAAAATCCAGTATGGTGTTAGAGAAAGAATAGACAAGCCATGGAGAGTGCAGAGATGAAGCCCTAGTTCTAGGGAAGCTTAATACACAATAAAAGGTGCATCAAAGTCAGCTGTTCTTACTGGGAAAACTGCCTCACTTTATAGAGAAAAACAATGTTATCTCATACAAGGTGGGTGCTCAGATGGTGGGTTGAAGAGTCCATGAGAATGGCCAAATTATAACATTGATTAAAAAAACACATGGAGAGGAACATCTTTGAGACTCAGAGTGAGGAAAAGGTTTATTAGGCAAGATTTCAAGGCACAGTCATAATGCAAAAAAAAAAGGTGGAGGGACTTTACTATGTCAAAATGAAAGATATCTGTTCCAGATGACACTTGACAAAATGAGAGAACATGTGCAAAGTCTAAAATTGACAAGATTAATACAGCCTCAGTATACAAGGAACTCTTGCAAATTCGCAAGAGAAACAAATGCACAAAGGATACAAGCATGGACTTTTTGGAAGAGGAAACCCCCAAAAAGCTAAGAAACATACGAGGATATGGCCAAAATCATTAGTAGAGAAATGTAGATTGTAATAAGATATCCAAACAGACTTCTCTCCAAAGAAGACATACAAATGGCCAATAAGCACATGAAAAGATGCTCAACATTGCTAATCATTAAGGAAATGCAAATCAAAACCACAATGAGCTACCACCTTGCACCCATTAGGATGGCTACTAAGAAAACAGAAAACAAGTGTTGGTGAGGATGTGAAGAAACTGGAACCCGTGTGCAGCTGTTGGTGGGGGCGTCACATGGTGCAGCCAATAGGAAAGCTATATGGCAGTTCCTCAAGAAGTTGAGAATAGAACTACCATATGACCCAGCAATTCTAATCCTGGGTACATACCCCTAAGAATTGAAGGCAGGATCTCAAAGAGATATTTGCACACCCATGTTCATAGCAGCATTATTTACAATAGCCAAAAAATGGAAGCAACCCAAGGGTCTATGACAGGTAAATGGATAAACAAAATGTGAGACATGCACACAAAGGAATAGTATTCAGCCTTAAAAAGCAAGGGGACTCTGAAACATGCTACCATGTGGATGAAACTTGACACTGTTATGGGAAGTAAATAAGCCAGTTAGAATAAGACAAATATAATTCCACTTATATGAGATACCTAGAGTATTCAAATTCATAGAGACAGAAAGTAGAATGGTGGTTTCCAGGGGCTGGGGCAAGAAGGAAATGCTAAGTCAGTGTTTAATGGGTATAGAGTTTCTGTTTTACAAGGTGAAAAGTGTTCTGGAGATGGATGGTGTGATGGCCACACAACAGTGTGAATGTACTTAACACTACTGAACTGTACACTTTAAGATGGTTAAGATGGAAAGCTTTATGTTATGGATCCTTTACCACAATTTAAAAACCAATAACAAAATTAAAATGAGTCCCTGTGCCCAAGCCCTATATAATTCTCTCCCCTTGAATATGGGCAGGACTATTTAAACTTGCCTCTAACCAGTGAAATATAACAATGGTGATAGGATGTCAACCTCTGATGGGGTTATGCAGTATGGAAAAGGCAAAGAAAATTTGCTGATGTAATGAAAGCCCCAGCATCGATTTTTTTTTTTTTTTAAGATTTTATTTATTTATTTATTTGACAGAGAGAGAGAGACAGTGAGAGAGGGAACACAAGCAGGGGGAGTGGGAGAGGGAGAAGCAGGCTTCCTGCTGAGCAGGGAGCCCGATGCGGGGCTCGATCCCAGGACCCTGAGACCATGACCTGAGCCGAAGGCAGTCGCTTAACCAACTGAGCCACCCAGGCGCCCCTCCAGCATCGATTTTAAGTTAATCAAAAGGGAGATTATCCTAGGTGAGTCGAACCTAATCTGGTGAGTTGTTCTTCTAAAAGGATGTAGAGGTCAGAGACTCTCCCGCTGACCCTGAAGAAGCAAGTCAACTTGAGTTCTACAGCCACAAGGAGAGGAATTCGGCCAACAGCCCAAAGCAGCTTAGAAGCAGATCCTTGTCTACTGGAGCCCCTGATGAGAACGCATGAGGGCCAATACCTTGCTTGCAGGCTGAGCAGAAGACCCAGATAACCTAGACTCAGACTCCTGGTCCACAGAAAATGGGGGGTAAAAAAATGCATGTTATTTTAAGCCACTGAGTTTGTGGTAACTTGTTACATAGCAGTAGTGAACTGCTGCAATCTATTAGGCCAAACTTTGCTGGATAAAGACCAGTGTTAGTGTTGGGTGGAAATGTGGGGATGTTGCCGTTGTGGGAAGGTAGACCAGGACAGCCATGCAGAGGTACTGCAATCAATAGCACACGGCCCTCCACCTGCAACTCCCTTCCCACGTAGAGATGCAAAAGAAATTGACACAGGTCCCTAGGACATGTATAGCATGCTGTTCACTGCAGAGTTCTTTGTGGTGGTGATGGGGACAAGGGTTGTCAGAGGGAACGTAGGTGTCCCTCCCAGGGAGAGTGGAAAGAAAAATGGGAATGATACCCACCGTAAATTATGCAGCAGCTAGGAGAGATTAAATGCACACATAGCAACATGGATGGGCCTTAATGCTGAGTTTAAAATGTAAGAAACAATAGGAGAACCAAAACACTGCCTTTTACAGAAATTAAAAAAAACCATAAAGGCAATATCCATTTTGCAAGAATGCCGACAAGGGGGTGGAGGAAAGAGTCCCATTAGTGTGTTGCCTCTGCAGAGGAAGGGAATGGGAGTGGGGGAGAGATGAAAGAGAATAAAGAAAACAAGAGAAGGGTTTTATGTTGACCGAAGCTGATAATGCACCAAGGAATCTAACTCCACTTGAAAGTGTAATGAACAGTACCTGAGGTCCAGCAGGCGCTGAGGCGGAACGAGGCCCGCTCCTACAGGAGGGGCCGGTTCAGCTGGGCAGGGAGAGAAAGGAGCAGGCAATGCTAACAAAGTGGGGTAAGTGCGTAAGCGTGTGGAGAACAATAAAGGAGAGATTCATTCTGCGTGCGAGGGAGTCGAGCCTTTATATGAGTAATGACTTTGAACAGGAATGACAGAGAGCCCAGCTACAATTGTTCATTTTGTTTATTATTTTTTTTAAATAAAGGGAATTTATTGACTCAAATCACTGAAAAGTCTAGAGGTAGATTTCAGGTATAGATGGATTCAGGTACTCAAATAATGTCACGGGATGTCCATGAGCGCTCTTCCGATCTGCTTTCCTTTGGGTTGTTTCCCTTCCTACGCTGACCCCCTTGGATGACAAAGACGGTACTCCAGCAATGTCAGCTGCATACTCTCCAGCTAACAAACCCAGAAGTGTGGGTGTCCCTCGCCCAGAGTTTTTCACAAAAGCCCCAGGACTAACCCACATTTTTTCTTTTTTAGCCCAGAAAGAGTCACATGCCCATGCTTGAAGCAATCTCTGTGATTCTGATGGCCACACTGGGGTGGCAGAATCACCTGGGACAGTGGGAATCCTGAGACAGGGAATGGCAAAAGCTCAGCAACATGAAGATGGAACAGCAGAATGTGAGATTCCTTGCTGCCTGGCTCAGGCATGGCCATCCGGGGCAGCAAACACAATTAGAGTCTCCGAGCAGAACGGGTCAGATCAGCAATCTGTAGACTTCACTTGGCAGCTAGTGGTGGGTGGCCTGGGGGGTGAGTGGTGATGTTCGGGCCCTCTGGCATTTCCTCTGGGAAAGAAAATGCCTCAAGAAGTGCCCTCCCTCTAAGCCATTCTCCCTGCCAGCATCCCTTTCCCAGAAAGCAAAGAGGCTAGCATGCTCAGAGTGTTTTCAACACAAATGGCTGATGGAGGGCCCTCTGGGGGTCCTGGGTCATTGCTAGAGAGCTCCTTTGGAAGCAAATCTATATAATCAGTTGCCAGAAAAGTACTTAACTGGCCTGTATTCATCCTGCACCAGGAGAGCTGCAGAGACAGAATGGTCACAATCCCTCAACAAAAACCCATTCTGGGCCAGCCCCAGGATCTGGGGATTCTCCAGCACTTAACCACTAGCCTTTCTGCCCCATCCCGCACACAAGCAGCTGGGGGGGTGGCTGCTAGTATTGTCTCTGGGGCACTGGGGGCAATGCTGGGCTGGGTGGGGCTACGGTGCAGGAGGATGGGGGGTGTCTGAAGACCTTTATGTAGCCCCCACAACACCTCCCCTCAAACCACTCTTCCCCACTGCCTGGGGTTTTGAACGCAGTCCTCAGCCTTTTTCATGGCTATAGTGGGCAGCACAGTTGCGTAATGAGCAGCCGGCCGTAAGAGGCTGAGCTCCAACTGTGTGGGCAAAGAACAGGTAGCATTGGTTTCCCCCGGAATGGGGCCGCTTGCTGCTGGTCTGCACCTGCCTCTGGAGCAGGAAATGGAGCAGAGGGAGATGTGTGGATTAGTTAGAATGCCTTCAGCTGAAAAGAACAGAAGGCCCGACTCAAAGGGGCTTAAACAATAAAAGAGAGTTGTTTCCTGCACAAAGAAGCCCCAAGGCAGGAGAGCTCAGCACTGGTCAGTTCAGTGCTACAGTGACAGCAGCGGAAAAGCGGGTTTCTTCACCCTCCCCATGCTGTCCTCAGTGGGCCAGCTCTGTTCTCAGGGTAGCTTCTCTCACGATCACAATATGGCTGCCACAGTTCCAGGCATCACATCCAGACACGACTGTACACAGCAGAGGATACCACCTCTTCCTGGTTATGTTTTGGGGTTTTTTTTGTTTGTTTGTTTGTTTTCTGGTTACATCTTTTTAAGAATAAGGGAACTTTTCCCAGAATCCCCCTAGCTACTTTTCTGTCATATCTCGCTGGCCAGAATTTCATCACACACTCATTCTTGGCCAGTCTCCAGCAGAGGGCACTGGCTTAAAGGGTGTAGACTACCCTAATAGTACAGGATTCTGATACTCAAGCAGCATCTGCTGCATCAGGATGCAGAGGTTCTTCCCATCCGATATCAGGGGAGAGGGGTTTTGGGGCTAGCCTGGTGCTTTCTTCACTAGTCAATGTCTGACCCTGGACAAGCCACACCCCTTGTCAGTCACCCACCTGGCAGGCATTCTCTCTTCACACCTTGCAAACACAACCCTGATTTGGCTTGGTAGCAATGTGTGCAGTTGGAGGAGGGATCACAATTGTGTAAACAGTTGTGGCAGCACCTCTGCCCTTTGTTAAATCCTTGCCTGGGCAGCCTCCATTGCAACCAGGGGTAACCATGTGACCCATTCCCAGGCAATGATGAAGAAGGGGGACTCTGCTGTGGTCCTTCTGGGAAAGATTTTCTTCTATAAGGAAAGCCCCCCTCCTCTTTCCTCCCCTCTTTCTCCCTTCTTTCCAATTTTGTTCATCAATAAGTGAGGATGTGATATTTGGAGCTGTGGCAGCCATTGTGCAACAATGCGGGAAATACCAAGAAAATCTCAGACTTGCCAACCTCACACTTTCAATTTATTGGGCTGTGAGGCAGTCTTAAAGCCACTAGATTTGTTATATGAGTAAAATAAACTCCTATTCAGTTAAGCCTCCATTGGTTGAGTTCTCTTTACTTGTAGCCGAACATACCTTAACTGACACAGCTCAGTTTCTTCATCAGTAAAAATGAAAAGAATGGCTCCGATGGCGGCCATCTTCCTTTGGGTTCTCCTCTTCTTTGATGAAGGAATCCTCCTAGAATTCACCCTTAAGAGCACCAAGGAAGACCAAGTTCCTGCTGACTCTCCATCTGTCCTTGCAAACCTGAAAGGACAAAATGGTGACATTAGAGAGTCTCTGAAGCCCTTTCCTTTCCTACCAGGAAACTCCATCCATGACCAAAATTCCCAAAGGACACAGGTGAGGATCAGTTACAACTGCATATAAAAAAAAATTACAGAAACCTGACAATACTATATTAAGCAAATAAGCCTTTGGGGTTTTTTCCTCAAGTAATAGGAAATCCAGAGGTGGGAGGCCACTGCGGTTGGGGTGAGGTTATCAGGGACCAGAGTCCTTTCAGCTTCCTACTTTGCCACCCTTGGCAATTGCCTTTGTCCTCATGGTCACAAGATGGCTGATGCCCTTTCAGACAGTTTCGTGCCCCAGAGAGGAATAAGGGGAAGTGAAGGGCCAAACTGAAGAGCCACTGGGTCTCACAGGAAAGCCCCACTCAGAGGACACCTGTCCTTGGTCATACTGGGTTGTGTAACTGTCTGTGGCTTTGAGGGAAAGGAAGGGGAGAATGGCTGTTGGGTAGACAACTAGCCACATGGGCCACTAGGTTTGGGGTCAAAGGCCTGGGACGCAGTCCAGCACTACTTGCTGCTGCCCTCTGTGACCCTGGCAATTCAGTTAAAGTCGTGAGCTTCAGCAGCCTCATCTGCCTGGCACAAAGCGGGGGAAGAGGACCACATGCATGAGGATCCCCAAAAGGCTGGGGCGCTATTTCGAGGACCTAGGGCTCGAAACCTAGGGCTGGTGTGGGAATGGGAAGGGTGGCTTACTGAAGGCTCTTTTGATTTCAAGTGATAAAAATTCATTGAACTTCTCTACAGAGAAAAAAAGAGGGGGATGGGGATTTATTCTGAGGAAGTGTGGCAGACCCACTGGGCCAGAGGGGCAGTCAGACCTCAGGAAGGACTGGACCCAAGCTGGAGAGCCCTTGGAGACGGAAGCAGCTGCCCCCTCTGGCTCTCCTGGCCTCAGGGTTGCCTGCCTTGGGTTTTTCCCCCACACTATCTGCACCTTCTATCCCTCTGGGTGAAGGGAGGCTTCCTCAGCACACAGCTCCCAAGTTCCCTCGGTTAATGGACTTCTGGCATGTCTGCATTCTTATTTCAGATCTGTGGGAGAGAGCATCTGATGGTCCAGCTCATCCTTGTGTCCATCTCTTGTCCCATCGATTCAGCCATAGGATTAGAGCATTCCCAGAAAAGAGGGGTTGGATGAGGCTGAGTAGCACACTCAAAACAGAGCACTCCGCCAAGGGAGGGGAGGTGCAGAGGTGAGAGAGTCCTCTTTGGGGTTACAGGAGGGATGAGGGTGGACCTGTGGACCTGCGCCTCAGCAACCTGTGGGAAAGGTGGCTGGTTGAAGGCAGACTTTTCTTATGTGTCCAAAACTTAACTTCAGTCAGGTCATATGCTCCCTTGTCCCCCACCCACCCCCCTTTGAGATGGAATCGCCTTCTTGGGATCACATGGTCCCCAAACTGCTCCCAGGGGCCTGTAGGGAAGGAAACCAGGGAAATGAAACATATCCCCACATCAGTCACCTCCAAGATATGCCAGTTTGAACAGGACAAGAAAACAGATGGACAGGGTTACTGGCACGTGGGAGGCAAAAGAATGAACCCCAAAGATCTGCACGTCTTAATCCCTGAAAACTGGGAATGTGTTCAGTTCTATAGCAAGGCAGAAATTATGGTTGCAGATGGAATAAGGTTACTACAGTCAGCTGACCTGAAAATAAAGAGATTGTCCTGATTACCCAGGTGGGGCCCCATGTACTCACCAGAGTCCTTGAAATGTGGAGAGGAAGACAGAAATGTCTGTGTGGGAGAGACAAGATCGGAGACCTGAGCTGCCCCGGCTGGCTCTGCAGATGGAAAGGGGCCACAAGCAGCAGAGTGCGGGCAGCTCACAGAAGCTGGACAAGGCAGAAAACGGATTCTCCTCTTGAGCCTCGAGAAAGGAAGGCAGCCCTGGTGCCACCCTGATTTTCACCCTGATTTTTACGCCTGGGGCCGCCTTCCGACCACCAGAACTGTAAGGTAGTGAATTTGTGCTGTCCTAAACCACTGAGTTGGGAAGCACTTACCGCGGCGATGGGAAATGAATACGTGGCGTTTCAAGGGCAGCCTTCCACGTGGTGGGAGGGATGGAGAGGCGTCTGGCGCGGCGCTGGCCGGTAGAAATGAAATGCGTGCCACGTGAGTAATTTCACACTTCTAGTAGCCACATTTAAAAAGTGAGAAGAACAGGTAAAACCGGTTTCAATAATGACTTGATGCAATATGTTCAGAATACTATCATTTCAACATGTAATCAATACAAATAAATGAGATGGTTATGATACTAATGAGATAATTTATGGTGTTATAATTAATGTATTAATTAATTGAGATAGCTCACGTTCTGTGTTCATCCCGACTTGAGAATCCAGTGTGTATTTTACACTCACAGAACATCTCCCTCTTTCTGACCACATTTCAGGTGCTCGTTAGCCGTACGTGACCAGAGGCTGATGGGCTGGACAGCATAGTGGCCATCTCTCGGGTCACTCGGTGGCGGCAGCTGACAGCAGCTGTAACAGAATCATTTGTGAGAGAGCCGAGGGAAACTGCCAACCCCTGCTGGTCTGTTACTCCGTGTCAGACATCCAAGAGTTGAGTTCCTTCCTACTCAGTATCCTCAGTGGCTGTGGGGCATCCTGATTGCGTTCGTGCATCTGAGTCCAGAGGGTTCAGTGGGCTCAGTCAGGGTGGGCAGGAAGGCCCCAGAGAGGAGGGCCGTGGCTACTGGCTGGGGAGAAATGATAGCACCTTGGATTCCGGGCGTGGGGGGTTGTCCCATGGGAACATGCACAGGCTAAGAAGGACATTTTAAAAGCCTGTGCCTGGAACATTCTACCTCTAAAGAATCAGGTGAACTCGGAGCAGGGAGCCAACTACAGAGGGTGGGAGACAGCTTCATATTTGAAAGTAGACAGAAACCGTTGCTCGGCCTTTGGATGCAGAGCATCAGAAACTCCAGGCGGAATGAGATCAGCTGAACAAAAATGGGTTTGATCTTATAGACCAAACAGGAACAGTGGGGAACAGGCCAAAAACAGAGTGGACGAGAACAGAAGCCGTCTCCATGGCTGTAACCTGCTCCGCTTCTATGGGGGATGGTGGGACCAGCTGGGAACGGGCTGAAGGGGATGCTGGTAGAAGGACCAGGGGGTGGCCAGGAGAGGACGTGCAGCTGGGCTGCTGCAGGACAGGGGCGGGGGGGTGGTGGTGCAAGGGAGGGCTTCAGGGACCCATGTGCCGCTGACAGGCCTGGGGCCTGAAAGAACCCTGGGAAGCCTGCTGGGGCCAGCAGCTCTGGGAGAAGCACTTACCTAATGGCCCAGCCAGCCTATCCCCAGGCAAGGATGGCGGTAGCAGCCCTCAGCCCCTCTCTGCACGTTGCAGACAGATGAGAACTGGAGAAGCCAGAAAGGGAAGGAGCTGGCCTGGCTTTCCCCCTTCCCAGGAGGGTGCAGGCCAGGCCTCCAGCATCCCATGGACATTGCCTATACCCCTACTCAAACTTTAAACTCTTTGCTCAGCATTTAAAAGTTCCAGCCACTAGTCATGGCCAAAGAAATGTCCCTGGTCTTTGACCTTGGCCTGTAGCAACATTGCCTTTTTTTTTTTTTTTTTTTAACAGGGAGTATGGGACCTAGGAGCTGAGAGTACCCTTCAGCTAACTTATATGTCATCTCACTTACCCTCCAATAATCACTTAAGGTGAGTATCATTCTTACCCACTTTATGGATAAGGAAACAGAGCCTGAGGGAGGTGAGGGCCACCCCCTGTAAGAATCAGGACTGGCTTGGTTTGCTGCTGTTACAAACAGCTCTGAAATCTCATAACTGAAGGCAACTGTTCACTTCTGGCTCCTGCTATGTCTCCAGGGGGCTGGCAGGGGCATCTGCCCCACACAGGTCACTCAGGGATTCAGGCTGATCGAGGCTCTGCTCTCTGGAACAGTGGCCTTCTCAAACTCCCTGGCAGGGGAAGACACAGCTGGGGGCTTGCACATTGGCCCGTCTATGCTTTGGTGTGGTCCTGCCTAAGGAGAAAGGAGCTGGGAAGTCTGGGAGAGCAGCGGGGATGTCCGATGAACCACACCCAGTCAGGAAATGAGAGCAAGATTTTAAGTCAGGAGTGTCTAATGTCACAGGCCTTGCTCTCCTGTCTACATTATGCAGCTTTGCCCCCAGATGACCTTGAAAGCTCGTTGTGAGCTGTATGGCAATGTGCAAGTCCAAGGGGCATCCACACCATGACTCCCCAGTAGTCTCATAAGTCCCCTCCTGAGCCCCTCCCCAGACAGAGAGGACTCTGCAAACCCAGGGCCCTTGCAGGCCAGGCTGGGAGAGACAGTGTGATGACCCTACTGTCCCCCCCACTCCGCCCCCACCCTCTGGGCCTCTCCCCTGCCATCCAGCCTGCTCAGTCCAGTGACCCTCAGCTGCCCGCAGGTTCCTGAGCTGGAAGGTTCCTTTCATTCCTATGGAATCTGGAGCCCCAGTTCTCCCCGACCCTGGTGCCTGGCCCAATCCTGGCTGGTAGCAGCACCACCAGCCTTGCTAATCTGTTAATTATCCTCTGCGAGCAGAGGAGCCTGTTAATTGAAAACTCAGCCCCCTCCTTTAATTGCCTGCCTGCCTTCAGCTGTGTTGGTTTTCTCTCCACTCTCTGCAGGCCCTGGGGCCCTTGGTTCTAGGTCTTTGAGCTTTAGATTTCTTCCTGGCCCATAATGGCATTTGTTACCTCCTTTTGCAGGGAGGGTCCTTGGGGCTGCTGAGGCCCCAGTATGAGACTCAGGGAGTCACACCCACTCCTGCCGGGTCTACTGTGGGGGGGCAGGGAGGCAGCTAAAGCAGTTTGCCCCGGAATGAATGGAGAGGTAATGCACCTGTGGGGAGGACTTGCAGGGGGAGCAGATTTTAACATAAATGGAACACCAGACTCCTCGGAGCCGGCCAGAGGAGCTGGCTGCCGGGGAGGGCTGATGTCTGTGCAGTGCCTGGAAGTTTCCCACTCTGGCTGAGTCTCCCTCTAACCCCCACACCCCTTGCCTGGAGGGTTCTCTGACCTCAGCCCTGTGAGCCTGGCCCCCGGCCTCATTCACCCCTTCTCTTCCTGGCACATCACCAGATTGGCCTGGCCCAGATAGAATTTGCAAATGTCAACAATCTGAAGAGTGAAAAAAGCATAGTTCAGAAAAATGGGGATAATATGATCCCATTTTTCTAATAAAACTCTGAGTGTGGTATACATATATGTTTGTAACATATTTTTTAAAGTTCTGGTAAAATGCCCACCAAATTGACGAACAGTGATTTTTGGAGGGTGGCGTTGGGAGAAGGGAAGACCAACATTTTTATCTTTACTGTTGGAATTATTTCACCAAGAAAGGGAGTGTGTGAACATTTGTCCTAAATGGCTGTACGACCTTGGACAAGCCACTTGACCACTCTGAGCCTCATCAGTAAAATGGAGACTTGTCCCAAATACCCTTGCACTCTATAGTAGGACTCTTGGTTGAAAGCAACCTAAACCAACCCAAGCTTGTATAATAAAAAGGGGAAGAGTTTCATAGAAGGACATGGGGATTTTTATGCATCCAGATCTTTGGCAAGAAATAGAATGCTCATGGGACGCCTGGGTGGCTTAGTAGATTAAGCGTCTTCCTTCGGCTCAGGTCATAATTCCAGGTTCCTGGGATCGAGTCCTGTGTGGGGAGCCTGCTTCTCCCTCTGCCTGCCACTCCCCCTGCTTGTGCTCTCTCTCTGACAAATAAATAAATAAAATCTTAAAAAAAGAAAGAAAGAGAGAGAGAGAGAAAGAAATAGAATGGGGGAGATATCTCTCCATTTCTCCTTACTATTCCCACTTTCTTCTTTCTCTTTAAGGAATGATTTCTCTGGGGCACCTGGGTGGCTCAGTCGTTAAGCATCTGCCTTCGGCTCAGGTCATGGTCCCAGGGTCCTGGGATCGAGCCCCGCATCAGGCTCCCTGCTCTGTGGGGAGCCTGCTTCTCCCTCTCCTACTCCCCCTGCTTGTGTTCCCTCTCTCTCTCTCTGTCAAAAAATAAATAAAATCTTAAAAAAAAAAAAAAAGAATGATTTCCCTGTTTCCACATTCCCATGGAGGAAAACAAAGAAGTCAGGTTTACATATTATGGGTCTAGCCCATTAGAAAGGCCTAGATCCTAATTCTAAAGTCCTAGGCAAGGTTCTTATTGGCCAGCTTGGTGACTGTACCAGTCAGGATAGGCTGGGGTATGTAGTAACCATCCCCAAATCTCAATGGGTTTAAAGCAGTAAACTTTATTTCTTACACACGCAACACATTCACCGTGGGGAAAGTCACTCAGTGGCCCGGGATGATGGAGGCTTCATCTCAACAGATGCATCCAGGACCTCAGAGACAAGGAAAGAGACAAGGTGGACTAACATGGGCTCTTAAAGCTTCTGCCTAGAAGTCACACACACATCGCTTCCAGTGACATTTTCTTGGTCCGAGCAAGTCAGGTGGCTGAGGCCTGAATTGCTATGGATGGAGAAGCCAACTCCCACTATGAGCCTAGGATGAAAGGGACAGCCCCATAGACTACCAGAATGACGACTTGCCCACTCTCCTTACACCTGCCCCCTCACCACAGGAATGCCCACTCTGCTAAGAAAATGCTGCCAGCAAAGGAGACAAGATTCTTGGGGAGGATTCAGTTTCTAGCCATTGTTAGCGGGCTCCTTTTCTGTGGTGAAAAAAAAAATCATCATGGCAGAGAGCTAGAAGTCCCACCAGATTCCTGGAGCCTGCCTGCGAGTCCCAGGGTTGCCAGGGCCTCCACCCCCCACACTCTGGACTTGGGGTCCCAGGAGGACAGCCTTCTCCCCAACCCAACCTTTTCCCCCTCCAACATGGAAGACATACTTCTGAAGGTTGAGGCCGGGTTGGAGTGGGGGATGGGAGGGCACCTTTGGCAGATTCTACCTGAGGACCCAGAACATAAACTGTAGCTGTTGCCCCATGCTCTGGCGCTCCCTCGCCTCCATGGGGTCATGTAGGGTGGGGTGCCAGGCAGAGGTGGACTTCAGGCTTCAGACGCCTGGGTTCAAGCCCTGGCTCTCTCACTAACCGGCTCTGTGACCTGGGCAAGTCAGCTCACGCCTTAGAGCCCCACTCAGTTTCTTCATCTGTCAACCGGGTTCATTACAACGTCTGGCCACCTGACGGTCCCCGTAGATGCTTGTGAGGACTGGCCGCTATTGTGGATGTCACGGCTCTTTGCAGGGGGCGACGCTTGGGCAAACATCAACGGTTATCTTTGTTGTCATGGCCTTCCTGGGATCCTCACTAGAGCCTGGCCCTGTCCTGCCTCACACCTGCCCCTGGGAATGGCCCACCGTATCTCTTAGCTCCCCACCCAGCCATGAGACAGTCACTCTGCCAGCTCGTCTGGAGAAGAGCTCGTCTCTGAGATTTTAGACAGAACAATTTCTTCTCCGTCTCACGCCTGCCTGTCCGGGAAAAACCACACAACCCACACAGGCCCCCCCATGTGCACCCACACACTCTCAAAGCCATTGTTTCCCTCATTAGCCAGCTAAAAGCTCCCCATCTCTGTGAGGCACAGTGCGGCACCGGAAGGGGAGGGGAGGCTGAGGAAAGAGGGCTGACACCCCTAACGCAGAAGCACGCCTAGCACCGGGCCAAGGGCTGACCTTAGGACGCAGGGACCAGGCTCCTTCCAGACTCCCGGCCCTCCTGGGTCCAGCGTCGAAGCGAGCCCTGCGTCGGGTCAGCCACCCCGCGAGCCCCACCCTGCTGAGGCCTTGGCCCAAGCCGCTGCAGGATCCCCACAAGGCAGGACTGTCAGTGCCCCCGTGGTACGGCTGTGGGCTGAGAGGGCAGGGAGTGTGGGTCACACAGCCAGCTGGTGACAGGATGAGAAGTCCCATGCTCTTTCTGCACTGTTTCCCAGAACTTCTTGCCGTTGGAGGCCTGGAAGCCAGAGGGCCCGGGAAAGAGTTTCAGGGAGAGCCAAGGGACACTGGGAGCCCCAGCCCCTCCTTCCCGGCACTGAAGGCACGCAGGCCTCTGCCGTCCAGCGCTGCTGATGTGGGTTCGGCCAGCTCCTGTGCGTTCAGCAGCCCCTCTTCCCCCCCGGGGCCCGGCTCTGTCAGTGGGGTCAAGCCTCAGAGGTGCCCTGGAAGTGCAGGCATCCAGGGACCAGGCTGAGTTCCTGAACTGCGAGTGAGTCTCTCCACGACTGGACAGGTATGCCTGGAGGGGGCACACCCTGGCCACCCTGCCCTCCAGTAGGAGGCAGGTTCTAGATCGGGGCCCAGAAGGGGCTGCTGTGGATCCTTCCCCCTCTACCATCCAGGACGCTGGGTCTGGGGACTGGTGATGGATTAAGGGGGCTCAGGGAGTGAGGATGTGCGGGGCCAAGGGAAGGGGACACGGACAGAGCATTTTGGGGGAGACTGTAGATCGGAGACCCTTTTTCTACAACAACGCAGACGTTTGCTCAAAATCTGCTTCCTCACCTCCTGTCCCTCCCCAAACATGGCCCCCTACCAAAGGGCCTTGAGGAGGAAAGCCAGAAATTGCTGAGGCACCAGAGTCCACCCCTTCTTCTTGCAGCCCCCAGGTGGGTACTGCTCCCCTCTCAGAGCCCGGGGTGGGTTCTCCAGGATAGGGGAGAGCTGGTCCCAGAGAAGGAAGGCGGTCTGGGAGAGGAAGCGGCCTCCGCATGCTCTGGGAACCGGGGCACACGCCCCGCCTCTGCTTTTCCCACAGCTACCTCCTTCCGACCCCTCCACAAACCCCACGTGAGCTCCCTTGCCCCTGCGCCTGGCCCCGCAGCCCATCGGGAGCCAGAGAGAGCACCTCCTCCGGCCCCAAAGGGAAGGGGCTTTTGTGGCTGGCGCTCAGCAACAAACCTTGGGGCCAGCCTGGGGGCTGAGAACTAGCCAGTCCCACCATAACCAGGGCCATAAATATGCCATGCTCCTTGACCCAGTAATCCCACTGTTTGGAATTCCTCCCAAAGACATAATTGCAAGGGGAAAAATAGCTATATGTACACAGCTGTTTATAGCAACATTATTTATAATAGGACAAAACTGCAGTCAGCCAAAATGGTCTGCGAGTGGTGGAGTGGATGGGTGATGTGTCAATAAGGCAGAATATTTATTAGGCAGCCAAGAAAAATGGCAAACTTGGAAAAGTCTTTGTGAAATAATGTTAAGGGAAAAGAGAACCAAAATGTGTACCCATTTATTCAGTCGACAGGTGGTGACTGAGTACCAGGTCTAGACCATGTACTACCGCTCTAAGTGTTAGAGAGACCACCATGGATGGGACCAAGCCCCTGCCTTCCTGGAGGGAACATTCCAAAAGTGAGCCATAGTAAACAAGGAATCATAACATCCTCAGGTAAGTGCCTCCCTAAGACAGGAGAAGGACAGAGGGACTCCTCCCGGCTCCCCTGCCCCAGCTGCCCTCTCTGCCCACTGGGGGGTCCTTCCTGTCTGGGCAAGTGGGTCACCAGAATGTGGCCCAGCAGAGGGCTGCGGACTCCCAAGGGAGAAGCCCTTCATCAGGCAGGTGCTAGGCCCAGGAATGAGGAAGCCAGGGCCACCATGTGGCAATAAAGTCCCAGGCCAAGGGCAGTGGGCTTAGCCAGCCTGAAGGGCCTTCTCCCTGCAGGAGGGAAATCCGGCAGGACACTTTTGGGAAGCTCATGAACGTTTGGGGTCTGTGGACAAGCCAGGGGGAGAAGCAGCCTCCCAGAGTGTGAGCTAGGTTTTCTACTAACCTGGCAAGTGGAAGCTCAGGATTGATGGTTCCTCGGGGGCTGGGGGTCCATCCTGCCCTAGCATGGCCAGATCTGTATCTAAGATGGGTCCCCTGGTGGCCTGTGGATGTAAAGGGGTAGGAAGGAGGAGTGGAAGTGTAATGTAGAGGTGGGCTGGCCTGAGTCCTGCCCACTCTGTGAGGCCCACTCCGAACATGAGGAAGCCATTCAGACCCAGAACCCTCCTTCACTAGGTCCTGTGTGGGGGCAAGAGATGCATAGAGCACTAGAGCTCAGAGGGATGGAGCAGCCGGGTCTCCAAGAACAGGAGGCGCTTTCCATTTCCCCAGAGCCCAGAGGGAAATTCCTGGGGGGAATTGCACGGGGCACCCTGCCAAGCCCAGGGTCCAGGTGGACCGTGGGCTGCGGTCAGGGCCGGGGAACAGGTAGGCCCTCTCTGCCCTAGCTATCCTGCCCCAAGCGGAAGCTAAAAGACTCCCAGCTCTGGGCCGTGGGAGGCACCAGGCAAACAGAGGAGTCAGCAAGCTAAACATGCTATTAGCAGCGATGGAGAAGTGGCGATTATGGGCACAGCAGTAGCAGCATCTCCCTGCCCCCCCGGAGCCCGCACGTGGGGCAGGGCGGCCACCCCTCCTCTGCCTTCCCGGAGATGCACAGCCCAGGAGAGGCAGGCGAGGAGGCGGGCATTCTGGGTCACCATTCCCTAGTGCTGCGCCCTGCTCTGGCCTTCCGTCTGGTAACGGGGGACCTAATGGCCAGGCCCATCTTCCCAGCTGTGCCCCTCTAGCTGGGCCTTTGTTTCCGCAACAGTAAAGCCGGGGGTGAGAGTCACACTACCTCACAGGGTTGCTGGGAGGCTCCAGTGAGATATTTGGGGCACAAGCCCCTTGTGTAAAAGGGCCAGGGGGTCAGTGCAGTTACGACTCTTCCATCAAAAAATCTGATCTTCAGGGGTTCTCACTGTCCGCTTCATTCACATAGCATCAAACTGAGGCTCAGGAAGGGCAAGCAATTTGACCAAAGTCCCACAGCTGCAAACAGAAATAGGCGTCCGTTCTGATGTTGCAGCCGGGAGGAAGCTCAAAGAACATCTCCCCCCGTTCTGTAAAAGGGAGCTGAGGTCCAGAAAAGTGGCCACAGAGCAGGATGGAAGGCAGCCAGCACTGAAGGCCAGCACTGCCAGTCCCCACCACCCGGCCTGGTCCCCAGCACAGCCCAGAAACGACCTCTCGGCCAAGAGTTGAAGATCAACCCTGGCAGCCCCTACTGGAACTTCTTCATCTCAGAGGGGCTCTCTTGGAGACACGGTACCATGGCCTAGAGGAATACGCCTCCAGTGTTGGGAGTGCGGGCCCCTAGCCAGCTGATGAGGGGTGGACCTTGAACCGAGGGGTAGGGAACCTGCCCGGCACCACGGGCGGGTCACACCTTCTGAAAGCTCACGCTCTGTGTCAGGCTCTTGGGAACGGAACGCCTCCCCCCAACCCTGCCCCTCCAACTCAGTCTCCCCACCTGACAGAAGAGAGGGCCCTGGGGGGACAGGCTGGGAGGTAAGAGGCGGGGTGAGGGCTGGTGCGCTTGGGGCCTGGCCACCTACCCACCCCCACCTCCAGTCAGCCTCACACACACAGGAGGAGCGGGCTAGGGAGGCAGGGATGATGATCATACTTGTGTGGGAGGGAGGCTGAGGGGGGACAGGGGGCACTCACAGGACAGTGGGGACATGAAGTGTGTCAGGGAACCAAGTGGAAGGGAAGGGGCTGGTGGCTCAGGGACAGTTGGGGAGGGCATGGCTGGCGAAGGAGCTCCTTCCCAGAAGCCACTTGGCCACCTGGCAGGACTTAAAATAAGTGAGGGGCTCATGTCCACTGGGATTCATTTCTGCTGGGAGTAACAGTGTGTGAACAAGAGAGAAGCTTATTCCTCTCTCACATCCGCCCGTGGTGAGCCTGGAGCTGACCTAACGGCTCTGCTTTGTGAGGGAGGGGGTCTCGGAGGTCAGGAGAGCCTCCAGCCCAGCCATGGCCCTCTCACGGCCCAGACCGCACAGGCAGAAGCCCTGCCTCCCTTCCCTCGGCCTGCACTCAGCCAGGGGCCAGGGCTGCCTGCTCTGGGAAGAGGGCCTAACGGTAGTGCCCAGGCTATCAGGGGGCAGGTCCCCTCCCGCAGGCACTCAGGGAAGGCTCTGCCTCTGGGCCCCCCCGCCCCTGCTCCCCTGAATGACCCATCCCCAGCCTGGGCCTCAGGGCCACAGCCATGACAGAGGCCAGCTGCTTCTTCCTCAGTGGCCCAGTGAGGCCTTTAAGAGGAAGTGCTGGGAACATCCGGGGACATCAGCAGAGATCGTCTTGGGTGGCCCCCTCCTTCTTAGAGCCTCCTCCCCAACCAGATGCCCTGGGCCCTTGGCCCTTTCTGGACTAAGGATGATTCTGTCAACTTCCTCCCACTGTGGCCTACTGTCTTTGCCTTGCTATGGGTGTTCACATTGCAAAAGAGAGGAGGGTGATGCTTAATCCAAAGGAATGGAGCTCTCATGGGGAGATTTCAGGCACTCATTGGGAAGAGTTTGGCATGGGACCCCTGCCCCACCACGTGTCCTGAGACTGTCCTGGGCTCCGAGGCCCCTGCCCTTTCCATGGCCATCTGCAGGCTCTCCACAGAGACCACCAAGCTTCAGGGAAGCATTAAACAACTTGGATCACTGCTCTTCTGGGTGATCCTGTGTCAATTACCCTTCCCTCCTCCCTCTAGGGGATAATGTGAGGACTGCTCTGTGTGTGTGTGTGTGTGTGTGTGTGTGTGTGCTTCCCAGCACTCAGACTACACCACCATCACCCTGGCCACACTGCTTCATGCGGCTGCCCTCACTCATAAGCCTGGAAGACACTGCTGGTTGTCTCATAAGGGCCATTCCCAGGTCCTCTACTTCCACCCTTCTTCCTTACTGGCCCATTCAGCCTTCCATTAGAGAGAAAATGCCGGGCACTTGCTTTTTCAGCCCCCCTTTACAGATAAGCCCCGATTCTAGATGAAGGGACCTGGGGGGAAGTCTGCTGAGTCTTCTGGGGAAACTGCCCATTTGCTGTCTTTGGATGTGTGAGGACATGTTGACTAGCGCTGTGGCAGCCACATTGTGACCATGAGGAAACAAAGCCAAGGTGGGAAAAATGGTCCTTAACTACATCATTGAGCTGCTAAATTAGCCAGCCCTTGGCAATTTGTTATGTGACATAATAAAACATCATGTGCGTTTACACATTTTAGTTGGGCAACTCTTCTACTTGCAGCCAAAAGTACTCTAATACAAAGGCCAATTGCCCACCTGCCTTTTCAGTGTCATCTTTCACCACAGCCCTTATAAAGCATGAAACATGTTTTGCTTCCTCTTTGTTTGGCTTGCTGTCTACAGGCCCCCTCTGGTCTCTTCTAATTGGTGAACTCTTAGCCATCCCTCAAAGCCCAAAACAAATTCTCCCTCTTCTGCCAACTTCTGAGCTCCCCCAGGCAGAACCCAGGGCCCTGTTTTGCTACTTCAAATGCCTTCACTGTAGAATTTCCACATAATTCTCTGTCCCCTTGTCAGCGGGCCACTCCACCGCACTGTGAGCCCCTCAATGTTAGAGACCCCCCCTCCTTTATCTGGGTCTCCCCTAGCACTGCACCTGGTATGCTACAGGTGCTTAGTAAATGCTGAATGTTGAATGAATGAAGACCCTGCTTCGTCTGCCTCCTCCAGCCCTCAGCTCTCCTGATGTTCTCACCCAGCTGGGCAGGAAGGTGGTAGGTCTCTCACTCCCCAGGGCAAAGGATGCCAAGGTCACCAGACTGGTGGAAGCAGAGTGAGGACTCCAGTCTGGGTTTCCTGGCTCCTGTCCGGGCCTCTTTCCAGAACTGAGCTGGGGAAACTGGCTGTGTTTCAGAGCTGGCATGACAGCTGTCCAAACTGACGTGACAGTGAGGGAGGCAGGAGCTGGGGGTGGGGGGCAGAGGGAACTGTCAGGTGCTGAACAATGCCTCCTGCAAGCCACTGAAGAGCAGCGGGGGTGGGGAGGGGGAGGGAGCTCAGTGCTGGGAAGGGGCCTGGGACCTCCTCCCCCAAGTACACCCGCTCCCCCAGCCCATGCTGGGTCAAGCCTCACAGCAGACAACAGTGTGGACCCTCCAGCTGGTGGGCTCAGGGTCCGCCAGGGCCCCGCTAGGAACTCAACAAGAGTGGCTCGGAGGGCTTTGGAGACTAGAATGGTGCTTTGCCCACGTGGGGAGGGGGCAGGGATCAATGTCAAGAGTACCACCCATTTTGGGGGATGAGGGCCAGGCTCCTGGGTCCAGGCCTGCTCCTCTGAAGCTAACTGCAGGATTGGCAAGTGCTGTGGCCTCTGAGCCACACCAGAGGCCCACAGAGCTGGGATCCTGAGTGCTGAGCTGCCCTAGCCCCAGCACGCAGATTCTCTGGGCCTGGCTCCTGCCTGAGTCCAGCCAGTGAGGCCTCCGCAGGCCTTCCTTCAGCTGCAGGCAGAGATTTGCCTTCCTGAGACCTGAGACTCCCAGGCAGGGTGACAGTGGAGGAGGTATGGGGGGAAGGGGGTTCAGAAGCTGCAGCCAGGGGTTTTATTTTTTATTTACTTACTAGGCTTTTAAGACTTTTTTTAAGTTGCTCAAGAACATCTCTTTGTAAGAGAAAACACACACACACACACACACTTGAATATTCTAGACAATGCTAATGTGTCTTTTAACTACTTCCTGTCCCCCCAAACAAGTTTCTGTCCCCAGAGATAACTTCAGCTAGTATTATTTTTTTCATAAAAATACTCCATGCAAAAATATATACTTGTTCATGGTAAACAATCGAAGCAAACACCAAACGTCTAAGATGAACCATCTCCTTCTCCCCGATAATCATTATTAACAATTTTGGGGGTCTTCTTCTGAATCTTCTAAAATTCATATACAGGAATAAGACATTCATTGTTTTCTCATAAAATATATGAGAAATATATTCTCATATAAAATATATTCTTATATATTTTATGGGGTCCTGTTCTGCATGTGGACCTGCTACTGGGTGTTCTCACACATGCTCTCAGAAGTTTCTCCTTGCGCACCCAGAGGGACTCTGCAAAGGTGGGCTGCTGGGATATCACCCCCCAACTCTTGTACTACGACTAACCCTGTCCCTGGGGTGGGCCCCTGCCTGTGGCTCGGGGAGCCAGAGAAGGAGCTCCAGGTGCTCAGTGGGCAGGTGCCCTCAGCGCTCCTGGTGAGCATCCACGATGGGCACTCACAGGGTCCTGGGCTGGCTGCTGGTGACCTCAGGCCTGCCACCAACCTTGAGTTTCTTCACAGGAGGTAGGGGTGGGAGCCCCTTCGTGCCTCCCCATGGATGAGCAGGGAGTCATATCTCCTTCCCTGCACCTTTCCAGCCGATGGCCCCTCCCCACAGTGTGAGCCTGCTGATGGTGTTTGCACCTAGAAACCCCCAGCCAGACTCCTAGGCAGGGCACCACTGTGCCCGCCCCCTGCACTTCACCGGTCCACTCCTAACACCAGGAGTCCTGCAACCCTGTCCCTCCACATCCCAGCCGAGGCAGAAGGAGGCCCCAAGCCAGCTTGCCTGTTCCCCCATTTCTCCCTCTACTGCTGCTGCTCCTGGTTCAAAAAATAAAATAAACACCCTCTCTGCCAAAAAAAAAAAAAAAAAAAGTAGGGGGGAGAAAAAAACAACAATAAAAAATTTAATATTCCTGAGATGTAGATCTTCTCAAACAGGAGGCAGCTGCTGGAGAGGAGTTTGGCAGAGGCAAGGGATGGGTTTTTTTTTTTCCTTAGTATTTTCCATTTCTCCCCAGGAGGTGCCTCTTGTTAAAATACATTCCTGGAATGTGATCTCCATGTGCTTTGCTGTTAATTAAAGTTGCTGTGTGTTAGTGTTTTTTGCCTATTTGCCATGTTTGTTTGTAATGATTGCTGGGGGTTTCTTGGTGACAGGATGTTACAGTGGGGATTGAGACAGGGACATGCACACAGGGTCAGAGGGAGCTGCCCCAGCAGCTGGGGGCCAAAAGGGTCAAGCAGCTGGGGGCCTCCCTGGAGCCGGCCATCCGCTGCAAGAACCTGGATGACCACTCGGCCAACAGTAAGTGTGACAGGGCACTGAAGCCATTTTCAGACATACCTTCCTCGTCTGCACCTTTTCTCAGGGAACTTTTGGAAGAGATGTTCCATCCAAACAGGTGGGAGCTCCCGGCCACGCTGACGCGGACTTCCGTGGACTTTTGGAGGCATGAGGGGCTCAGCGCAAACTCCTGGCCTGAGCAAGAGGAAGCAGGGCTCTGGAGGATGATGTTTAGTAACTCAGCCGTGGACTGAGTCACTGCTTTCCCCTGTGGACAGGAGAGCTGGGGAAATGGAGCCCAACACACAGGGGCTCGGGGGCACCCCGGGTCTGGCCACGGCTCCTCGGATGTCTGCCCGCCGGGCATGGCAGTCTGGGGTGCCCCGAGTGAGGAGAAATCCTGCAGCAGCCTGCAGGTTCAGCAGGAACAGGTGTGTGATGGGCGCAGGACTGCTTACACGTGGCCAGGGACCCGCCACGCCTAGTGCGAATGGTCTCTGAGGTCCCCGTCCTGGCACGGGGTCATGGCTTCTCTGATCCGACAGCAAGTCCCACAAACAAAGCCACGGGCTCCCCACCCCCACCCCCAGACCACCGTGGGAGGCCAGACAAGGATCCGGTGGCCTCAGGGGTCTGCTCCCAAGCCTTTTTGCCTGGAAGCCCATTCCCCAGAGGAGAATGCAGCCCAGGGGGGAGGGGCCAGGAAGGCATGCCTTCTAGGCTGTCCCCCACCATCCCATGCCCTCCTCCTGGTCCCTTAGGGAGTGGCACCCATGATTCCCTGACGTTTGCCCCTGGTGACCGGCAGTGTGGTGTCTCACTCCCTCTCTCTCCCCTCTCAACCAGAGCCCATTAGGCCTCCTTTTATTACCACATAACTACTGCCATTTCAGAGGCGTTGCTTTCTTTATTTTAGAAATAAACAATTTTAAATCCTGAAAGCCAGAAAGGAGCTCACCAGCTTGGGCTTCTCACTGGGAAGGGGCAGGGGCAGGGCGGAGGCTCCGGGGAGGGGCACCAGTGTCCCCAGGCACCCTGTTGGCCTTGTCAACACAGAACTCAGAAGAACAGCAGCCGAGGGAGCGCAGGGCCACCTCCTGGCCCTAGGGTGAGTGTGGGAAGTTGCCATGGGGCCCACCAGGTCCTCCTCACTACTTCTGACCCCACGACCGTCCCCACTCAAGCATCTCTAACCCTCACCACGGCCTGGCGAGGCGGGCGGTGCTGGGACCCTCACTCCCCTTTACAGTGAGAAAACAGGATGCTCAGTGGCCCGGCTGGGGTCGGCCAGGGGGTAATAGGAGTATAAACAGTAAGGATGAGAACTGTCATTAACTGAGCCGCTTCCCGTACTCCTCCCCGGGGCCTGTTCACACCATGGGGAGCCACGGGGAGCCACTTCAGTGCTACAAGTGTTGTGGCAGGCAGAGAAGGAGGAAAGGACAGCCAGGGTGGAGGGGACACCTGGGCAAAGGCACAGAGGTGCAGAAGGTGAGGGGCATTTGGGAATCGGTGAAGATATTGGAGGTGGCTCCGAGGCCTGATGTTGGGGAGAAGCTGAGAAGGAACAGCCCTCTGGCAGGGGTCCCCTACTTCCCTCTGGGGCCCCATCCAGGGAGAACAATACTGCCCTGGGCAGGCCAGGGAAGCAGCCAGGGTTCTGGCATGCAAAGAAGATTCCTCCAGCCCCTTGCAGGAGGCAGCCTGGGGGAAGGGGGGAACTCAGAGTTCATCCCACTGACTGGCCTTCCTTCTCCACCCCATTTCCTCACCTGCAAATTGGACGACCTCCCAACCCCCCACACACACCTGGGGCTCTAATCTCCTTCTAGACTGGTCATAAGAGCCAAAGGTTGTAGCAAAACCACTCTTGTAAAGTGAACACACTAGAAGGAGGTAAGTGAAAAGGGCTAGGATGTCAGAGATGAAGGACTTCTGAGCTATTCTCGTGTCCAGCCTTCAGTTTACAGAGGAAGAAACAGGCCCAGGGAGGTCATCTAATGTGCCCAAGATGAGCCAGTGAGTTAGAGCAGGGACAAAGCCTTGCCTTCTCTCATACACCATGCTGCCTGCAGCCTGGCAACTCTTTTCTCACCTCCTTTGCCTGCCCCTGGCCCCAAATATTTCTCCTCAGCCTGCCATACTGGATGGAACCACATCATTAGGACAGTTTCTTCGAGGTGGTTAATCTGCATGCCCATTTAGGAAGGCTTTAAATGGGTATCAGCCACTCACACCTTAGTATCAATTAGTTTTATCAGCTGTTTTCCCCAGAGCTAACAAAGCAAGGGCATTGGTGGGATGAGGATCTTTTAAAAAGGGGCAGAGGAAGGGATAACTGTAGATTCTCTAGCTTTGTTCGGGGAAGACAATATTAAATGGGCCCCAGGCAGCTGTTCTAGTACAAAGAGGAGGGCTGCTTTCAAGTCCAATTTCTCAAATTTATTCTATCTAAGCCCCAAGTCCTCTCTGCAAAATAGCGGCAACAAATTGACTGAATCAGAAGTCCCTTCCAGGCTGACATTCTAGTTTTCCCCACCACAGGGAGAGAGTCCCAGAAAGGAGGTGAGCCGTCTTCCAGCTCCCCACCTCCCCCCAAGTCCCAGGACAGGAAGGCCAAGCTTCAGGGCCCTTCATCTCAAAGGCCAAGCCCTGTTGCAGCTCCCATGAAGGCAGGAAGATGGGCTCCAGTAGGAGTCAATCATGCAGGGAAATTCCTGCCTGGAAGCACCCCAGGAAGCAAACTGACCCTCTCAGCCCTGCTCCACCTTCAGCTTGTAACAGCCTCCTCCAAGGAGCAGGACCTGACTCCCCAGTGACAAACATAAACATCCACTCTACTTGTGAGTCCTCCACAGCTTACAGGCCTCTGCATATTTCTCTTTTATTGAAGTACAGTGTAATTAACATACAATGAAGTGTACAAATCTTAAGTGTACAGCTAGATGAGTCTGCAAATGGGTACACCCTGCAGGCATCACTCACATGAGTCTTGCAACAATATAGTTTATTTACCCCTCTCAGTCCTTTGTGCTAGTGTTACTGTATATCTTACTTCTGCATTCTTATGATTTTTGCTTTAAACAGTCAAAAGTCTTTTTTAAAAACTGGGGGCAGAAATCAATCTGTTATATTCATCCACATGTTTACAATTTCTGGTGTCTCCATTTCTTTCTGGTAGTCTGGGATTCCATCTGGGATTCTTTCCCCTGGCCTGAAGAACTTCCTTTAGTATTTCTTGTAGTGTAGGTCTCCTAGCAAAGAATTCTCCAAGCTTATATTTGCATCTATGTTCATGAAAGGTATTGGTCTATAGTTTTCTTGTCTTGTAATGTCTTTGTCTGATTTTGGTATTAGGGTGATTAGGGCCTCATAAAATGAGTCAGGAAGTAGTCCCTCTGCTTCTATCCTCTGCAAGAGATTGTAGAAAAATGGTATAATTTCTTCCTTAAATGCTGTGTAGAATTCACCAGTGAACCCATCTGGGCCTGGTGCCTTCTGTTTTGGAAGGTTATTGATTATTGAATCTATGTCTTTAATAGATATAGGCCTATTCAGATTGTCTATTTCTCCTTGTGTGAGTTGTATCTTTCAAGGAATTGGTCCATTTTGTCTAGATTATCAAGTTTGTGGGCATATAGTTCATAATATTCCTTTATTATCCTTTTAATAAAGGATCTGTAGTGATGTCCCCTCTTTCATTTCTGATATTAGTAATTTATGTCCTCTTTTTCTTAGTTTGACTGACTAAAGGATTATCAGTTTTATTGATCCTTTCAAAGAACCAGCTTTTGTTTTCATTGATTTTCTCTTGATTTCCTGTTTTCAATTTGATTGATTCTACTCTAATTTTTACTGTTGCTTTTCTTCTGCTCACTTTGGATTTAATTTAATCTTCTTTTTTTAGTGTCTTAAAGTAGAAGCTTAGATGATTGATTTTATTTTTTTTAAAGATTTTATTTATTTATTTGACAGAGAGACACAGCAAGAAAGGGAACACAAGCAGGGGGAGTGGGAGAGGGAGAAGCAGGCTTCCCGCTAAGCAGGGAGCCTGATGTGGGGCTCGATCCCAGGACCCTGGCCAAAGGCAGACGCTTAACGACTGAGCCACCCAGGTGCCCTGATGATTGATTTTAGACCTTTCTTCTTTTCTAAGATATGCATTCAATGCTATAAATTTTCCTCTAAGCATTGCTTTTGTTACATCCCACAAATTTCAATATGTTGTATTTTTACTTTCATTTAGTTCAGAATAATTTAAAATTTCTCTTGGGATTTCTTCATTAACTCACATATTATTTAGAAGTGTGTTGTTTGGTCTCCCAGTATTTCATGATTTTCCAGCTATTTTTCTGTTATTGATTGCTAGTTTACTTTGCTTTTTATCTGAGAGCAAATATTGTATGATTTCTCTTCTTTTATATTTGTTTAAGTGCGTTTTCTGGCCCAGGTTGTGATCTGTTTTGGTGACTATTCCATGTGAGCTTGAGAATGTGTATTCTGATGTTGAATGAGTTAGTCTATATATTTTCTCCCTGATGATTCTGTCCATTTCTTTCTTTTTTCTTTTTTTTAGAAAGAGAAGTTGGGGGGGGGGCAGAAGGAGAGAGAGAGAGAATCCTAAGCAGGCTCCACGCCCAGTGCAGAGCCCAATGTGGGGCTCGAACTCACAACCCTGAGATCATGACCTGAGCTGAAATCAAGAGTCAGATGTTTAACTGACTGAGCCATCCAAGGGCCCCAATTCTGTCCATTTCTGATGGAGAGCTGTTGAGCCTCTAACTGTAATGAGTGGATTCATCTGTTCCACCTTACAATTCTATCAATTTTTGCCTGATGTATTTTGATACTCTGTTGTTAGCTGCATATGTACGCATTAGGGATTGCTGTGATTTCTTGGAGAATTGACTTCTTTGTCATCATGTAATGCTCCTCTTCATTCTTGATAACTTCCCTTGGTCTGAAATTGTCATTGTCTGAAATTAATATAGCTATTTCTGCTCTCTTGATTAGTGTTCGCATGGTGTATCTTTCTCCATTTACTTTTGATCTATGTGTGTCTTTATAGTTAAAGTGGGTTTCTTATAGACATATAGTCGCATCTTATTTTTTTATCCACTCTATTTTTCCTCTGTCAGGTTGCTAGCCTTGGTCTTATCAAGAACTGAGCAAGATTGCAGCTGGGTTAGTTTCAGTTCACTGAGGTTTTAATATTTCAAGGGTGAGTTCAGTTCCCCTCCCCCTCCAGCAGGGCTTTGGATCTAAGCACTGTGAGATACCTCTCTCACCTCTCTCCCTCTCTGTTTCTATCTATCTACTTATCTATCATCCATCTATCTATCATCTATCTGCTTCCCAGCCCTACCCCCAGTTGATGCTTATTCAGCCAAAGCTCCATGGAGAACTGGCAGGCCAGCCAGTAGAGGATAGCTCTATATTTGGGGCTCCTCTAGATAATTTTTTTTTTAAAGATTTTATTTATTTATTTTGAGGGAGAGAGAGAGAGCATGAATGGGGGGGCAGAGGGAGAGAGAGAATCTCAAACAGACTCCATGCTAAGAGCAGAGCCTAACGTGGGGGCTCGATCTCATGACTGTGAGATCATGACCTGAGCCAAAATCAAAATTGGACGCTTACCTGACTGAGCCACGCAGGTGCCCAAGGGGCTCCTCTAGATTCTAATATACCAGACGAGTTCACCTGGTTGTTGAAAGTTTGGACATTTTCTCCTTTCCCAGCAAAGTCCCTCCTCCTGTCAGGCCTGCTCCTCCACTACCCAGTTTAGGCAACCACCCCCACTCAGGCAGAATGAAAGCAACTGTCAATCTCTTCTCTCCTGAAAGGCTTTGCCCTCTCTCTAATTTAGTTCACTTAGACTGTGTGTGTGTGTATGTGTCTCCACAGCTTTCCTATGGCTTTAAAGGAAACATTTAAAAATTTTTGTCTGCTGTGCTCTTCAGTTTGGATAATTTATTTCAATCTACCTTTGAGTTCACTGATCCTTGTTGCTATGGCAGGAACAATGGTCTGTCACCACCTTCCATATCCTACCAGAGCTGTCCCTATTATCTCTTTTCAGCCTCCCATCAGCTCTGTGAATTGGTCAGGTCAGGGACTGGCATCATCGTCCCTGTTTCACAGCCGAGGTCACAGAGGACTAGAAGGATCTGTAAATGCTCAGAAGACATAATGAAACCCGGACTGGAAGCCCAGTCCCCCAGCCCAGTGCCCTTCCCCACACCGCTCTGCCATGGGGCTCCTTCTCATGTGATCAGGCTCCTTGTCTTCCCAGCTCCAGGTGGGCCATCAAGCACCACACAGAGCTGGACCCTGGGGTTCAGGTCTCCCTGGCCCTGTGTCCACTCCTTCTCTCTCAGATTGGAGGGAAGGCTTAAGCAGCCTCAGCAAGGCTTGGGTGCCCTCCAAACTCAGGAAGCCTATAGGACACCCCACCCCTGAAGCCCTAAAGGCAGGCTGTACATACGTACCCTTTGTACCTTTGCCCAACCCATCCTCTAAGACACACATATAACTTGTCCTCTGGTTCCATCAAGACTCTAAACAGCCCTGCATTTTCATCCCCAGCCACTTGAGTTAAACCCTCTAAGCCCAGTTTCCCAGGGCCAGTAGTTCAGCTACAAGCTAATTCCACACAGGCATCATCGTTGGCCCTGGGAACCCTCTCTGGTGACTGGGTCCTCATCTGCTATAGCTTTCCTTCCAAGAAATGTAACAGCCCACAGAAAATGGCTCTGTTTATGACATGTACACTTTTGACCTTAAGTGTCTTGTTTAGTGTTTGCTGTATGCCAGGCTTGGGGCAGTAATGCCACAATCTTTCATCTTAATAGGCAATCTGGGGGCACCTGGGTGACTCAATTGGTTAAGCGTCTGCCTGGGATCGAGCCCCGTGTCGGGCTCCCTGCTCAGTGGGGAGACTGCTTCTCCCACTCCCTGCTGCTTCCCCCCGCTTATGCTCACTCTCTCTCAAATAAATAAATAAAATCTTTAAAAAAAAATAGGCAATCTGGCCAAACTCTACAAACATTCTTTCTCCCTGTCCCAGTCCCCTGGCCATGCTGCCTCCAAGGGCCACTTGTCTTCTGGGCACTTGGGGACCTTTCTGGATGTGCAAGGTCACATTCCCAAAATTAATTCTTGTCATGGTCCAGGCCTGCCTTCCTAAATCCTACCTCCCCCTCACAAATTTAGAAATAAAAGATGCCTCGAGTTCCACCCTGATTTGCAGGGTGGTGGTGACTGACAACCTTGAAAGCCAATGAACGATCTCATCTCCCAGGACCGGGTCATTACCCCCACCCCTTCCCTGGAACATCCTGGGATGGATCTTTTGGGCAAGCCTGTTGTGCTCACAATGGGACTTGCAGCAGGATCCCAATATCAGACCCTGGGCCTGCCATGACCCTAACAAACTTACATCACAGACAGAAGGTACAAGGAGAATGAGTTCAATAGGTGCTTTGGAGTAGAGAGGCCTGGATTTGGACCCTGGTTGCCCCACTTATTAACTGAGCTTGGGCATTTGTCTTCCACCTACCTGGCCCCTAGTGAAGACAAGCCAGGGCTCGGGCAGCAATGCATCAGTCATGAAGAGAGTGCTCACTTCCAAGTCCTTTGTCCTCCACTGACCTCAGTCAGGTCTGGGCTGGCCCAAGCGCTGCTCCTCAGTGATAGGAAAGCTTCCTGCTTCTCCATTGGAATGGCCTCCCTCCCAAAAAATACAGGTTTGAGGTTCACAACAAATGCTCAAGGCCACCAAAGTGCTCTTTAGAGTCTGTAGGAGAAAGCTTTGGAGTCACGCAATCTTGTTCAAATACCAGCCCTGCCACTTATCAGCCCTGTGACCTTGGGCAATTATTTAGTTTCTGTGGGGCCCAGTTACCTCATCTGAAAGGAGGAGGATGATGACACCTGAGTTGAGATGGCTCATGTAGGATGCATGCCTAGTGCACAAACAGGTGTTCAGTAATGTCCATTGTCTGCCTCCCTCCTTTCTCTCCCCTTCCCAGGTCCAAGGAACTACAGAAACCTGTAGACACAGTCAAGCACTCAACATCAGTGACCTTTGAAAAATCAGGGAGGTATGCAAGGTGCCAGCAGAGAAGCGATGGGGAAATTTTGTACCCATTTCAAAGAAGGGATTGAAAAACCTACATACAGATAAGCTTGAATTTTATCTCCAGCAAGATTCTCAAATTATTCAATGGCTTTATTTATGAGAACTGGAAAATGGCATCTGCAGGCTTTTCTGGAAGGAAGCAATGGTCACCAACATTCAGGGTTCCTCAGCTGGCCATGCCAACACAAGCCCCTTCCCCTCTTTGATATTTGACTGGCATTAGGAGGAAACATAGCATTTCTTGCTTTGACAGACCATCTCATGATACAGTGGAGGTGACGCATACAGGTTATAGCTCAGTGGTTCATTTACATAGATGATGGTACAACTAATTATTCACAGAGTGGGCCTCTAATACTCAGCCATGGGGCTCCATCCTGCCCCAAAAGCTTGGCAGTAAATTGTATATTTACAACATACACAGTATACCTATTAACCAACCCCGAGTATCACACTGGCTAGAAAGGTTGGTGATCTCACTGAATGATGGGATCCAGATTCAAAATTAACCCAAGAATGTGGAGCAGTGGGTGTACTCTCAGACATTGCTGGTGGGAGGGAAGAGAGTACAGCCACTTTGGAAAAAGATCTGTCAGTTTCTTGTAAAATTAAATATACATCTACATATGAGCCAGCAATTACAATATTAAATATTTACCCAAGAGAAACGAAGACATATGCCCACACAAAGGCTCATACACAAACATTCTTAGCAGGTTTATTCATAATAGCCAACAACTGGGAATGGCCCAGCTGTCCATCAATGGGACAACAGATAAACACAGTGTGGTATAATCACACAACAGAACACTACTCAGCAACAAAAAGGAACAAGCAACAGATACATGCAGCAATCTCAGTGAATCTCAAAAATATTATGCTGATTTTAAAAAGTCTGACACTGTAAGATTCCATTTATATGAGTTTCTAGAGTAGGCAAACCCCATCAAGACAGACTTGCCTCTAGAGGGCTAAAATGGACATTGCCAGAGAAAGGGCTTGAAAGCTTTCTGGGGAGATGGTGATGTTCTCTATCTTCATAGCAGTTTGGGCTACACAGGTGTTTGCATTGGTCAAAATCTGTGACTTGTGCATTTCGTTGTGTATACCCCCCAAAACGTAAATAAATATTGATCTCAAGTCAATGTATGCATGCTGAAATGTTTGGCGGGAGCAGGAGAAGAGCACTGATGTCTGCAACTTACTTTGAAAGTTATCAAAAGACAAGATGGATTGATAGATGGGTAGAACGATGCATAGATAGATATGTGATAAAGTAAGGATATTAAAATATAAGTTGTAGCATCTAGGTGGTGAGTCTTTTTTGCATGTTTGAAATTTTCATAATAAGATGTTCAAAAAATTAACCCAAGAGGATATGGAGATGGCCAAGAATCAGTAGAGTGAAATTGAATGCCAATGAAGGACAGTGGTCTCTGCAGGGGTAGGTGCTTCTTTGCTTGAGCAGGGAATGAGAAAGTCCTGGTTTACCAGCTGTTCACATTCACAAAAAATGTTCAGTTCATAGGTTTATTATGAGCACATGTGCTGCTCCTGTTAAGAGATGCTGAATTAATAGATGGTTCCATAATACCTGCTCATCCACACTGATCACAACCCCTTGACCCTGGAGATCCTACTTGGGAGAGACATTAACAAATGAGTATGTATCAATCAGGATAGGCTGCATTTTACTGCAGTAACAAAAGATCCCCAAATCTCAAAGGCTCTTCTCTCATGTTCCATGTCCATGGTGGCTCTGATCCATGTCATCTTTGCTCTGGAACCCAAGCTGACAAAGTAGCCTTTATCTGGAAAATTCTCTCTATTTGGTGACAGGGAAAAGAGACATGGCAAACCACAAGCTGGCTCTTACATCTTTGGCCTAAAAGGGACATGTGACACTTCTGCCCACCTATCATTGGCCTAAACCAGTAACATGACTCCACCTGGGATCAGCTGGACGTGGATGCCCCATCCTCCTGCCGGGAGAGGCACACTGACTGCGGCCAGCAGTGACTTGCTGTACTCTAAGAACTCCATTAAGATGCTGTGAGGTCTGGGAAAGTTGAGGGGACTGCGGGAGAGGAGGCTGAGGGACGAATGGTGGTTTTCTTCAGACACTTCGAAGGACACAGACTTGTTCTGCATGGCTCCAGAGGGTGGCCCGAGGACATTTCCAGTGGCTGGGAGTGACTGGCTTTGGGTCACCACAGGAAGCCCTTTCTAACAAGGACCACCCAGCAATTGGGAGCAAGGACGGCACAAATCACTTGGGCACCTCCATGGGCCCCGCACGGCACCCAGCACTTGAAGATACTGTTGCATTCCATCCTCTCTATCCACCTGAAAATATTCGGCCCAGTTGCCCACAACACAGTGAGTCCCTTGTCCTCAGAAGGATGTAAGCAGAGCCTGGATGGCCATGTGACGATGCTGTGCATGGAACCTCTGCATTGGAAGGGTGAGGTCAGACCAGAGTGTGCCCCCCAACCCCACCAGAGTACGCTTGGGTGGGGGCACCTGGGAGGGACACTGTGCTCTCTCTTGCTGTCACCTGCCCCTCACAGAGCTGCCGGCTGGGCTGCTACATAACCAGAGTTCCAAACACACACGCTTCCTGGGAGAGGACCATGAGGTACGGACCTCCAGCCTTGGGCGGACGCACCAGTGAGCACCTATGATCTTGGCAAGGGATCTAGCTGCAGGGGAGGGGGCACTGAACAAGTGCACTTGTGAGTAGCTCAAGCAGCTGGGCCTGGCATGCATCTCCAGGTCCCTGAGTGTGGGCCAGCTGTCTGGTGTGGCTCCCACAGCCTACTCAGGGCCTTACCACTGAGTGGGCAGTTCCGTTGAGCCACCCTCCCACGGTGGGCCTGCTGACTGTAGAGAGACTGGCTGTTCTCTCACTGTTGATTTGCTTCTCAGAAGTAGCAGACCCATCTTGCCATTGCGATAACCCTTCTCATGAGGATAGTACTTTCCAATTGGAACCTCTGCAGGCTCCAACCCTGTGTCCTGGATGGGGCAGGGATCCAGTCTTAGGCTCACACACGCCCCAGCCCACGTGCTAGTTTGGGAGGGGATGCACAAGAGAAGGGCCCAGCCTGCAGCCCAGACACCTGCCTGCCCATGGGACCACTCTGCATGCCCAGCCCAGGTCACTAAATGGGGCTGCAAGCCCAGCTCCTCACCTCACCTCCCGTTAGGGCAGCACTTCACAGTTTACAAAGTTTCTCCACCTCTAAGAGTGTACCTGACCTCACAACTTCCTTAGAGAGGAGGGAAGCAGCTTGTCCAAGGTCACACCGCTGGTAAGGGACAGGCAGAGATGGGGACCCACGTCTCCAGCCTCTCAGAGCCCAGGGCACCACGGCTGCCTCCCTCCCACCCCACTCGTGGGCCAGCTTTTGCACCGCTTCTAGGCAGGTAAGAAGCATGCCCTCCCTTTTCCCCAGCCCTGGCACAGCCTCCACGTACTGGAGTCAATGATCAGTTATTAACCTTGGCACACGCTGTGCCAGGTCACTTGAATCAGGAGGCAAAGGAGGTCAAGCTGCCAAGGCATTCACAGCGACTCCCCGTCCCTTCTGCCCTGGGGGTCCCTCCTGCCCAAGCCCAGGGCAGAGCCATTGACCTCCAGCGTGGTGGATGCTAGAGAGGCACAGTGCAGGCCCGGCTCAGGACTGGCCAGCCAGAGGCCAGGGGCAGCAGAGCTGCTCACGTCCACACATTTCTGAGCATCCACACCCCTTGGCTCGCTTCCAGGGGCCAAGACTCCCGCCCCTCCACTGGGGACAGCCGCCTCCTGCACTGAGCCAGAGGTGGCCCAAGAATTCTGCCTGGCTCAGCCTCGCGGCACGCAGAAGGCCACATCTTCCAAGCCCTCCCACCCCTGCCCTGCCCCAGGCCTGCACGGTCGAATGCTGACCCTCGGGGCGGCTGCCTTGCCTGGGTCTCCCCACGCAAGCTCCCCGCAACCGCCTCACACCCCCTGCAGCGGCTCACCCTCTCCCTCGAGCCCCGGCGCCCTTCCCCACGCCCGCCTCTTCTCCCCAAGTGCCCGAGTCAGGGCACAGACCTCTGCTCGGGCCCTGTGAGGTGCCACGTGCAGACTTATTCCAGTGTTCCCCTCGTCCCCCCTGCTCCTCCCTATCCTCCCATGGGTGTCCTTCCATACCCAGGTATCCTTAGAACTATCTAGTATGATTTCTGTACGTCTGCGTTCTCAGTTGAGAAGTGGTTTCACGGTATGGCCTCTGTCCGTCACGTGGCTTTCCACGCACAACCGTATTTTTAGGATCTCCCGGTGATGGCATGTGGCCTTGTTGGTGGCTCCTGATGGCTATGTGGCTCACACCTACTTGTTCTCCCAATGTTGGACCACTGATTTAATCCCACGCTTCCCGGCCCTAAGTAACACTACGAGAAACGTCCTCGTGAAGGCTCCTAGAGACCTGAGTGGCGGCTGCCTGTGAGGAGCGGCCAGCGCCGGGCTGGTGGCCGCCACGCGCACCCCAAACCCCAGGCGCTGTCAGATGGCTCCCGAGCCGCCGCACCGGTCCCCACTCCACCAGCTGGCCCGATGAGAGGAGAGAGGACGTGCCTGTTCGGGAAAGTCTTTGCTCCCTGACAAGGCAGGAGCTGATGTGGAAAAGAAGGCAAGCTTCGGTTTGCCGAAAAGAGGCTGTGGTGGGGTCTCCAGGACAAGGTGGGGAATGGGGGAGGAGGAGAGAAGGAGCCACTATGGGGGGAGGCCAAGTGCCCCCATGGGCAAAGTTAGCGTTGTCCAAATGTTATCGTAAAGTTATTTTCTTTGCAGGATGTGGTGAGAGCCCTCTTCAGAATGAGAGCTGGTCAGAGGCATCCACTGTTCCCACGATGCTTCATGTGAGGGGGCTTCTTAGGGGCCCGACGACCAGACACCAGTGTGGGAGCCAAAGTGGGAAGAATAGGGGTCCATGAGCTCTGCTGGTAGTAACAGACCTCCTAGAGGGCTTCAGGCCCCCCACAGAGCATGGGCTTTGGGGTTCTTGGCCATCTTATCTCGATCCCAACGGTGGGCAGAGGCTCCTGGCACCTGGATGATGCTCCCTGGCAGATGTGGACATCGTTGAGGCTGTCACTTCCCACATCACAGAGCGCCCCGCTGAAGACCGGGGGGAGACACAGCCCTCTGCCGTGGTCACCTGCGCCACATTGGAGCCAGGCTCTGTGTCGAGCTGAGTCTCTAATCAGGTTTCCCACTCACCCTGTGGCGAGCATGCAGGGGGCATCTGCTTTCCCGATGGTGTCCTCTGAAGCACTTTTTTTTTTTTTTTTTAATTTTGAAGAAGTCCAATTTACCCATTTTTTTCTTTGGTTGCTTGTGCTCTTGGTATCATACCTAAGAAACCGTTGCCCAATCCAACATCATGAGATTATGTCTGTTTTCTTGTAAGAGTTTTGTAATATAAGTTCTTACATTTAAATCTTTGATCCATTTTGAATTAATTTTTGTATATGCTATGACACAGGGATCAAAATTCATTCTTTACATATCCAGTGTCCCAACACCGTTTGTTGAAAAAATGATTCTTTCCCCCATTGGATTATCTTGGTACCATTGTCAAAAATCAATTGGATATAAATGCAAGGGTTTATTTCTAGATTCTAAGTTCTATTCCACTGATGGGAGTGTAACCTTGTGTCAGTAGCACACCGTCTTTTTTTTAAGATCTTATTTTTATTTATTTAATTATTTTTTTTTAAATAGGCTCCACACCCAATATGGGGATCAAACTCACAACCCTGAGATCAAGAGTCACACACTCCACCAACTAAGCCAGCCAGGCGCCCCCATCCCAATCTTAGTTAAGGCAACTTTGTAGTAAGTTTTGAAATCAGAAATTCTCTAACTTTGTTCTTTTTCAATGCTTTGTTGGCTGTTCTGGGTTCCTTACCTTTCCATATGAACAACAGCAGGATCAACTTTTCAGTTTTTTGGAGAGGCCAGCTGGATTTTGATAGAGATTACATTGAATCTGTAGGTCAATTTGGAGACTATTTCCATATTAACAGTATCAAATCCTCTGATCCGTGGACATTTATTTTCATTTATTTAGATCTGCTTTACTTTCTTTCAACAGTGTTCTATGATTTCCAGAGTATACGTTTTTCACTTCTTTTGTTACATTTATTCCTAAGTATTTTGTTCTTTGAGGCTATTGTAAATGGAATTGTTTCCCTAATTTCATTGTCAGATTGTTCATTGCAACTATATAGATATCCAAGGAGATTCCAATATCTTCTTTCTCTCCTGTGGTTTGGTCTCCCTTTTCTCTGGGCTGTGGCCCTGAGCCAACCTAGGTTCCAGAAGCATCACCCAATGTCACCAGGGTTTCTGCTGCCCTGTGTCCCCACCAGACCATGGCTCCTCTAGGGTCTCGTTCCCACCCAGGGCCCAGTACTCGGGGCATGTTCATCCAGGGAATGAAAGAATAAGTGAATAAGTGAGTGAATGAGTTAGTGGATGGACACATTAATCCGTGCCTCACGCAGGATTCTGCATATTACGGGGCTGCTGCCCCCAGAGCAATGGCCTCAGGTCTCCCAGATGAGTCCCAGCCTTGTCTTGTACCTTCCCTGGAGGTACTTCTGCTCCGTGCCCTCCACCCACACACCAAGGAAATGGAGCTGGAGGGGGCAGCTTCGGAGCACTTCCCCGCAGGCTGCGAGGGAAAGGCTCATTGGAGGCGGAGCTAAGTGAAGGGCGAGGGAAGTGGGCGGGCACTTGGGGAGGGGAAGCCCAGCCGGTGGTTCCTTCAAGTCCTCTCCCAAGGGCCAGGCAGGCTCCAGCCAGGCTGCCAAAAAGTTGAAACAACCCAAATGTTTATCAGCTGATGGGCTGATAAACAAATTGTGGTGTATTTATACAATAAAGTATTATTTGGCCATAAATAGGAATGGAGAACTGGTACACGCTACAAGAAAACCTTAGGCTAAGTGAAAGGAGCCAGACATAAAAGGCCACAGATTGTGTGATTCCATTTACATGAAATACCCAGAATAGGCAAATCCATAGAGACAGAAAGTGGACTAGTGGTTGCCAGGGGCTAGGGGCAGGAAGGGGAACAGAAGGTTGAGAGACAAAGGGGACAGGCTTTCTTTGGGGGGTGCTGAAAATGTTCTAATATTGATTGTGGTGATGGTCGCACAGCCCTTGAATATACTAAAAGCCACTGAAGTGTGTGTTTTAAATGGATGAATTATGTGGCATATTATCTATTCTCTCTCAAGAAAGACATAGAATTGTGTGTGGATTATATCTCAATAGAGACTTTTTAAAAGCTCCCCATGGAGCGGCATCTGCGGTGGCTCAATTCTCTTTCCCAGGAGGTGAAGGGGCAGCAGTTTCTGGGTCCAGCCCCCAGGAACACCCCAGCCCTGCTGGTCACCTTAACCAGGCCATCTCCCCTGTCCAGAGCTTGTCTCCTCATCTCCAGGATGGAAGGGACCAGGTCATTTCTGAGTGCCTTTCCACCCCTGAAGTGTCATGGCTCAAAACATGGGAGCCCTTTGAGCCAGCAGCCTCAGTTCCGGAAATCTCGCCCGGAGAGCCGTCCTCAGGCAGGAGAAAGCACTATGCTCAAAAAATGTTCCATGCGGCATTTTCTGTAATGCTGAAAAACCAGAAGCCACCTAAGCTTCCAATAACAATAGAACAGTTACATAAACTGCGGTTGTGCCGTTTAAAATGGGGCCTGAAAACCCCGGCAAACATGGGAAATGCTGCTGCTGTGACATTTGGAGCCAAGTGGGGACAGGGCTGAGTGGGGACAGGGGCTGAGACCACGTAAGCATTACTAAGAAAGCAACAGGCACGGATGGTGCTGACATGTTGGGGAGAAGCCATGAGACTGAGCACGTCTCCCGCTTCGACCAGGAAGCCCACCAATGTCACCACGACGGTGTTCGTGTGACCTACAAAGTGGAAATCAGTTCCTCAGTATGTGGTCTGTGTGGCACAGGGGACCTGCAGGCTGCTGTTGCCTCCTGGGGCAGGCGGCCTCGGCGACAAGGAGGAGCATCAGTGGAGGAGTGAGGAGGAAATGTGGGAGGGAGGTGTCGCCTCATGGTCCAGCCGGTGCACCCACTGCCCGAGGCGGGGGCTCCCCTCCCCAGACTTGCCTGGCAGCCGGGGCAGTGGCGGAGGGGCGAGCCAGGTCTGGCCCAGTGAACTCAGCACAGCGCTCCTTCCACAGGCCCAGGTCACAACCGCACCAGAGCCCTGGGGCCCAGTGGGTAGGGGCTTTCCTCACCTCTGTGAGCTCCCACTCCCACCCCATTCCTCCTATGGGTAGCTCCCTGCAAGCCTTCGGGAGCCCCACCCCCACCCTCCATGTCACAGGGACAAAGGAGGCTGGCCACACGGCCTTACCTGAGCCAAGGGGAATCCCACACTCCTGACCTGACCCCCTGCCCCTGGGAGGAAAGCGACAGGAGATGAGGGAGTGAGGGAAGACTGAGCAGCTGGCTTCCATCTGGGCTCTGTCCTGAGAGCCCCTTACTGTCTGGTGGCCTCTGTTGGTCAAACTTGGCTGTCCTCAGCCACCCCTGGCCAGTGGCTGTCGGGGTCTGGGGCATGGCGGGGCTGGGGAAGAGGGTGGGGCTCCGGTCGAGGTTACAGGTCTCACCTGAGGTCTGGGTGGGGCCACTGCTGTCCTCAAGCCTCGGGGACAGAGAGAGCCAAGGCAGAGAGAAGAACTTCAGTGGCTGAGACTCCTGGGAGTGGGGCCGAGGCCAGGGCAGGAGACAGGGGGTGCCCTGGGTCAAAGAACCGACTCTTAAGAGCCTCACGCAGGCTTTTCCGTTTTGCAAAGCAGTTTCACATGCAGGGCCTCCAACCCTCCAGATTCAGCCCTATCCTGGGAGGCAGGCAGGACAAGCCTTGTCTTACAAACAAGAGAGCCACTTGTGGGTCCTGTGTTGTGCCAGGCTCTGCACCGGCTGCTGGCAGGCCCAGTCTGGAGAGAGACAGACAGACAGATGACGGAGAATGGCCCAGTGAGGAAGGAGGCCGGCAGAACGCGTCGTTGGGCTGGCTGCCGAGCCCAGGTGTGGCAGCCCGAGCGCTGGGGGCTTGGAAGGGCCTCCCGGAGCAGCCGGGCCCAGAGCGGAGGAGGCTGCAGAGAGAAGGCCAGGCAATACGTGGGAAGGCTTAGGGGTGACATCAGATAGCTTCAGTTTCACTAAGTGCCTGCCTAATTCTGCCAGGTAGGCATTCCTGTTTCATTTCATAGATGGCAAAACTGAGTGTTATGTTACTGACTTGCCCACAGTTACTCCTAAGATTTTACTAAGTCGGGGTGAACCGCCATTAACAATGGACCCCCAGATCTCCGTGGCTTAGTGCACACTGGTTTCTTGCTCACATCACAGTCCTGTGTGAGTCAGGCACCCCTCCTCCCAGCCGTGACTCAGGGACCCAGGCTCCATTGTCCTCTGGTACCACCGTGTCTAGCCTGTGGCCTTGGAGGTTGCTGCAGAGCAGAAATTGAGCTGAGGATTGCCCATGGGAGAGTTGTATGGGCCAAGTGGAAGTGGCATGCGTCTCTTCTGCCCCCCCCCCCCACTGGCCCGATTCATCCTGAGGTCAAGGGGGCCAGGAAGTGTGGTCTACTGGGTGCTCAGGAAGAAGGGGAACCCAAGGATGTCAGGGATACTGGATGACTCATCCCTGAGCAATTGACCCTGAACCTGTGTCTTTAACCATAGGCTACGCCACCCACACACTCTGGGGGAACTAGGCACCTTGGCCACATGGCAGGCAGCTGGGATGGCTCAAATGCAAGGGTGTGGAAGAAATAGCCCCCCGGAGGACTGCAGGCCAAATATGAAAGTCTCCAGCACACGCCGGGGTGTCTGGACTTTCTCCTTAGGCAATGGGGGGCCACTGACAGCCTCCAAGCAGGGAAGTGCCATGGGTAAGTCTGGGTTCTAAAGAGATAAGGCTGCTGGGGATGGGGGTGGTAAGGAAACCCGACCAGGAGGTCATGTGAACGGCCCAGTGTCCCCTGTGGCCCAGAGTTGAGTCTCTGGACCCCTGCTCCTGTGTTCATCCTCCTCTGTCCCAGCCCATCATGGAAGCCTCAGCCACAGGATCTCTGCAAGGGCCCTAGGCAGGACACCACAGCCCCACCCCGAAGGACAGCTAAGGGAAGGCTGCCCTTGCTCTGGGAGGGTGGACATGGGGCTGTAATTCTATTGTGTCTGGGAGCTGGCAGGCGCCGGGACGTCACTCAGCCCAATGAGGAGCCATTAACCTAGATCAAGTGTGCCCTGCAGGGAAACCATCTCCCAGCAGCCTCATTAGGACAGGGCCTTGCAGCAAGACACAAGGGGATGGGTAAGGTGGGGCCACTGGGGAGACTGGGGGTGTCCCTCCCCAGGGGGAAAGCATTGGTGGGGCGTGTAAGGCATCTGGCCCTGGATCTTGGCTCTTCATTGCCCAAGGAGAAGGACAGGTGTTTCCTGATGTGGATGGGCCACCTGGTGTCCAGGTACATGCCAGCCTCTATAAACCTCCTCATACCCCTTTCTGTCCCTACGCAGCCTGGTGACAGTACCTCTCCTTTCTTTGTCCTCTCTAGACCCTCTCCTCCCCACAGTCCCTCCCAGGCTTCTCAGAGAGTGCTGGGAGGGACTCCTGCAGGATTCCTCCCAGCCCCGTGCCCCTGACCATAGCTGCTGGCTCTCCCCCTCCCTTGTCCTCACTCCCCATCACAGCCTCCCAGCTAATCCCAGTGGTTGCCATCACACACCTGGTTCCCCTGCGCTGGCCATGGGCAGACCTATTCTCAGGCTCCACTTGCATTACCTCACCCCACCATGAGTAAGCTTGTGAGCACTGTGCTTCCCCCATCCACAGGTGATGGACTGCTGCCCAGAGAGGGCAGGGAGTCTGCCTGAGGTCACACAGCAAGAGTGGCTAAAGCCAGAAATGCTATCTCTTCCCCTCCGGGCCCTGCCCCGTCCTCAGCCCTCTGTCCTCTCCCTCTGCTCTCCCACTCCAGCCAGCCCTCATCCCATCCTGGGGAGGAGAGCTCAGGCTCTTTGAGGGGTGCAATGTCTATGGACACAGCCTGCCCCTCAGGTCTGGGAGGGTGAAATCGGCTGATGGGTGGCCTTAGGGCTCCATCCCAGTGGACAGGAGCAAAGGGAAGGCAGGAGTAACTTCAGGGAAAGCAGCCTCTGTCTAAGGGAGCTGCATGCGGTGGGTGGGTCCCCATGGAGCCCAGGATGTTATTACCTCCCTCCCCACACCTCCCTGCTGGCCCAGGACCGTGGGGGCTCCAGCGGGGGCAAGCCAGAGGTCTGCCTCCTACTGGCAGAAGCAGCCAGAGAGGATCTCCGCTGGCTAGGGAAGCAGGTCAAGCTGAGCGAGAGGCTCACCTGCAGGTGGGCTCTGAGTGCTCTCTCTCTGTGGAGAGTGGAAGGGGGGCTGAGAGGGGCTTAAGAAGAGGACATGAAAGACGTATGAAAAGGCCAATGGGAGGCCCAGTGCTGTCTTAGGATCTCTCCTCACCTCAGCCGCTTGGTGTAACGGGGTCTCATCTCCAAGCCAGCGCCTGACTGAAAATTCCCCTTGTCCAAGCTCCTTCACAGACAGTTACAGGGGCCGAAGTTATGGCCTCACACCCTCCTCCATATCTGAGCCTTGACCTGCCTCGTCTCTCTGCCTTCAGCTGGCACCTCTGGGGAACAGAACTAACCCTGTAGCACTAGCCTTGCTGAGCAGGCAGCCTGTGGAGTCAGAGACCTGGGTGTCGTCCTGAACCCCTAATTTAAAAGCCCTGTGCCCCTGGGCAAGTCACTTCACCTCTCTGAACTTCAGCTTCCTGGAGTGTAAATGGGCCAACATAGCCTAACTTGCACGGTTGTGAGGATCCCGTGGCTACAGTGCAGACCATACCTGGGCTCACAGTCAAGAGCTGACCCTGTCACCTCCCACTCTGATTGCCCGGGATCCTGGCTGCCTCTGGGCACTCTGTCTATCCACTTTGCCATGGCCTCCAAGTCAACTTGTGGAAAGCTGGACTCATTGTTGGTCTCCACACCAGGTCCCCCATGTAACTTACACATTTCCAACCTGAGAATGATGATCATCCTGGACACTGAGGCTAAAAGCTATGAAATCATCTTTGACTTTTTCTCTTGGCTTAAATCCTTCTACCCAATGATCACCAAGCTTGGGTAAGTCCCTCACCCAAACTTGCCTTCATCCCAGTCCTCCATACCCAGACCAGGGTCAAGACCAGATCCTGTCCACGGCAAGGGCCCTCTGTATGAGCTCTGGGGTGTGGGTGGGGATGGAGGTGGGGCCCTACCCTCAGGAAACTTCCCTTTAATGCAGAAAGTTGGCTTGTTTAACCTTCTCCATGACATAGGAGGGGCACCAACAGAACTGTCCACAAAGACAGACTGGGAAGGTTACCGGTGGCACTTGGATGAGATATTAAAAACCAAGGAGTATTGGAATCAGTGCAGAGCTGGTGAAGGGCATTCCAGGCTAGGGAACAGCAAACTGTCCATTCAATAATATTTTAAGTGCCTATTGTGTGCAGGCAACTTATGTCTAGTAACTAGGACAGAAGACTCTGCTCTCATGCAGTTTACAAATTCAAATGCAGTAAGTACTATGAAGAAAATAAAATATAGCATGAAAGAATATATATAGCAATATATCTAGCAATATAGCAAGAGGGAAGCTTCTCTAAGGAAATGTTTCCAGAAGATCTTTTTTTTTTTTTTAAAGATTTTATTTATTTATTTGACAGAGAGAGAGATAGCGAGAGCAGGAACACAAGCAGGGGGAGTGGGAGAGGGAGAAGCAGGCTTCTTGCCGAGCAGGGAGCCCGATGCGGGGCTCCATCCCAGAACCCTGGGATCATGACCCGAGCCGAAGGCAGACGCTTAACCACTGAGCCACCCAGACACCCCGTTTCCAGAAGATCTTAATGACAAAAAGGAAGCTTGTAAAACTGAAGGGAAGAACATTCTAGGCAAAGAGAATAGCAAGTGCAAAGAAGAAAAGCCTGTCTTCTTCAGGGAACAAAAATACTTTTTACAATCCAGACAGTGTTGTACTGGCATTAGGATAGACACGTAGACTAATGGGATAGAACCGAGAGTCCAGAAATAAACACATATTTATAGTTAATTGATTTGCAACAAGGGTTCCAAGATTGTTCCATGAGAAAAGAATAATCTTTTTGACAAATGGTCCTGGGGACAACAGAATTGTCTATCTGCCAAAGAATGAAGGCGGTCCCCTACCTCACAGCATACACAAAAATTAACTCAAAATATGTAAATGTAAGGCTAAACCTATAAAACTCTTGGAAGAAAACAGGAGAAAACATTCATGACCTGGGGTTTGGCAATGATTTCTTAGACATGACACCAAAAGCACAAGCAACAAAAGGAAAACACAGATAAATTAAGCTTCTTCAAAAATTTTTGAAAACTTTTGTACATCGGGGTGCCGGGTGGCTCAGTCGGTTAAGTGTCTGCCTTCGGCTCAGGTCATGATCTCAGGGTCCTGGGATCGAGCCCCATGTCAGGGGGCTTCTCCCTCTTCCTCTGCCCCTTCCCCCTGCTCATGCTCTCTCTTGCTCTCTCAAATAAATAAATAAAATCTTCAAAAAACAAAAACAACAACAAAAAAGTTTTTGTACATCAAAGGACATCATCGAGAAAGTGAAAAGAAAACCTACAGAATAGGAGATGGTATTTATAAATCAAATGCAGATTTGAAAAGAATCTAGTTTCCAGAATATATAAAGAACTCTTACAAATCAATAATAAAAAGATAAATAATCCACCTAAAAGATGGGCAAAAAATCTGAATAGACATTCCTCCAAAGAAGATCTATAAATGGCCAACAAGCACGTGTAGGGATGTTCAATGTCACTAGCCATCAGGGAACTGCAAATCAAAACCATGATGAGATACCACTTCACACCCATGAGAATGGTCAGAATTTTTTAAATGAAGAGTAAGAAATTTTTTTGATGTGGAGTAATTGGAACCCTCACACTCTGCTGGTAGGAATGTAGACTGGAATAGCTGCATTAGAAAACATCCTGGCAGTTCCTCAAAAATATAAACATAGAATTACCATACGACCCAGCAATTCCACTCCCAGGTATATACCCAGAAGAATTGAAAACAGGTACACAAGTGTTCATAAGAGTACTATTCACTGGGTGACGGGCATTAAGGAGGGCACGTGATGTAATGAGCATTGGGGATTGTACACCGCTGAGGAATCACTGACCTCTACCTCTGAAACTAATAATACCCTATAAGTTAACTAACTGAATTTAAATTTTTTTAAAAATAAGAGTACTATTCACAGCTGTCGAAAGGTGGAAACAACCCAAATGCCCATCACCTGCTGAATGGATTAAAAAAGTGTGGTATATCTATTCAGTGGGATAACAATCAGCCATAAAAGGGAATAGAGTTCTGATACCAGCTACGATGTAGATGAACCTGGAAAAAACCATGCTAAGTGAAAGACACCGGCTGCAAAGGGTCACATATTGTACGATTCCATTTATTTTTTTTAAGATTTTATTTTTAAGTAATCTCCACACCCAACATGGGGCTCAAACTCACAACTCCGAGATCAAGAGTCTCATGCTCTACCGACTGAGCCAGCCAGGTGCCCCTGTAGGATTCCATTTATATGAAATATCCAGAATAGGTAACTGCATGGAGACAGAAAGTAGATTCATGGTTGCCAGGGGTGGCAGGAGAGGGAAATGGGGAATAACTGCTTAATGGGAGTGAGTTTTCCTTTTAGAGAGATGAAAATGTTTTAGAATGAGATAGAGGTGATGGTCACACAACATTGCGAATGTATTAAATGCCACTAAATTGTACACTCTTGAATGGTTAATTTTATGTTATGTGAATTTTACCTCAACAAAAAATACATTTTCTGACAAAATACTTATATTCAGAGTACATAAAGAACTCCTATAAATCAATAAGAAAATGACAAACAACCCAACTTTTTAAATGAGCAAAAGACTTGAACATGCTCTTGATAAAAGAAGATATCCGAATGGCCAGTAAGTGCATGAAAAGGTGCTCAACATCTTTAACCAATAGGAGAATGCGAATTAAAACCACAAGGAGATGCCACCACACGCTCAGCCTGGCATAGAGTGCTGGTGAGGAGCTGCGGCCACAGGAACTCTCTTCCACGGCTGATAGAAGTGGACTTGGTGGAGTCATTTGGAAAAACTGACTGCAATCTCCACTAAAGCTAAATCTTTGCCTATCTTATGACCCAGTAATTCTACTCTTAGATATTTACCCAAAAGAAATGAGTGCATGTGTCCACCGAAAGACACATCCATGAACATTCCTATCAGCTTTATTCAGAGTTGCCAGAAACTGGAAACCATCCACATGTCCATCGACAGGGAATGAATAAGTAAACTGTGGTATTGGACCAATACTGAGACAGCCTGGACATCTCTCCCAGAGTGATATTGATCAAAAGAAGCCAGACACAAAAGAATAGATGTGTTTTGATTACATGTATATGAAAGTTCTAGAGGAGGCAAGATTAATCTGTGGTAATGGAAATCAGAATGATGTCCTCTCCTGGGGGATGTTGACTGGGAAGGGAGACAAGAGACTTTCCAGGGTAAAGGAAATGCTCTGGACCATTTTTTCTTAAAGATTTATTTATTTATGTATTTATTTATTTAAGAGAGAGAGGACGTGAGCACACGAGCAGTAGGGAGGGGCAGAGGGAAAGGGAGAGAATCTTCAAAGAGACCCCACACCCTGCCGCAGAGCCCGACGTGGGACTTGACGTGGGGCTTGATCCCAGGACCCCGAGGTCATGACCTGAGCTGAAATCGAGTCAGACGCTTAACTGACTGAGCCACCCAGGCGTCCCTGCTCTGCACCTTGATCTGGGTGGCATACACATATACATAAATGGTCCTAGAGCTTCGCCCATGGGGGCTGTGCACTTCTCTGACTGGAGTAATTGTTCTTAGAGGCCCTTCTGAGTGCAGAGTGGAGAGGGGCTGCCAGGGGGCTGAGGTGGCAGTGGAGGGCATGATGTAACGGGTACATCCGCCCAGCAAGCATCTCCTTGACCTGGCTGGTCAGGCCTAAACCACAGAGTGGACTCAGTCTGGGCCTCAGGCAAGAAGGGTCTTGAGGAGCATTTTCTCCCACCCTGCCCTGGACTAGGTGATGACACTCAGGGCCAGAGACGAGGAGGGACTCATCCCACACAGGTGGCAGCAGAACAGGGGAGAAACCAAGTCATGGCCTCCCAGCCTGGTACTCACTCCAGGTAGCAGGCTGCTCTCATATGCCGCTCTGTGAGAAGTAATTGTGTGTCCTGTGAAAGTCCTAAAAGGGGACAAAGGAGGGCAGGAGAGGGTCATCCTAAGAACTGAAACGTTCAGCATCCAGATGGGAGTGGGTAAGGCATTTCCACCCATCCTCAGCTGGGTAAACGGCTCAAAGGGAGGAAGGAACACAGGCCAGGTGCTCGACACACACCTGGCTTCCTTGTAGGACCCAATAAACTGGGTGTCAGGACTGGGAGGAGCAAGCCCTGAGATGTCTAAAGAAGTCTGGGACCCAGTGGGGCCCACACTCCATCATCCAGTGGTTCCAGCTCAAGCTGAGAAAGGCCGGGGGATCTTGAGAATGAGCTAGTTCCCTCAGAGGCACAGGAAAAGAAGGGGGTCCGGGACTGCTGGGAGCTGGATGGGGCAGGCTTTGTGTGGCATATGAGCTCTGACTAGCTCCCAGACCTGAGGCTTCTAGAAGAGGGACCCACTTCTGAGGCGCCCACCACTGCCAGGCCCTCCCTCACTGTCAACAGCCAGACTCTCAGGCCCAGAAGTGGGGGGAAAGAGAAGGGAGGGCAGGGATAAGACAGGAACACCTGGAGTTTGGGTCCCCACCCTCCCTGGAGGTCTCTTCCCCCGGCGAGGAAGAGGCTCTATCTTGGAGTGAGTCTCCGCTGTTAAAAATAACCTGCCTTTCCATCATCCCGACAGCCGCACTCTGGGACAGCATGTTCCAAGGCCCAAGCTGCTCTCTGGGGACTGGAGCAACAGGGCAAGAAGGGCTGTGCCCAGGCCAAGAGAGCATGCCCAGAGGCTGGCACCCCACAGGCCTGACTCCGTTCGGGCTCCCCAGCCGCATCAGTCTTCCTACCCCCGCCCAAGATCCTGGGGTGTTGGGTCTAGTGGCGACAATCCCGGGGGTGCTTGTGGGGTGCTCTGATTGCCTTGGAGGCCCGCGAGAAGCTATAGGATTTGGGGGCTTCTCCTGGTGACCTGGAACTCTCCCTCCCTTGCATGGAACCCAGCAAAGAAGAGGATGCTGCCGACCCATGTGGCTTCCTCCTTGGATTCCCAAAAACATCCCTGGCTGGGCCCAGAGGGAACTTTGCAGGGGATCAGGGAAGAGAAGGAGGGACTTGTATGCATGGGAAGCCCATGTCCTGTCCCTCTCTCCTGTGGCCTCTGCCCTGTAGGAGAGGAAGAGGGTGGCAACAGCACTCAGGGTTGAGAGCCCAGGCCCTGGAAACAGAAAGACCTGGGTTCAAATCCTGCCACAGCTCTGATCACAGAGTGACCTTGCACAAGTTACCTCCCCTCTCCGTGGCCTGACTCCCTCACTGGTAAAACAGACGCCCAAGGCCCCAGCTTGGAGGGTTGCTGTGCGGGCTATGTGAGTTCCAGCTCTTACTAAATGCACAGTGCCTGACCCACAGCGAGCACTCCATTGATGGTATTCTTACGGCGCCACGGTTAAGGGCATTGCTGGGGAAGGGAATTTCAAATCCAGCCTCCTCTACCGAGCAGCTGTGCAGCCTTGAGCAACTTGCTTGACTCCTCTGATTTTTCATTTCCTGCCTTGCACAACGGAATAATACCTCTTACCTCCTGGGGCTGTTGCAAGGCTCCTTACACTGATGCCCTTATGAGGTGCTGAGCGTGCAGTGAGCGCTCCGTAAGTGTGCAAGTCCCCAGTCAGGCCAGTGTCTGAGCTGGAGCCCCAGAGACGGACAAAGGCGGGGGTTGGGGGAGGCAGGGGAGGAGGAAGGACAGCTCCTTTGGCCCACCCTTGTTCAGAAGCAGTTGGAGGCCGTCCTGGCCACACACCCCATAGGCTGGAGGTTCTTGGGGCATGCCTGACCTGGGCTCACCTCTGCCCGGACCGCACAGCCCCATAGGCTTCCTGAGGCCCCGCAGATCAGACCCATCCCAGACAGAAGGCCCCTGTCCCCACCCACCTTCATGCTATCCCACTGCACTCAACGGTAGGGGGGAGAAGGAGGGAGAGAGACAAGAGACAGGCAGAGCGAAGGAGACAGAGGGAAACCAAGAAAGAGGCCAGGATCCAGGAAAAGGAAAGAGAAGGGGAGAAGGAAGGAGAGCCGAGAGGAAATGAAGGGAGGAGGGAGGCCTGTAGTCACAAAGTGAGACCAAAAAAAAAGTAATAGAAAAATTCTGGAAATTTAGAAAACAGGAGTGACCTCTCTAAAAGGACAAAATGGGAGGGAGGGAGAGATGGGACCAGCTGGGGAACCCCAAGGGGGGGCCTTCAGGGACAGTGATGGAGCTCAAGGAACTGGAGACAGCCTGACTCCCCTGCAAACGGGGCTTTAACTAAGGACTGGTAATATGTTGTCATGACAACAGATGTAGCATTTAGGGTAATTACTGATGAATAACAGAGAGAAGAGGTGGCAGTCCTCGCTGGTGCTGCAGCCCAGGGAGGGAGGGGGTGGTCTTGGAGGCAGTCCCAGGGCCCCCTCTGCCGCAGCCCCATCTCAGACCCTTGCCTCAGGCTTGACCTAGCCAGGACCTTGCCAGTCCAAAAGTCTGCCGCGGGGCCGACCTTCTGAGCTACACCCACGTCCCTAGGTTACCCAGGCCTGCCAGCAAACACAGGTACGGTCTCCGTGACAATCATTTCAACGCAACTTTCTCCGCGACCCTCGGAGTGTGGTACAGCAGGGACTTCATATTACAGATGACAATACAAGACTCAGAAGTTGAGAAACTTCTCTGGTCACATAGCAAATAAGCCAGCATCCGAACCCAGCGTTGCTTCTCTGCACAGCCGCTCCCTAGAAGGTTCCTGGGGCCCAGGCTGATCCTGGGCTGGCCTAGAAACAGGCTATTCCTGAGCACCTCACCACCAGCACCTGCTGGAAAGGGTCCGAGACAGCATTTGTGGGCGAGAAGAAGGGGAGGGGGTGTGTTACAGAAAATGTTCAATGCCCCTGGCTCTCTACAGACATCCCATGTCATCTGGAGATCATTCTTTCTATTTTATAGCTGAGAAAACAGGCTCAGAGAGAAGTGACTTGCCCAAGGAGCCCACTTGCCCTGTTTATGAGCAGCTCTCTGTGCTGGGGCTGTTCCAGGCCTGATCGAGCTGGTGGCAGGGTGGCCCAGCGAATCACGGGGTACCCCAGGATTTGGGGACTGCAGGGGCTTGCTTGCAGGGTGACTGCAGGGCCCGGACTCTGATCGTCAGGGGTCCTGTGTCTGAGGCCTTGGGGAAGCTCACAGGCCGAGGCTCCCATGAAGCTCCCTGCAGCCCAGGGCCGTCCCCCACCAGGAAGCCCGTGAAGTCCACAGCTGCACTTGCTGTTTCTGTCCTCCAGGCCATTGGCCTCCCATCCACAGAGCCCCCAGACAGATGTCTACCTCAGGGCTACCAGGCCGAGGGGGGTGGGGTGGGACACCCCAGCTCCCAGAGCTCACCCAGGGCAGGGGAAGGAGTGGCCTAGGCCTAGCCAGGCCACGCAGGGCAGCCGGAAGTGCATGCTTGGCCTCGGCAGGAGGGCATGTTTGTTAGTGATCCGGCTCTGGGAGGATGAGGCTCTGGCCTTTCACATGCCTTCAGGGCTCCATGCCCCGGGCCCAGAGCTCTGCCTGGCTGGCGTCAGGGTGACAGCAGGGGCCCTCTTAACACCCCCAGGCCCCTCCCGAGGGAGCCTCCTCAAGGATGAGACCCAGATCAGGGCGTCCTTACGACAACCCCCAGAATCTAGAAAGGCTAGCCAGGGCTGGAGCATGACCCAGCTGGGAGGGGAGAGGGCCAAGGGGCTGGGGGTTTCCAGAGCATCTGGGCTGCCTGCCACTGGGGAGTAGGGCTGTTGGGGGGTAAGGAGGATGCACACGTACCTGCCTGTGAGTCGGGGGGAATCACTAATTGGATGGAGCTGCAGTTGGTGAAGCAGGACTGAGGATTTTGAGCCCTTCTAGAGAATTTATCAACGGACTTGATAAAACAAAGAGGAGGAGGAGGAATCAAGAAGAGGAAATAAAGGGGCCGGACAGCCCTGCACGGGGGTCCCTCCTGCAAGCTGCTTGTCACCCGTGGACCCTTCCCCTGGTCCCTGGATGCAGGCCTGTCCCTGCAGCTGCAGGTGACACAGGGCCTGAGCCCGGCCCCTCCCGAGGACCTCACTGCCCTCTCACACTGCCCAGGCCAACTGTGACCGCACAGGGTGCAGATAAACGTCGACAGGCATTCGGCGGAGCAAGGGTAGCCCTGCACTGAGGCTCAAGGACAGTGGAGTGGATCGGGACCTCTGCGTGGTCAGGGTTCACCCCAACAGGGGCTCTTCTGTGTGAGGACAGGAAGGAGGTGGAAGGAAAGCAGGCTGCCCTGGTCACAGGCTGGATCCGGACCAAGTCTAGCAGAGCTGGTGCCAGGGGGTAGGCAAGGAGGCCTGGGCAGACAGAGAGCAACCCGCACCTGCTGAGGCCCACCCAGGCCAGAGGTCAGGATGCCCAGGATCAGGACAAGAGGGGCTGTGTCCATATCACCCCGATGCGCTCTGCAGCCAGGATGAGAGGTGAGCTCCCCATGGGCCTTTGTCCCAGAGGCGGGGGCAGAGGGAACAGGACCCACCACGTTTACCCTGGCATCTAAAAAGCCACTCCCCACCTCTGGAGTGCAGGGTGGAGGGGAAGGCATATCGCCAACAAGCCGTGCCCCCAAGGTGTCTGGAAGCCTGGCAGGTGGGCTAAGGTGGGTGTCGTGTAAACCCTGACGATCGTGGGGTAGCTTGTGCCGTCCTGCCCTCGCACCTCCCCCACCCCATACCTACAGGCCTGTTAGCACACCTGCAGGATGGGCTTTTCCCCATCATATGCCCTCACGCTGCCCCTTCTTCCAAGGGCCGTGTGGGCGGTTGTCCCATACCTGGGCTGATGCCCCCTGCAGAAGTCCCCTGCAGGCGGACCCGGGCTCTGGGGTGGCTCCAGGCGAAGCCAGCTCTGTGACCGGGACAAGTCCCTAAACTACCTGGACCTGGTTTCTGCATGTGCAGAATAGAAGGGTAGAAATGAAATTTGATGCACACGGTTTATTCTCTTCCTCCCAACAGGGTCTTTATAACCTGGTCCCTTTTGCCTTTACCCACAGAGTTCCCACCTCCTGCTCTCCACTGACAAAGAGTCTCAAAGGAGTGCACGGGAAATGGGGTCCTCGGCATGTAGCCAGGAGTCTGGGGACGCCCGCAGGTCCGTGGAGACCCACGCCCCTCACCCAAGCCCAGGGAGCAGCAGCCTGAGAGACTTCAGGCCGGAGAGCAGAAAATAAACAAACAAGTTTGTTGGCCGCCTTCAGCTGTGACTGTCCCTTCCCCTTTGCCTCCTCCTCCTGACACTCAGCATTCTTCCCCACTTCCTGGAGCCAGGAGACCCTGACATCCCAACTTATTTTTAGTCCATTGCCTCTGGAGCAGGGCTGCTGGCCCTGGGCCTCACCCCACCCTGTCCCCTGCCCCTGGGGGCGCAGCCCAGGGCCAGAAGCCACCTCAGATCTTGAGTAAACCCACACCCAAGCCATAGTGGGGACAGTATGGCCCCCCCTTGCTCCCCCTCCCACTCCCCTCCTGCCTGAGACACCAGCCACCAGTCCTCTGCAGAGGCAGCCCTCCCGCAGCCCTCCCTCCTGCTTCCTGCCCTCCCCCGGCCCCCACCCTGCCTTCCCTCCGGGAGTATTAAGTGTTCTGCCGCCGCCCTCCATCCCCCGTGCTCTGTAACCTTGGTGCGGGGGGCCCTTCCTTGCCCCCTGGATCCCCCAACAGGCCCCCCCACCTCACCCCTAGGTGTTGTCTCTCTCTCAGACACAGGGTTCTCCCCTCTGCTTATCATGGACCAGCTGTCCATCCCATGACCACAGTCAAGATGGGCATGGGGCAGAGAGTGAGGTGTGGAGGGCATCACGGGGGACAACCTCTACCCGCCTCCACAGTCCCCAGCAATCCGCCTGGACCCCAGACTTTCACACGCTGCCCAGCCAAACCAAAGCTATGCTGGGGGGACTCACAGCCCACGTGGCCTCACCCAAACGGCAACCAATACCTGTTACTGCTCGAGACCATCTCTTGAGGCTCTAACTTCCCACCCTCTTTCTTGTCCACACTTCTTCCCTCCCTGGAAGGAGTTCTTATAAATATGGTTTTCTGCCCCTCGCCACATTTCCAGGGATATTTTAACAGCCCTGGAGATTGGTGTCCGGGCAGCTAGCCATTTTCACTATGTGTCGGGCACGGTCAGGCCTGGGAGACACAGTGGACCGGACAGTTAATGATCGCACCCCGCACGGAGCTTACATTCTAGTAGGGAATGAAGACAGGGAGCAGACAGGTAAGTGGAATATCCAGCATGCTAGCTGGTCATAAGTGCTGAGAAAACTTACAGCAGGAAAGGGGGGTGTTTGGTCAGGGAGGGGTCGGGGGAGGCTCAGCGGGTCCTGATGCACCCTGAGGGATGGAGGCTGCAGGGTGGCCTCCTGCTTTGCAGGTGGGAGGGAAATTGGGCTCAGAGTCCACTCCTAGAACACAGGGAGCAACAACGTTTGCTCCAACCAGGTGATCAGACTCACAAGCAGCAAAACAGGCCGTTCAACTGTGGGGGTTGGGTGGTTCTTGAACCATCCTTGCCTTGCTTTACACACTCTCAAGAGAAGCAGACTCCTAGTGCCCCTGCACCCCATTTCCCCTCTTCCTGCCCAGCTCTGGCTCCGATCAAGGTGTGCTGGCCCAAGGAGCCCCCACTCTCATCCAATCCGCCATGCTGCCTCGTCCCGTGCCCTCTGCTGGCAGCTGTGTTTCTACTTGCAACCTTCTCAGACTCTCTGGGGTTCTCCTGGGCACTGACACCTGTCCCCTGGGTCCCCCTGCGATAGCCTAGGGGTCTCCAGAGACAGCCCTCCTTACCACCCCCAGTGGCTCCCCTGCCATCAGGCTGGGCAGCCCTTGCCCCCACGCCCGCCAAGGCCAAGGCCAGGATTCTCCCTAGCCCCAGGGGACAAATAGGTTTCATCTTGCACAGCAGCTGCCACTGTTTGAGGAGGACTGCCCAGCACTGCCTTGTCTCAGCTCACAGAGTTCAGGGATCCCTTCCTGATGTCCGTCATGAGCACAGCAGTAAAGGGATAGGCATACACATGGTACGTTTGACACATTGGCCCGAAAACCTTCCCTTCCCAGCTACACGCTGGAGAGAGCCTGGCAGAAGCTCTTGGAGGGAGAGGCTTTGGAGCTCCTGGAAGGAAGGGGTGAGGGAAGGTGGGAAGAAGAGACTCCCTGCGCCATATGGGGCCATCTTCCTGGCCACAGAGCCTACCCTCCTTCCATCAGGCTGCTGAGCAGTGACTCAGGGGACACCGGGGGACAAGGGGTTCTGCTAGCTGACCTTGGAGAAGACCTGGGCTTTGAGAGGAGTAATCATACTGGCTCTGCCACTCACGGGGACCAACTCTGCACCCCCCTCACTCTACCAGGACATTTTCCAGCACCTCTACCTCTCAGGACCCCTCTACCCCTCAGCACCCCTCTCCAATCTTAATGTAGTTATCATCCCATTTCAAATGGGGAAAACTGAGGCACAGAGAGGTTTCATGGTCTGCCTGAGACCACACAGCCCATTGACAATGAAGCCAGGTTTGACTGCAAAGTCAGTACCCTTCTCATGCTGCCACTGGGATGAGCCAACCATGCACACTCTCTACCTGCCCCCTCTCTGTCCAGCCCTGTGGATTCTTCCACAGTCCTGGGCAGGTCCCTGCCACCACCTCCTAGGATGTCCTGGTGCTTCTCTAGCTCTGTGGGACAGTTTTCCCACCCCTAGCTCCACCAAGACCAGGATGGAATCTTCCAACAGAATTTCTCTAGGAAACAATGGAAAACAAAACAAAACAGAACAATTAAACCCCAAATCAGAGACACACTCCCAGAGTGCAGGGTCCCCAGCCTTAGGTGACTAAGGCCAAAGCTGCCCCAGTTTGCTGGGAAAACTCACTCAATGAGCAATGTGTCCTGGTAGCTGCTCTGAGCCGGGCTGTGAGGGGAGCAAAGGTACCAACAGGGCAGCCGAGTCTCTGCCCTTGTCCTCCGTCATCCGGGAAGGCGAGAGGCACAGCACCACAGCTGGGGCTAAAGTGGGGTTCCTTTCAGGGGCCGCATCTCTCTGCGTCATTCCAGTCCGGGACTCTATGGGAGCATGGTTTCCCCAGGAGCCCTTCTGCTGCTTGCTCTGCCAGGGGACCTCACCCACATTCCTTCCCCTTCCCTGCCTTACTTTAGACCCAACACAGACCAAGGGCTGCCATCTGCCACCCCATACGCACATGTCCACTCCCCCCGTCCCACCAGCTCCTGACCTGCCACGGAGGGATGTCTTCCGAGGTGGCCCTTCTGAAGTTCACGCCCCCAAGATTTCCCCGGGCATGCAGGCGTCAAGGGCAGGACAGGGAGGTGGCTGAGGGTACATTACGTGAGCCTGGGGTAGGAAGGGGATGGAGGCCATAGGCTCCCACAGAGGGGGAGGCCTGGCGGGCGGGAGGGGGGAGCTGCTTCCGGAAAATGGATAGGTAGAAAAAAGCAGGGGTAGGTTGGGGGCAGGAGGCCACTGACTGGGCCCCCCTCCTCTCTCTGCCCCTGCCCAGTGGTTCTTTAGGCAGAACCCAGGACATCATTGGAACATGCTCCAGTCCAACTCCTTCATCTGACAATGAGGAATTTGAAGCCCAGAGAGGTAAAGGGATTTGCCCAAGGTCACCGAGCAATTTGATGGCCCTACTGGGACCATGACCCGAGCCTCTGGCCCCTGGCCAATGCTTCTGCAAGAGCCGAGGAAATCCTTGGAACGGTCACCAGTCCTGCACCCACCCTAACTCCAGCTGCCAGGCCAGCATGGGGTGGAGAGGCCATAGCCTGCCCAGATGTGTAGCCGGGACAGCATGTCACAGTGGCACCGGGGGATAGACCGAGAGCGCCCAGGGACCTCGTGGAGCCTGCTGCCTGTGGCTCCCCCCACACAGCCCCCTCCCACACTGGGAGGGAGGGCTGGGTTTAATCCTCACCCCCCCACTTCGGTGTCCAGGGACCCCAGCAGCAGGCTCAGGCAGCCTCCCACGCTCCCTCTCTCCCAGCTGCAGCCAGCCTAGGGTGGGAACGGGGACACGGGACACCTGGGCTCCACACTGCCCCCCACACTCCATGGCCCAGCCCTTTTCCCTCCTGAAGCAGCCCAGGTCCCCATGGGAGCAGAGGGAGTGGCATTCCATCTGAGCCTTGGCTGCTCTGAAATTGGAGGGCCCACCCCCAGTTCCAGAAGGGGTCTGCCCCCACTCCAACCTGGGGAAATCAAAGGTCAGGACCCTCGCACCCTGGGGCTGGGGCCCAGCACCTCCCCCGCCTGCTGGAGCACCGGGACCCCAGAGGGCTGCAGCAGGGCCAGAAATAGCCCCAACGTGCCAGGAAGGGAAGCTCTTTTTTAGACTCTAGTAGGTTCTGGTCCCCTTACAACCACAATTGTCCATGGAGCCTGCAGGCCCCATGAAGAGCCAGGACTATCCCCAAGGGGGGAGGCAGGAGGCAGAGGGTCAACAGGAGGCAGAGGGGACACTCAGGGAAGGGGGAGCCAGCCTCTAAGGACCCAGAAGTGGGAAGGGCCAGGAGAGCAGAGGAGAGGAAGGGAAGAGAGGACGAGAGGAGGGAAGAGGGGAAGAATCCCAGGGGGAGAGGATGGGTATTAAGTGGGGGGGCGCTCTTCCTTTGAAATCACTGCTAATCAATAGATGGCCACAAGGCCAAGCCAAGGACAGGAGCCTTTGGCCAAAAGCCAGGGGAGGGTGTGAGAAGATCAGAGCCAGCGAGCCCTGGGGAGGGCGCAGGCTGACATCCAGGCTCCTTCCAGCTCTGGCGTGCTGACAGCAGCCTTCCCCACGCCGGATGGAAGGACAGACGGATGCAGGAGCACGAAAAATCCCAGAATCTAATTTTAGCTGAGTGCTCCCGCCTCCCCTGCTAACAGTGAACAGAGCTTCCCACCCCTGCTCTAATGGGGGTACCAGCAGGCCAGGAGATAACCCCCCACCCGGAAGCCGTGGGGTCTCTGTAGGGGCGGCCCTCCAGCTAGCACAGGGCAGGGGCTTTGCTGGGCTGGGAGGGCCCCAGGCCTGCTCCCCCATTGTTGAGGAGGCAGATGCTGAGGCCAGTTAGTGACAAAGTTGAGATTAAACTGGGTGTGTTGGTATCCTGGCTCTGGATGACCTCAGGCAAGATGCTCAATCTCCCTCGGCCTCAGTTTCCTCTCCTATAAAATGGGAATAGTCGTTGCTCTAATCCCAGATGATGCATGTCCGGCACTAGTCCCGATGACTCAGAACTGTCATTATTCCTCTGCCACCGCCCATCTCAGAGGGCCCCAAACTGAGCGGTCACCCCAGACCCAGCCTGCCTCTGCACTAAAGGCACAAAGGTGAAGAAAACACAGCCCTCAGCCTGCCCAAGAGCCTGCCCTTAACAACAACGGATTAATTCCAGGAACCTCCGAATCTGGACCTTCCAGAAAGCCGGGGCCACGGCAGAGATGGAGCCTCAAGCTAGGGAACCCTAGAGACCACGGGGTCAACGCCTCGTGGGCAGGCAGGAACACTGAGGCCCCAAGAAGGACCCAGCTCTGCTCAGGGGCAGCTGGACAAATGAGGGCAGAAGCAAAGCATGACCCCGGCCTCCCCGCCACGTCCCCACTGTGGTTTCCACTGGCACCAAGTCCTACACCAGCCTGGCCGTCCCCAGCGACCGAGCCCTCTAAGCAGAACTCCTGGCCAGCACCAGGGAAGCCAAAGGTCGCCCGGGATCAGCTCCCCCTGGGCAGATGCCTCCCCAGGCCCCGGTAGCAGCAACCCCGTTTGCACGGTCTCACATCCGGGTCTCAGCGCACCTCCCAAACACAGAAACGAGGATGGGGAGACGCAGGGGCCTAATGATCTCACAAGCCCCCTCCACCTGGAGTCTTGGCAGTAGGTCAGCCAGCCCTCCTGGCACAGGTAACTTTTGAGCAGGTGGGCCAGGGGGGCTTCCCGCAGCAATGCTCCCAAGAGGAACTCCCAGCAGCCCCGAATTTCTCAGCAGCTGATCTGAGGCAGAGGGTAGGACTGTACTCCCTTTCAAGGGAATCCCCTGTGCTCAAAGGACCCAGATTCTTACACCGCGAGTGAAACGGGAGGGGAGACGTCTTCCTAAGCCATCCATCCCACCTCTTCTTTAACTGTCTTCTTTACTGGTCCCTCCCTTTGTCAGGGATGTCCTAAGACAGAAGCTAGAAGGGTCTCCAGAAGGTAGAAGTGCCCCTCCACGACAGCTCACATGCAGCTGGTGAACTGCCAAGAATCCGTGCCGCCTCCTGTCCCCCACCCTCACCCCCAAGGTGTGTGGGGGATTACTCCTGGGAGGAGGCGTGCGATCCCCCCACCCCCATCTCTGCTGCTCTGAGCCCACCTCTTGGACCCACTAACCCTCAGATGGGCTCAGGGTGAAATCCAAAGTAGGTGCTACTCACACAGAACAGCAGGAATGGGGTGTGAGAGGAGGAGAAGACAGCCTAGGAGCCAGGGGTCCCGGGGTCCAGCTCCAGCCACACCACCTATGAGCTGTGTGACCATGGACAGGCCCCCGGGGCTCTGCTCCTCAGGCTCATCTGAGAACGGAACAACGTAGCAAAATGGGGACAAGCCAGGCACAGGCCCTCGCACAGAGTAGTCTGTCCCAGATGCTTCCTGAATGTGGACCTGTTTTTCCTTAAGTCTGGAAAAAATCCCTTCGGTATGAAGGTGTGGACAACCTGCCTTCTAGACCAGCTCTGCCACCGCCTGGCTGGGGGGGCCCAAGGCAAGTCAATTCTCTCTGGGCTTCAGTCACTTCTTTAAAAAACTTTGGGGTTTGGACTGAGCTGTCAGGAATGGAAAACCTGTGGAGCCCAGACCATCACTTACATATTCTGTGGCAGTGACAGACATGATTGGTCTGTCACTGCACCACCGCTTACTGAGCCCAGCCAGGCGCAGTTTCGGGGTCCCCCACCAGCCGGCACCCCCGAACGAGAGCTGGAGCGAGAGACAGAAGCACGATTCCTCTACACCTGAATTTTGAAGCTTTGCGATTCAGGGACCCAGCTGGGTGACCTTGAGCCTCAGTTTCTGCTTTGGCAAAATGGTCACACCCAGCAAGATTGTGAGGATTAAGTAAGATAATGTACTCAGTACTGGTACTCAGCCGCGCTAACTCTGTCACTGTCCCTGGAGGCTGGGCGGGGAGCCCTTCCCCCAGGCCTGTGGGCCCGCCCCTCACAGACCCTCGGGCAACACAGTGCGGTCCGTGGAAAGAGTGTGGGCCTGGGGCACTCTGGCAAGTCAGTACACCTTTCTGAGCCTCAGTCTCCCCTGGATAAAATGGGCTGATACTTCTTCTACACAGTGGGCATGAGGATCAAACAAAGTAATTAGACAAAGTGCCAGAAAAGTGATTGGCTCAGTAAACGGGAACAAATGAGCTACTTTAATCTACCTTCATCAGGCCTCAGGACCTTGGCTTTGGAAAGCCAGGCTGGTAGAAATTGCTGGGAGCTCCTCAGGGCAGGGTGTGGCTCTCTCATCAAGTCCCTGAAGCCGCATGTCCCTGGAGTCTCCATTGGTTGCCCATGGCGGAAGCCACGGCCCGGCCCGGGGAAATGTGAATCCTGGATATGGTAGATGGCCTCCCACCACCCGACCCTGGGACCTCAGCGCTCCTCCCTCTGCCCTTCCCTCCCAGGCCTCACCCCTCCCTGGCAGGGCCTCCCCTGCCCTCAGAACCAGGCCACGCTGGCTCAGGCCCCAGAGGCTGCCCTCACCGAGGTGGGACCGGATGCCTTGGAGGCCTCATCTGGGAAATAAGATTGATAGGAGTGACATCCACAGGTCTTCCACCTCTGGCGTTGGTGACTGAATCTCAGTGTGGGAGAGCCTGAAGCAGAGCATTCTGGTCCACTCTCCTGCCCTCCCTGAAGGCAGCCGCTGAAAACACTCTGCAGTTACCGTCCTCCTGCCCTTCCTCCCCATGTTCCTCCGGCCCCCTGGGGGTGGTGTCCAACGACCTCCTCTGGCCCTCAGCTGCTGCACCTGACCACAAGGCTGACTCTCCAACTGTCACAAATCCACCAAACTCACCCTTTGCCCGTGCTGTCCCCTGCCTGAAACACCTTTCCTATCTTGCTTCTTGGTGTACTCCGGCTCTTCCCCCAAGACCCAGCCCCAAGGCCCCCTCCTCTGGGAAGCCCTCCTTCTCTTTCCTTGCCAGGAGGCCAATCTCAGGCTTCTCGGCCACTCTCTTCCCACTGGCTTGCAATGATAAGGGATGCTGAGGGGACAAAGCAGGTGTGCGTGGGTAGGTACTGGGCAGCCACGCCTAGGCAGGAAAGGGCAACCGGCCCCGGGAGGGAGCCCATGCTTAGAGATACTATCCGAGTGGCTGAGAAATAATTACTCCTGGCAGCCTTTGGGCAACAAGGACACAGCTCGTTTATTACAAAATATCTTTTATTGATAAAATAGCTCAGACTTTAAAAAAACAACAACAAAAACACCTGCATATCACAACAAGGGGCCCCCAGGCAACCACAATAGCAGGAGTCCCACGGGACACACACAAGACCAGTCAGATGTCACAAGTCAGCCACTCCCCTGGGAACAGCCTTGGCCTCACCCTGAGACTGAGGAAGGAGCTAGGCAGCCCCTCTCCCCAGGAGGGACTCTCTTTGGTCCCCTCCATTCTCTCCGCCCCAGAAAACTCTCAGCACCTCTCCAGGTCCGGCCAGGCCCATCAGAGTGCCTGGGCTGCTCAGCCCCAGTCCCATGCTAGCTGCCCGCTGACTTAATGTCCAAGCCAGGCGCTCCTTGGAGAAGAATGGGAAACGTCCTTCAAATGCTCCCAAGTGTTCTGGGTGCCAGGTCCCGGGGATGGGGAGACAACCAGGAGGGAGAGACCCCTGGAGCCCCATCAGTGGGATGGAGCAACGTGGCTGGGGCAGAGATAGCCAGCCGGCCCCCACCCCATCTGGGGTAGGGTCGCTTATACATCACAGGGACCCGCTGGGGGCTTGGAGACCTGCCTGGGCGCTCTGGTGGGAGGCCCCTGCAGGAGTCCACAGGGCCCTCACTCACCTGTTCTGGCCGCAGCGCCCTACCTGGGGGCTCTGTCACCCACCCCAGGCCCTCATCCCAGGCTGCTCCCATGGTGTGGGTATTTTTAGCCATCTTGGGAAAACAATTAGCGTGCTCGATGACAAAAGACTTTTCCCCCACTGGGGGGCCCAAGCCCCTGAAAACCCCGTTGGTATTGTGGGTGAAATGTCGAGAAGTTGTCATGCAGCATAATAACTAAACCCTTGCAGGCGCAAGAACACGTTGTCGAAGAAATAGTGGTTCTCTCTACCATTCCCCACGTCCAGTTTGGGGTAAGAATTCACACACCCCAGGCACAGAACAAAAGTCTACAGGAAGACAGGTGGTGGTAAACACAGAGAAAGGGGATTTTTATATCACCAAACAATCACATTTTCTGGTTCTCTAGTGTGTTCCCCCACGGAGCTCAAAGCTTTCTGCAAAGCCACTCATCTCCCAGCAGCAAGTCCCCGGGGTTTTTGCAGGGGGTGAATGCTAGTGATCAGGGATCTCCCGTCAGGCAGACGCCAGGCCTCCAGACCAGCCCACCAAGGCGAGGCGTCAACTGGGACACGCCCACTCCCCAGAGGGGTGCCAGGTGAGGAAAATGATTCCAGAAAACGTTCTGGCTTTTAAAGGAGCTACAAATCCAAAAGCAGGTAGAAAGGGGAGAAGGCCCCAGAAGCAGCGTCAGACCATAAACCCCCCCACCCAGTGCCGGATGGGGACCCCGGGCATCCAGCGTGGATCCCTCAGTTCTGCCTCCTCCTCAGTGGCAGGTGCTCCTGGGAAAAATGGAAAGCTGGCTTCCTGCTCTTTACCCGGGGAAGATGAGAAACAAACCACCACAAACAAGTGACCGGCCAGGGAACACAGAGTCCAGAAGGAAAGCCCACCCGTTGGCTTGCCAGGGTCTGGGGTCCTGGGAGGGAGGGGCTCTATCCTGGCTGGCTTTGGAGGCTTCAAATGGACCCCCAGTGAACAGCACCCCTGCCCCTACCCCTCCAGGGGGGCTCCCAAGAGGAGGCCTGCAGGACCCGGGCAGGAGCCAGAAAGCCCCAGGGAGGTGGCCACAGAAAACAGGGCAGGAATCGGGGTGGCCCTGGTGCCACCTGGCACCAACCCCACATGGGCGGCGGGCAGGTGGCTCACCATGCCGTCTGGGTCCACTGGCGGCAAAGGATCCTTCGGAAGGCACGGCGAAAGTCCTGGTTGAAGATGGTATAGATGACGGGGTTCAGCGAGCTGTTACAGTAGCCAATCCAGAAGAAGAACTGGAAGAGGCCGTGGGGCACCTTGCAGTGCTGTGGGCAGATGGCTCCCAGGCTGTAGCTGAAGAAGAAGGGGAACCAGCAGAGCACAAAAACGCCAATGACCACGGCCAGCACAAAGGTGAACCGCTTCTCCCGAGTCAGCTGCGCCCGCCGCCGCCACCACTGCCCGCTCGCGGTGCCCACACCCCTGCCCAGGAGCACCTGGCCACGTAGGGTTGCCAGCACCCGGGAACCCTGTGGCTGGGGCAGGGGTGGGCTGCACGCTGACGCGGGAGACGCTGGTAAGGCCTGAGGCTCACACTCTTCCTCCTCCTCCTCCTCCTCTTCAGCTTCCTCCTCTGGAGATGCCCCACACACACCTTCCTTCTGACTCTGGCCTGAGCTGGGAAGGGCTGACCAGCTGGGTGGCAAGGCAGGGGTCCCAGGATCTTCAGGGGTATCCCCCTCCTTCTCCCCGGTAGGCTTAGAGTGTCCATTGGCCTCCTCAGAAGCAGCCAGAGAGGCCAAGGTTGGCAGTTTGGTTGAAGTTCCCGTAGGGACTGAGCGGGGCTGCTTAGACTCACCCGGCCCAGGGCCCCCCTTGGCCCCGGGACCTCTGCGGTGGCTGCGTTTGGCAATCAGGTAGATGCGCAGGTAGACAAGGATCATGATGAGGCAGGGTGCGAAGAAGGACCCGATGCTAGAGGCCAGGATGTACCAGGCCTCTTGGTTGAGTTTGCACTGGGGGCGCCCGCGGGGCTGGGGCCCCTGGTCGCCCTTGTAGATAAGCGGTGGCAGGGAGATGACCGCTGCGATGAGCCACACGGTGAGGATGATGCACTTGATGCGGCGCGGGGTGCGCTTGGAGTTGTACTCCAGCGCGCGGCTCACAGCCCAGTAGCGGTCCAGGCTGATGGCGCACAGGTGCACGATGGACGAGGTACAGAAGAGCACGTCGAGCGCCAAGTACACCTCGCACCACGTGCGCCGGAAGTACCAGTAGCCCAGCAGCTCGTTGGCCAGCGAGAAAGGGATGATGAGCGTGGCCACCAAGATGTCGGCAGCGGCCAGCGACACCAGGAACAGGTTCTGCGGGGCGCGCAGCGAGCGGCTCGTCAGCACAGCCAAGATGACCAGCGCGTTGCCGAAGATGGTGAAGAGGATGAGGAACGTGATGACCGCCGCGATGGCCGCCGTGGCCTGCACCGAGTAGGGCTCCTGGTGGTCCATGGCGGAGTGGGACGCGGCCAGAGGGGTCGCTGCTCTCCCAGCGCCTGCTCAGCCGGCGACAGCACTGCCCTACCCTGCTAGGCTAGACGGGAGGATCAACCCCCTGGCGGCGCAGAAGGCGCTGGAGCCCCATGGCCAGGCCGAACGGGGCCTAGGAGATCGAGGGATGCCTGGGGCCGGCCACTGCCCTCCTACATCCTCTCCCACCAGCACCCGGCACCCCTGCCGTCCTCCCCGGAGAAGTTTTCCAAGTTGTCCCGCTGCCGTCCCCGCCCCGCCCGGGACCGGGGGAAAGTTGCGCCCTCCCGCTCCGAGGCTGCTGGACGCGCGCTGGGGCGCAGGGCCCGGCGGGCCGGGCGGGGGGCGCGCCACCGGTTGTGGGAGGCGGCGCAGAGGCCGAGGCGCCCGCTCTGCTCGCTGGCTCTAGCCGGGAGCCGCGCCTGCAGGCAGCCCGCCGCGGCAGGGAATGGGAGGAGAGCGAGCGCGCGGGAGGAGGGAGGAGACTGGAGGCGGGAGCAGGAGGAGGGGACGGAGGTGGGGAGGGAGGTGGGGAGGGAGGTGGGGCGGGCGGGCGGACCGAGGACGGGTGGAAGGTGCGCCTGGCGGGAGGTCTGGCCGGCCGCAGCCTCCCCGCAGCCTCCCCGCAGCCCCGGGCCTCCGCCCTGGCGCCCCTACCCCTTGTCCTCCCGGCCTCCGCGCCACGGGAGGTCAGAGACCGGTGTCTGGGGTCTTCGGGACTCCGGGAAGGACGCTTGCAGACGCAGAAGGGTTGGTGCGCACGGGGAGCTGGGACCGATGGGAGACCTCTCTCCTGCAGACCCGGTTCGAGCACCGGGATCTAGGACGGTGGGCTCCGGCTGATCTCTCCTCCCGCCGCGTATGAGCCCCAAGGAGAGGGTGGGTGGGTGTGTTGCGGCACCGCAGCGTAATGAACCGCACCTCCTACCCGGCGCTAGAGGAGGAAGCCGAGTGGAAGGAGTAGGGCGGAGCGGGGAGACTGCCCGAGCCCCTTCCCCAGGTGCTTTCTTGCGCCGACCGGACTCCGTCGGGCCTGCCGAGCCCTGGGAGGCGCGGTGGCCAGGTTGCGAGCGCCCCCTGCTGCCGCCCGCGTGTCGGTGGTCCGCGGCCCGCCGGGAGACCCGCGTCCTCGCTGCGCTCTGCGGCCACTGAGGTTCCCAAGGCCGGTGGGCAAGCTCAAAGATTTAGGACTTCAGCTGTCCGGTTTCCCCCGCAGATGCCTCGGTTTCCTCCACTAAGGGCAAAGAGGTAAGAGGAAAACTGGCTTGGACTCCAATCTCAGCTTTTTAACACAGCTCAGAGAAAAAGTAGGTCTCCGGGGCAATTAGGCAAGGAGGAGCATCCCATTGACTATGTTGTCTCTCGCTCGCTCGCTCGCGCTCTCTCTCTCTCTCTCTCTCTCACACACACACACACACACACACACAGCATTCCTGCTGAGTACCCCCCCCCCCGACCACATGCATGCTGCACACCCCTCTTGGAGAGGCTGTAGAAGGAGCTGGGTAAGAAATTTCAGATTAATCACCCCACCCCATCCCCTTGCCAGACTCCAAGAGCGATAGGCTCCCCCTCAGGCACCCCCAGCCCTACTCACTCTCCCTGTGGCCACTGCCACCAGTGTCAGCCTGGGCAGCCTCAAGAGCACATTTTTCACCACTCCCGGAGCCCCTGGTGTTATAACCCCAGCCTAGAGCCAGGCCTTGTATTTATAGCCCGTGGCTCTGCATGACATCCTCTGTATTAATAAGCATCGAGCCACCCCTGAAAGTAGGGCTCCTCCAAAAGCCCCGGCCTTGAGACAGTGTGCATACTGGACCTGCCTGCCTGCTCTATCTTCACGGGACCAGGGAATGACCTCGCAGTGCCCACAATGTCTTACCCCTCCCCAGGCTCACACAGCAGGGGTGGAAGGGTTCCTCGATCCAGGGCTATCCCTGCCTGCTGCCATCCTACTTAGTGCCTTTGTGAAGTCTGAGTGCGACAGCCTGATGGTGAACAGGACAGCCCCTCCAGAGACAGGTCTTATGGATGCATCCCCCACCCGCTGGCTGGGCTGAGCCTGGGCCTGTGGTTGCCAGAGATGGAGAAGTCTCAGTAGCCCCTTCCCTGAGGAAGGACTGAGGGACCACTCTTTCACCTGCTCCAACCATACTCACACTGGGGGGCCAGGGGCTATCTCCCCAGACACTGCGATCAGCATCAGCCCTTTGTTTCCTGGCCCGAGTTTTCCTTGAAAGGCACCAGGACCCCGAAGGAGCTGCGGCCAGGGCTGCTCACTCTCTCCCCCCTGCCCCTTCCCTCCACTTGGGCCTTCCCCGAAGGGGCAGCCAGCTCTGGATCTACCAAGTGTCACGCCCTACCGGGCCCAAGCCCAGGTAGGGGCAGCCAGGAGAGCCTCCAGGCACCTGTGGGGCTCAGCCACAGCCCCAGGGTCTGTGCCCCCTGCTGCCACCTACCAGCCCCGCCTCCCAGATGTGCAGCTGGCTCTTGGGGCAGCAGAAGCCATCACATAAGTAGATTCCCATTCCTCTCTGCAGCTCTCTGTGCCCCCCGCATACACCCTCCTGTGCTGCCCACTCCAGCCAGCCCTGCATGAATCCGAGCCTCAGGCCATAGCATCAGCCGTCCCCAGACTAGAGCTGACCTTCCATTGTCCCTGCATTCCACCAGGCTGGCAGAATTCAATCCCAGACCCAGACCCGGACCCGCCAGCAGCAGGGCTGCCTTAGAGCATCCCCAGCCACCTGCAGCGGGAGAGGAAGCCCATGACGGGTACTGGCCCGCCGTCCTGGCCCCACCAAGCTACCTGTTGATCCCTGGACATGCCCTGAGCTCCCACATCTCCAGTCCTTCCCAGGTGCTTGGTGGGCCCCCCACTCTCCAAGGTCCGTTCATCTCTCACCCACCGCCCTTCCAGGGAGAAAGAGGTACCCTGCTTTCCAAGTTCTTTGACGCCATGTACACAGTACCACGTTCGCACTCAGAGATGTACTGAGATGCTGGCGGATGGGTTTGCTGCATCACTCCCCCACCCCCACCCCCGAGCACACATCCCTTCTCCGTCCCCAATATTGGCCAAGATTGCTCAATGATGGGGGGGTGGCATCCTGGCATCAGTGGATGACATACAAGAGCCTCTCTCAGGTAGTGTCCTAAAATGAAGGTGTCCCCAAAGGATGCCCTTGGAAAGGGGTGGGGGGAGGTGACCTAGTACCATCTTTTCCAAAGACACAGGGACAGTGGTCCCATCCCTGGTTGTGAGAGCACAGCAAGAGATACGCCCCCTTGGCTGAAAGCCGTGGAGCCACTTGTCTAGGCCTGAGAGCCAAGAGTGGCCCCAGATTCTCCCATGCCAGGGCTCCACAGGGATGAGGCCCAACTGGGCTTCACACCCCAGCTGCCCCAGCCTTTCAAATCCCTGGGACCCTATCCTCACACCACCCTGGAGGCCCCAGCCTCCCCACCTTCCCAGACCCTTGAGTCATGCCCTCCGTAATGCAAGTCCGCCACCCTCTCCCCCATCACACCTCACCTGACAAAACCCCAATCCTGAGCCGACCTAAATCATCCACCCAGCTTTTGGCAGAACAGCTGCTCCTTCCGGAGCAAAACACTCACTGCATCGACTGGCCTCGCTTTAAAGCCATGACCACAAATCTCCAGACTTGCCTAGTGTGCTCACCTTTCCCCCCTCTTCAGAATCGGTGTCCCGCTCATCCTCCTCACCCGCACACCCTCCTCCACTCCAAGCCATGACTTTGCCTCTAACTTAGAAGATGAAAGCCCTCAGGCAGGAACTCGCCCCGAACTCACTCATCCGAGCCCCAGCTCTGCTGGGAGGGCAAGACCTCTGCATGTATCCCAAGCCCTCTCCTGTCCTCCAGGACTCTGCTGCTGCAATCCTTCCCCTCCACTAACACTCCTCCCCCGATCCAGGGCCAGCCCCCCCGCCCCCCCGCCCCAGCCTCCCGGGCCTCCTGCAGCTGTCTCCGACTGTTCACTGCACCATCTCTCACCCTTCACACTCGCTCCTTAACCCTCCGTTGGGTATCTGCACCCTGACCTCCGCTGCATCTACTCCTGGTGGGTCATTCGTGACTCCATGCCACCAAGCGTGTCCTCCTAATTTCTCAGCAACATTTTAGACCACAGACTACCCCCTTCCCTGAGAACACTGCAGGCTTGAGGCCACCCCTTCTTCTCGGCCTCCTTTTCTCCCCCGAACTCCCAATCACCAAGTCTCACTGATTTTTTTTTTTTTTTTTTTGCCCCTTCTCCTCCAGGGACATTTGGCAGTCTGGTACCTGGAGACATTCCTGACACAGGAGGAAGGGGGTTGCTACTGCCGCTAATGGGTAGAGGCCAAGGATGCTGCTAAACATCTTACAAAGTACAGGACAGCCCCCACAACAAACAATTATGAGGCACAAAACACTAATAACACTGCCCTAATGTCACAGCACCCCTGTTCAGTCCTGGGGCCCCTTTTCTTCTTGACCCAAACTCTTCGTAATTTCATCCAGGCCCCTAGCTCCCAACCAGATGCTGAGGACTCCCCGAAGTCCGTCTCCCGCCCTGAACCCCAGGTTCGTTCAGCCCACACACTCCCTCACCTCCCCTGAGCTCTCCGTGCCGTATGGGAAGCCCTCAGCCCCTGCAGCCAATAGCAAGTGCGGTTGCCTCACCTGCCAAAGAATGCTTCCAAAAGCATCCATTCTGCCCTTTTCCACAGCCCCATCGCTCGGGCTTGCACAACTGTAGTGCCTTCCACCGGTCCTCCCTGCTGCCAGTCTACTCTCCACGGGGCATCCAGGATGACTTAAAAGCTTAGATCTTATCACTCCCCTCCTTAGAATCCTCCAGCAGCTGCTCCCTGTTGCTCTTGGAATAAAACCATCCCTCTCTATCCCTGCCCTGCCAACCTCCCCCTGCCCCACCTCACTTCATCCCTCCACTCACACCTTAACTCCCTCCTGCCTCAGAGCCTTTGCACTGCCTATTTCCTTGGATTTTTCAGAGTCGTCTACTATCATTCGGGTCCCAGTGGAAATGCCAGCATCCTAAAGGAATGTCCTCCTCCCCCATCATTTCTAAATCCCTGATGACTTCTTTTATCTATTTACTGTCCATCCTTCGTCCACTCCCAAATAAACTCCACGAGAATGGAAACCCTGCCTTGCTCACCTTGTTACTCCCAGTTCCTATAGCCGAGCCAGCCTGGCACCTAATTCAACAGATTCTGTCGAATGAGTGACTAAATTGATGAGTGAAGCCACATAGTTATGTGGTTGGGGATTAGGGAATAGGCCACGGACCCTGGGATGCGTGGCTAGCCACCAGCTGCTTGCTAACAGCCAGCGCCCCGTCCAGAGCACACCCCCCATGCCAAGGCTTCAGGGGCTGAACCAAGGCTGGACCACAGGGGCAGGGTGCGGCTGTGGAATAAGCCTAGGAAACGGGGTCTGTAGTGATAGGGGGCTTCATGGGGTAAGGACAAGGACAGCCTCGGCCCTGGTCACCCCCAAAGAAGAGGGGGAAAGCACTCTTCCCCCTTGAGCCACCAGGCTCGGCCAGCCCCACCTAGAGAACCCAAATTCTAGAGAATCCAAAAGCCACATCCTAATGGAGGCTAATGACAGGCAGCCTCTGAGAGCTGGGAGGGCCTCACAGGGCACAAAGCACTTCACCCCCTCTTAGTGTGGCCACTAAGAAACCCCAACCCAGCACCAGAGGCCTGGCTCCACTACTTAAAGAGACCCATAGGTGGTAAGGTGGTCACACTCCTTTCTCTGATAAATGGGGGTACTATGTACGCTCTCGATCTTTGCTTGGGAATCTCCCAGAGGAACGCCCCCCCCCCCCCGGTAGGAATGGGGCCCGAGCCTCTCCTCACTCTCTCTCAGCTCGCTCAGCCAATCATCCTCTCCTGTCTGGGGGCAAACAGAGGGACTGTGTTCCCCAACCCATGATCCTTCCCTGATGCTAATACCTGAGACCAGGTCCCTGCTCGGTCTGAGAAAATCCCAGACTCAAGATGGACCAAGGGCAGAGGCTCCAGCCTCCCAGGAGCATGCCCTCATGTCCCCTGACTGGGCCCAGGAGGCAGGCAAAGGCCAAGCTCTCCCCAGACCTGAAACACGGCAAGCCTCAGCCCTGTGGGGCTGCTCCCTCAGCCATGCCCCTCTGCTGCCCTGAGTCCCTCTCCTCCCCAGGGCCCCTCCCACGTCAGTCAGCAGGGTTAAATGCGCTCATGCATAGCCCAGTACCTGGTTCCTAGAGCAAGTACCCAATTTTATTTGTGCCTTCCCCCAGAACATCTGAGGCGCTTGGCCCCACGGGGCCCGGACCCAGGCTCCTACTTCCCTCCTACTCCAAGCAGGGCTTCCAACAGGCCACCAGAATAGTGCCTCTCCAGGACTGGGGGGCTCCTGGCCTATAAGCCTTCACACAGCAAGCCAGGAGGTAAGGACAGGGCTTTGCTGAAGGAAGAAAAGCAGGTTGACCACCCCACCCCCCACCTCCCCAACCCCTTCCCATCTTCCAGGACCTCCGCTGGCCAAGTCCCTGGCTGGTGGGGAGAGAGAGGGGAAGGCTCCTGGGAACAGCAAAGCAGGGTGGAGAAGAGCTTGGAGTCGTGTGTTCAGGGCCTCCTGTTCTTGCTGTTTCCCCACTGTGCAGTGCTGAAGGCCTCCACCCCTTCCTCAGCACCCCTGGGGTAGCGTTCCTGGCGCTGAAGCCTCCCCGCACTGCAGGGGAGCAAGCTGAGAGCCCCTTGGGGAGCAGAGCTGGAGGCTGCAGGGTAATATTCCTAGCACCCAAACACCAGGGATGGGAGGCTGGCCCCAGGGTCCCAGCCACAGGCTCCCCAAGTCCTGGCCTGAGAGGCGGCAGTACCTGAGCATGCTGGGGGGCTGGGACTCACCATGGGAGGATGCCCAGGGGCCTTCGGGGCTGGAACCTGCCTCTGCCCCACCTCTCCAGACCCCTGGGCTTCCAGAGCCCTGGAGAGTATCCTCTCCCCTTCCCAGCAGCCTCTAAGCCTGCCTCCCCCCACCCCCCAGCACCCCCGATGGACCTAGAAGTCCCCTTTGTCCCCAGGAGCCCTCAGGAGAACATATGGGGAAGGAAGGGACAGAGGGAGAGTCCTAGGCCTCAGACAGGGGAGCCATCTTGGGGCTGGAAGAGCGGGTGCTGTCCGGGAAGGCCAGGGGTTACACAATCCAGCTCTTGGAGACTGAGGATGCCCTTCCCCCTTGGGGACAGAAGCCACAGACTCGACCTCCTGGCATCCCCCTGAAAGGACTTTCAGGTACATGTGCTCCTGGCAGATCTGGGGTCCCCAAAGCATCCTGGATAGGCACTAGCTGGTCTTCTGCTTCTGGAGCCGTGGTTGGGGGTACAGAGGGCACTCGGGCCAGCCAGGACGTCTCTAGAGCAATACCAGGAACACCTGCTCCAGGCCTGGAGTTCAGGGAGGAAGCTGGGGTCTGAAGCAGCCCTGCAGATGCCCCCATAGCGAACTTCCTCGGCGCAGGGCGCTCCCAGCTACGTGGGCTCTCTCCGGGCCCTGCAGCAACATGCAGGGCTCCAGCCTTCGGGCCACCGGCGTCAGGGCTCCCAGATTCTGCCAACAACGCCTTCAGAAGCCGCTGCAGGTATGGTCTAGAGACAGGAGTAGGGCTCCTACCATCGCTGGGGGGCTGGAACCCTGAAGCAGGAAAGATAAGAGGTTACGTCCCAGAATCCCAGAGGGAAGATGCACTGCCCCGCTGTAGAGCGCCAGGGCCATTTTCAGTCTTATCCACAGCTCGTTGGAGACAGCTTGCCACACCCCTGCTCAGCCGCTGCTCAACACCTTCAAGACCCAAATTTTCAGCTCCCACTGAAAAACAAGGACCACAGAACCATCCCATCCCCTCCCCTCTTGGTCTCAGTCACCACCAGCAGGTCAGACCACAGGGATCTTCCATGACCTTCCACCCCGAGCCCAAGCTGCGGACGGTCAACTCACCGGATAGCCGAGGGCTAATAGCACGGCAGCCCCCACTGTCCCGCCACCTCCTGGGGCCCTCTGTACTGAGCGACCCCCTGCCTCTCACCCCACATTTGAGGTCTCCTGCAGAATTTCTCCTGCACTTGTAACCACCTCCATCACGGCAGGCACATGCACTCAGCAGGACAGGGCCTCCTCGCTCTTCACGGCCACTCCTGGACCATGGCCCTAGAGTTTTATAAAACTCATCTTAAGCCCAAGTTATATCTGGCCAGGCCCCTCCATCCCCTCGGTGCTGTCTCTCACCCATCACACCTGCCCATGCACTGAACGCTTCACAATGAGCCCAATCTTCCATCAACAGACACTGACCATATCAGGGCTGATCTGCTTCAACCAGCGACTCTTCTCCCTCCTGGTCGCATTGACCTCACAGCTCGCTCCCCCAGACGTGGGCAGTACCAGAAACCACCACTGCAGAAGTCTCCGTCCCTGGCTGCCCACTCCTATACTTCGAAGCTCACTTGTTTAAATATCACAACTCTTCAGCTCCACCGAGCACATGGACCCCAAGGTCTTCCTGCTCTACCACCTCCCTGCTTCCAGACCACTCTCCGCACCCGACTTGGGCTCCACAGCCCTCACTGCAAGTACTCAAGCACCTTCCCCTCTGTCACATCCGCCCACAAAATCCCAGTCCTGGAGAACCAAGTTGCCAACCTACGCTGCGCCTCCAACCTGGCCACCAGCTGCCACAGCACCACCCACAGCCCTACGGGGTGTCTCCAGCCAGTTCTTCTGCCACCTAGTCAGCAGCGTCGCACCTTTCCCCACACATTCATCACCTTCTCCCCAACATCTAGGCTAGTGACCTGTCATGCTTTGTGACCAAAGTCCTCAGAAGCCCATGCATCTGCACATCAAGATCCACATGCAAAGTTAGGTCTGCTCCTGTCTTCCTTATTAGGTCCAAGGAATCTCAGACATTCTCAGAGATCTATCCACCAAGGGCAGCTCCTACCCAAATGTTCTAGATATTATTCCCTCTGCCCTCTAAATCCACCCTTTTTTCCTTCTCCATTGGGTCATTTCAGCATCCAAACATGCTTGAATGTCTACCATCATGATTAACCTCCTCTTGACCCACAGCCCCTTCCAGCCACCTCCCAGTTCCATTCCTCATAGTAGTCCAACCTCTGGAATACCCACAAAGCTCTTGCCACATCATCTATTCTTTTTAACTTAAAAAAAAAAAAAAAGAGCATGTAATATTGGATATTATGTATAGGAAAGAATAGCCTAAGAAATGGTGCTAGAACTGGATAGTCACATGCAAAAGACTTAGGATTAAATCTTCATGACCTTGGATTAGGCAAAGGCTACTTAGATAGGACACCAAAAGCACAGTTAAAGGATAGAGAAGTTAGACCCCCATTGAAATTAAAAATGTTTGTATTCAAAGGACACCATCAACCTATAGAATGTGAGAAAATATTTCCAAATTACAAGTATGATAAGGGACATGTATCTAGAATACACAAAGAACTCTTACAACTCAGCAATAGAAAGACAACCCAAATGAAAAACCGGCAAAAGGATTTAAACACATTTCTCAAAGAGGATATATAGATGACCAATAAGCATATAAAGAGATCATTAGGGAAATGCAAATCAAAACGACAATGAGATACCACTTCATACCCACTTAGGATGGATATAATCTGAAGAGTAGATAATAGCAAGTGTTGGCAAGGACATGGAGAAATTTGAACCCTCACACATTGCTTGTGGGAGTGAAAAATGATGCAGCCAATTTGGAAAACATAGCATTTAAATCTGGAGTTACCATAGGACCCAGGAATCTATTCCTAAGTATATATCCAAAGGAAAAGACATACATTTGCATAAAATCTTATATACAAACATCCATAGTAGCATTAATCATAATAGCCAAAAAGTAGAAATAACCCAAATATCTTTCAACTGATGAAGGAACAAAATGTCGTATATCCATACAATGGAGTGTCATTTGACAAGAATGAAGGACTCATACATGATACAATATGGATGAGCCCTGAAAACATTATGCTAAGTAAAAGAAGCCAGTCACAAAAGATCATGTATTATAGGATTCCATTTACATGAATTTCCAGAATAGGCAAACCTAGAGAGACAGAATGTAGATTGGCAGTCATCTAGAGCTGGGGTTAGGGGCACTCACATACAAGTGAAGGAGGTTGAAGGTCTTGTGTTTACTTCTCATTTGGTTTCTCCCGTGAGATGCTTGTTAGGTCTCTTGCCTGTTTTTCTACTTTGTACTTCCAGCTTTTTCTTATTATGTATATTATATTAACTATATAATATGTATTTTGGGTACAATTAGTTATGTGTTACAAAAGTTCTCTTCTGATTTGTAATTTGTATTTTCACTTTGCCTTTTGATTAGTAGTTATACTATAATAATTACATAATAGTTATTAATGTAGTTGGATTTGTGAATCTTTCCAGTTTTATGGTTTGCTTTGTGTCTTATTAAAGAAATCCTTACTTATCCCAAGGTCATGAAGGATTTTACTATTTTTTTCCTAAAGTTTTTCTATTTATATGTAAGTCTTGTATATATCTGAGATGTATTTGTGCATGAGATGGGAATTTTTAATAGATAACTAGTCATCTTAGAGCCATTTAATGACTAGTCTATTCTTTCCCTAATGATCAGCAATGCCCCTTTATCAAGGCTCCACTTCTGAGTAGAATTCATTTATGGACTCTCCATTCTGTTTCAATGGGCAATTGTCTATCCTTGCACTAGTTCTATGCATTTATAAACATTTTATATACATACATTTCATGTATGTATTTTGTATGGTATACATTTCTATACAATTCTATAAATATATTTTTAAACTATATATCTTGATATCTGCTAGGGCAAGTCCCACCATTTTAGTTTTCTTCAAGAGTATCTTGGCTATTGTTTGCCTTTTGTGTTTTGTTTCTTTTTAATAATTTTTTTAAAGATTTTATTTGTCAGAAAGAGAGTGAGTGAGCACAAGCAGGGGAAACGGCAGGCAGAGGGAGAAACAGGCTCCCCGCTGAGCAAGGAGCCCAATGTGGGGCTCGATCCCAAGACTCTGGGATCACGACCTGAGCCGAAGGCAGATGCTTAACCAACTGGGCCACCCAGGTGTCCCAACCCTTGTATTTTTATTTAAGTTTTAGAATCACCTTGTCAAGATTACCAAAAAGCTTCTTGGGATTTTTAGTGGGAACTGATGGAATCTATAGATCAGAATTGACATTTTTACATTGTCTTATTAATGAACAGGATACATATCTCTATGTATTTAAGAATCTTCAATGATTTTAATAAAGGTTAATTTTCCATAGAACTTTTTATAGAACTTCTGTCAGACTGATTCCTTGGGACCTTATTATTGCTATTATAATGGGTTTTTTTAAATTACGTTTTCCAACTATTGATATAATCAATATAGAAATTTCTATACATCTTTTAAAATTCTTATTGCTGGGGCACCTAGGTGGCTCAGTCAATTAAGCATCCCATTCTTGGTTTCGGCTCAGGTCATGATCTCAGGGTCATGGTATTGAGCCCCACCTCAGGCTCAGGGGGAAGTCCGCCTGAGATTTTCTCCCCTTCTTCTGCCCCTCCTCCCAAAATAAATCTTTAAAGAATAAGATAAAATTCTAATTGCTTCCAATAATTTAATAGGTTTTGTTGCTTTCAGTGTAGATAATCATCATCTATGAGTAGTGACAGTTTTTGCCTCCTTCCCAATCCTCAGAGTTTTCATTATTTCTCTTGCTGTACTGCAATGGCCAAGATCTTCACTACAGCATTGAACAGATGAGACAATAGTGGAAAAACATGCTTTGGTCCTGATTTTAGTGCTTTTACATTAAACATGATTTTTGCTCTGGGTTTTTGGTAGATACCCATGTTAAGGTTAAGAAAGTGACCTCTATTCCTGTTTACTAAGTTTTTAATCATAAGTGAGAATTTTCAAATGCTTTTTCTACATCTCTTGTGGTAAACCCCTGATGATTTCGCCCTGCTCACCCCTGCAACCTCAGTCCTACCACTTCACCCTCATGGACACCACCCTCAACATAGAAACCTGCTCCAGATTCCTCAGATCACTCTGCCCCTTGTCACTTACCTCCCCCACGGGGGCCTTGGCCACTTGGGCTGCAGTCATAGAGCCTGAGGACCCGTGTGATGTCCGAGGTGCTCAAGTTCCATCGCTGGCCAATGTGAACACTGGGAGCCCAGATCGGTGTGATGGTGGGCAGCCCACGGCGGCTGAAGGCAAACCTGAAACCCAGCAGGTGGGGACCGGAGTCCAGATCACAATGGGGGCTGGAGGGGCAGTGAAGAAGGGAGAAAGGAAAGGGGGTCCTCACCTCCCATAGTGCATCACTGATGAGTAGTCATAGGGCACCAGCATGTTGCTGCTCCGAGATTTGATGAAGTTGATTTCAAAGCCTGGGGGTGGCGGGGGGGGGGGGGGGGGGGGCAACCACAAAACTTGGGGTTGGGAAAGAGGGTGGGGGAGTGAGGGGTCGGGTGATAGGGGCCTTCCAGCCACTTGTAACCTATGTGAGCTGAAGGATCCAAAACTATAGCCAGATGTGCCCCCCACCACCAGTTCCTGGTCCCCACCTCCTTGGTGCCTTCTCTGCCTACTCCTCCCCTTCCCAGGAGGGGTCCAGACCTGCACTAGCTGACGTGGAAGCACAGGGACCTCATGACTTCCTAAAGAGTGCCCTCCACTTCTAGCCCTGCTCAAGCTCACCCGGATGCAACTATCTTTGTAGAACCTACACTTTCCACGGAGTCGCATACCACTCCGTGTCTTCAACACCCTTACCCAAGAGATGGAGTACCTACCCTTCAACCCAGCTTTAGAGACCCACTAGCCTATCAGCTGCTGTTGAACTCCCATTCCCCAGCAGCAAGCCACCTTGTTCTTTCTGCCTTGGGCCGGCGCACCCACCCCCCAGGTTTGAGTCCAGCATTTTCCCACTGGCCAGAGCACCCACTTTTCCCCGTCACTGCCATACCTGCCTCTACAGAGTTCTTCATCCTTCCTTTTAAAAACCCTTAAGATATTAAACAGTTTTGAACAGACAATATACTCATCTGGTTCAAAAGTCAAAAAATGTTGAGATGTATAATAAGCCTCCCACTCCATCCCCCTTCTGAGGTCCTGCCTCCCCATCCCCAGTTCATTACTGTCATTAGTTTGTATATCTTAGCAGTTTGTTCTATATATAATACAAATATATTCTCATTTTTCTTCATTCTTAATAAATGGGAAAAATTGCTTAAGAAAACCACTTGAGTTTGAGTGCTGTTGGTTTTTTAATTCATTAATTCCTGTCTTTAACTTCATTAATTCCCTCCTGCTTTCCTTTTTCTTAATTTGGATTGAAATGCTTAATTTTTTCTATTTTTATTGAAAGAAGTATTTAAGTCTACACATTTTCCCTGAGCATTGCTTTAGCAGAGAACCATCAGTTCTAGTGTGTTGGGTTTTTGTTTTTGTTTTTCTAAGAATTCCTGCAATTCTTTAACCCTGGAGCTAAAAGAAAGGATTATTATCGTTGTTTTTTAAACTTTAATTTCTAAGTAGAAGTTTTGGGTTTTGTTATTTTTATTTTATATCATGATCAAAACATTTAAATTAACGTTTTCAAATTTGAAGTTTTTCTATCATATGGTAAGTTTTCCCAAGTATTCCATGAACACTTGGAAGGATTAAAGTCTCTATTTTCAGGGTATAGTCACTATCATCACCCCCTTCCTTAGGCTAATCTCAGATCTCAAACTCCATTCCTTGTCTCATTATAAGGTGCTACCTAAATGCGCCCCCCCCCCAACGGCACCCTTTCTCCGGGGCTCCGTGCATGCTGGTCTCTTGAGTACCCTCCCCCACCCATTTTACCTGGCTCACCCCACAACAGCAGTGGAGGTGCTCCCACCAGAAGCTCTCTGCTTACAGGAAGGCTTCCAACACTTCCCCTTACCCCCACATTCCCCCAGACCAAATTCCTGATCATGTATCTGCCCCACTTCCATCCCTCATGAAGCAGTGGCCTCTCCTCTTCTCACCTCCTGACTCAAGCTGTGTGCCCCCCCCCCACCGCCACAAGCTAGGGATCCCACCATTCCCGAGATCAGATGCCCAGCACTCAGCCCCACACCCAGCACACAGCTCCTGCTCGGAGGAGCAGCCTCGGCTCTACCACTGCCACCTTTTGGGACGTGGTCTCCCCGGGCTTCCTCTGTCCCACATGCCCATTGGTACCCAGCTCACGAGGACTGAGCCCCTGCAGGCTGTCCTCAGCCTCCTGCATCAGACACTTGGCACGCACAGCCCACTACTTCCAGGGCTTCGGTCTCAGCTCCACCCGTGCACCTGGAACACAGCCCCCTGCCCCAACCCCACCCAGCAGTGTCTGGCACAGGAAGGACACCATGAACAAGGGTCCATCCTCAGGTACCTGGCTGTGTTCATGAGAAAAAAAGGAGACACAAAGCAAATAGTGATGCCCTAGCTCAGGCAGGAGTACAGGCGGGCAGATGGAAGGCTGGGAGCCCAGAGCGGTAGTATCGGGACCACCTCCTGGTCTCAAAGAGAACCAGGAGCCCCACCTTCCCCATGGTAGACAGGCAGATGGTGGGGAAGATAGATAGGCTCTTCTAAGTGGCAGGCAACTCCAGCCCTGGCCACTGGCTTCTCACGCCAGGACCCCCAGGCCTGGCCTGTGCTGTGCGCGACTTGGCTTACCTGGGCGGACCTCATTCCAGTGGATACGAATATAGCGGTCCCGATCAGCCCGTGAGTGCTCATGCCAGAAGCCCAGCACATGCATGAGCTCATGCAGGACAATGCCTGGGCCTTTCCGGAGACAGGTAGGTGCCAGGGACACCACCTGCATCCCTCCACTGCGTCCCACGCTGGAGAAACATCTGCAGGGCCAGGAGAGAGTACTGGGGAGGTACCAGCCCAGGGATCCAGAGCAGACCCAGGCCCCCTTCCCCTTCCTCTCCCAGGTCCTGGGATGAATGAGCACCAACAGGTAGTCCCCATCCTAGATTCTAGTCCCAGGCTTGCTGTTCCCAAGTCCCTTCACTGCCTGGCCATCTGTGAAATGGGTACACTGAATTCCCATTCCCAGCCTGGGGTACAAGGAGGACTGAGGGATGGAGAGGAGCACTGATAATGGAAGCAGCTCGTGGAGTGAACGTCCCCATGCAGGGGTCCCCGAGTCAATGCTTTCACACATGATCTTCAGTCCCCAACAAGCTAGGAAGTGGGTACCTCCAGCGTCCCCATTTCAGAGGCTCTTGCCCGGTGTCAGGTGGTTCCTACACTGTGGAACCTGGATCGGAGGCCAGGTGGGCCCCACAGAAGCCGCACCCGTTCCCCAGACCATGAAGTCTCCGCAGAGCAGGGTTTTGTGAGGAGAGTCAAGCACCTCCTTCCCCTCCTTCCGCCTTGGGTATCTGTAGGTCCAGCTCCCACCCAGCAAACCACTCAGTGGGCAGGGCGGCTTTGGACCTGGGAAGCCAGGCCTCGAGACAGGTTTTAGACGAGGTCTTGGGTAAGTCCCGGCTGAACTCCGAAGAACGCGGAGGAACCCCCCCCCCCCCCCGCCATGGACACACGGACACCCCCAGGAGCACGTACCCAGACATGGGAATGATGGAAATGAAGTCCCTCTGGCCCTGGTAGGCGACAAACCTGATGCACGTGAGGCGCTCAAATTCGGCAAATGCCTCCAGGAGGACCTCGCGGCTGGGTTTATCTGGGGGAGGCGACACCGCGGCTGAACCTCCAGCAGAGACCCCAGAGCCCTCGTGACCCCTCGCAAGTCTGCATGCAGGGTGGGAACGGAGCTTCCAAGCACTCTTCCAAAATGGAAAGGTCAAGAAAGGGCAGCCTGAGTGTCGCGGGGGGAGGGGAAGCTGGGTCCCAGACAGGCCCTGGCTGTGCAACCTTGGGTAGGTCCCTGTCCTCTGGGCCAGTCGGCCTTGAAATGGAGCAGACAGTCCTTCTACGTACCCCTATCAGCTCTCCCAGGCTTTTAGCCCTCCCAGCTCCCGAGGCCCTCAGGAACAAAGGCTTCTCGGAGAAGGGTTCTTTGGTGGTGAGGGCGAGTAGAGGCAGAGGGAAGAACCCCAGCAGAGCCCAGGCTACACAGGGCGTAAGGCTGAGGCCACAGGGAGGCCCACAGCTCCCAGGACGGAGCGCACACACTCACTCACCGTACTTGCTGGAGAGCAGGAAGGGGACCTCCACAACCCCCCCGTTCTTAGGCCACTTGTTGCTGCTCGCTGAGAACAGCCGGAAGGGACTCTGAGGAGAGAGGGCAGTTCAGGGACCGCTGGGGACCCAGTTCAGCCAAGCTTCTTGCCCCCAGAGGTGCCGTGTCTCAGGCCCCAAGAACCCGAAAGACGGGAGAAGCAGGACGCAGGCACAGGAGGGTAGGGACAGAGGGGTGGGACATCCGGGGGCCTGCTAGGTGAGTTACGATATACAACACGACCCTTTGTCCTACAGAACAGAACTGTAACCTATTCCATCAAGCAGAACAAAACCTGACACTTGTTCCTGAGGAGGCTGATGAGGAGTGCCAGCTCCCCAGGGTGGCCCCGTTGAGAAAGGCTGAGCTCCAGCCGCAGCCCCGTCCTTCCTGAAACCCAGCAGTCAGCCGAGCATCCCTGAACGTCCACGGAAAGATGAGGCAGGGTCCTTCTCAGGCTGATGTTAAGGCAACTTCCCTGGCCTTAGCAACTCCTTTTTCCACTCTTGTGCCAACCAAAACCCTGCGAGGCAGAGGCTCCATGGCACCCTGGCCGGTCCTGCCCCACTGGCTACCACAGGTTTTACTGGATTCGCGCTTCCCCCCTGTCCTCACTGGGTGACCAGGAACAGGGGCCTCGCCCCACCCACCAGCCCCAGCCTTTGGCTCTGCAGCCCAGCCTCATGTTGCACCAACGGTGGGCAGCCTCCAACCAGCAAAACCGTCTTGCTCTCACCAGGTCACTGTCCTGTTCAGGAGGACACCTCTACCACCCAGTCCCTAAGAAGATGGCCTTGCTCTCCTGAACACCGAGCATCCTCTTCTCCCCGGCAAGTCACCCCAGTTCCCACCCAGCCTTCTCCTTTTCTGACTCCACCCCTCCCGTCCTACCAGGATGGGGTCCCAGACCATGGCTGCCACCCCTGGGGTTCCCCACCACCACCTCCCTACAGCCCCACCAGCCCCTCTGCTGGTCTGTGCTCATCTCTTCCTTCATTCCAGTACTTTCTGAGCACCTCCCCCGGGCAGAGCACCTCCCCTGGGCAGAGCACCAAGATGGACCTTGAAGGCTCAAACCCCCTCCTTCAGGAAGGCCTCCCAAGCTGACTGCTCTTACCACCGCAGAGGTTACCCTCCCTCCCATTCAGTCTGGCTGATTCCTACTAGAGCATTCACTGTGACTTTAGCAAGAAAGGGTATCTATCAAGCTAATGAGCAACAGATTTTGGATCCCTCACGTATCACGCCCCCATGACACCGGAGGCTGGGCTCAAAGGCCTCTAACGCTATCTGTGAAGTTATTCACACCCATGTGTGTACATGCTCACACTCACTGGCCGAAGGATATCCCCCTCCAGGAGGAAGCTGCTCTCCGGGGTTTCCTCTGGGATGAGCCCTGGGAAGAAGGGAGGGATGTGGATGAGCCCAGGCCCTCCCTCCACCCAGAGTCCAGACTCTAGGGACAGGCCCAGCAGCCACCCCAGAGTCTGGCCTTCCTGACTCTGAAGGTGGAGCTTCCCTGGGCCCTGAGGCTGTGGACCTCAGGCAAGTCACACAGTCCCTCTGAGTCTCTAGTCTACAAATATGCATGATGGATCTCAGCCCAATCACATCTCTCCCTTGTTAGAACACAGTCCATGGCTCCCCCAGCCCACGCAAATCCAGGCCCAACTCCTTCCTCTCTGCTAATCAGGAGCAGCCATTTCTTCAGCTGTCCCCTATGTCATCCCCCTCTCCACCCCAGGCCACACTCTTTCCTGTGAGCCCCAGCACGCCTGAGTGGGAGCAGGGCCATGTGCCACCTTTCGGTGACTGTGACTGGTCCGGAGGGAGCTAGAACCTAGAATCTGAGGCTTCCCCGGGATTTTTTTTTTTTTAGCTGCCATAGAGGTTACTTAGCCAGGGCTGCTGGAGGCCCACTGGCTACCTGAGATGCCCTTTACTGGGAAGGACACGCCATCCCCAGCTGCCGGGAATGTTGGCTGCTAAGGTCTCGCAGCTGAAGGCCCTTGGCCAGGGATGGCTGGGAAGCTACCCAGGCCACACTCCAACATGCCCTGGGCTCTCCTGTCCTTCCTCAGCCCCCATCTGTGTGATAGTCAGGGCCCTCGCAGGGACAAGTGACCAATTCCAGCTCGCACCACCATAGAAGGAAGGTGTCTGGCTCCCGTGAGCCTGTCTCTGCTTCTCTCTCCAGCCTCGGTTTCTGCCAGGGCAGGCAGCCCTTCTGCCCAGCCTCCTTACCAAGAGGTCAGCCCTACGAGGAGTCCCGGAAGAGGGTCTGGCCCTGAGGCCCATTAGGTTGGGTTCCCTAGACGCAGAGCCTGAGCTGGGGAGGCACCTACAAGTGATTTACTGAGGGGGCGCTGGGGAAGCCCCAGGCTCTGCTGGCGTGCAGCCTCAACCTGACCCCACAGGAGCTCTGGACCCCAACCGGCACCACACACTTGTCCCACACTGAGGCAGGGGGCTGCCCCATGGCCCCTACGAGTCACTGTGGGCCGCCCTGGGCAGGGGAGGGAGTAGCTTCCCAGCCATCCCTGGCCAAGGGCCTTCAGCTGCGAGACCTTAGCAGCCAACATTCCCGGCAGCTGGGGATGGCGTGTCCTTCCCAGTAAAGGGCATCTCAGGTAGCCAGTGGGCCTCCAGCAGCCCTGGCTAAGTAGCCTCTATGGCAACTGAAAAAAAAAAAAAAAAAAAAAATCAATCCCGGGGAAGCCTCAGATTCTAGGTTCTAGCTCCCTCCGGACCAGTCACAGTCACCGAAAGGGGGCACACGGCCCTGCTCCCGCTCAGCCATGCTGGGGCTCCCAGGAAAGAGGAGCATGACCACGCGGTCACCGGGAGGTTCTTATCCCCTCAGGCAGTCACCCCGGTCCCCCAACACTTCAGCTCCAACCTCCAAAATCCAGACTTTTTTTCCCCCCAGCAGCTTCACCCCGGGCTATCTCTATGTTCTTTCTTCAGCGGAGATCCCCAGACAGGGAGGCGTGAGGCCTCATGCGGCTTTGCCCCACCAGCGCACGCCCTCACACCTGCAGACCATCCTGCCCCAGGTGGCTGCCATCTCAAACCCCCACTAATGATTTCGCTCAACACCAGCTGGAGCACCCCAAAGACCCGTACTTTTATCAGGCCATTTTTTAAAAACCTATGCTTTTCTGTCTTCTTATAAAATGACAATCCAGTAGAGAAGATACAGAAATAGAGACTTTTTAAAAAGTTACCCATAGAACTAGGAACTGCTGCTCATCCAGAGCCCAGTGAGCTGGCACCTTTCCAGCTTGTTCTGCTCGGCTGCGTGTTCAGCATGGTCTTCACCACAGCACATGGACCACTTCAGAGCCCCTCTGCCCCACAAGACGCCGCCATGCCCTCACCTTGGTTAATCGCAGGGATGTCCTTGTCCCAGGCCGTCTGGGTCTCCTCAGGGTTGAGGCCCTCTGAGAAGCTGCTTCCACAGGCTTCGGGGGAGCTGCAGCCTGAGGGCGCTCCTAGGATCAAACCTGGCCCAGCCAGGTGCGTACCCATGATGCCCGGAGCGCCCTCATTGGTGAGAGAGGACGATAGCACATGGGAGTGGGGGGTAGGGGGTCAGCCAGCCAGAGCCAGGCCCTTCACGGAAAGCAGGCCTCCAGAAAGTAGTCCTGGAAGACCTCCTGGCCTTCCCTCAGTCCCAGCTGGTGATAATAGCTAGACAACCTTGAGGAAGGAGCTCCTTTAAGGGGACCAACACTGGGCTCTGAGTATCTGTGGGTATGAGGTAGGGGAGGGAGCAGAAGAGAGGCGGGGACAGACCTCAGACACCCACACTGAAGGCAGTGCGGGCTAGCCTGGACCCTGCCCCATGCCTCCCTTCTCAGCCCAGACCTCTGGAAAATGGACTCAGACTGGGCAAGCCTGGCACGCAAGCAGAACAGGGACGTCTGGAGGGCCGCACCTGCTACCTCCTGCCAGGCAGGCCCTCTGCGTTCAGGGTCTTCAGGAGGCCTTCCCTTGGCACCCCTCGGAACGGGTTTCTGGGAGCATCCCTGGAGAGCCCGTTTTCTGAGCTATTCAGATCAGCTCGGATCCCTGCAGGCTCTGGCCACACCCTTCTCGCCTCTACCCACACTCTGTGGCTGGAGCCAAAACTCGAGAAGAGAAGGGCGAGGCAGCCCACTTACCTGGCATGGAGAGTAGACCAAGCACCCACGGCCAGAGGCGTCCCATGTTCACGCGGTCTGTGGGGGGCCCCACTGGCCCCACAGCAAGCAGGAGCCCAAATACCCGCAAGGACAAGCCCGCCTAATAGCAGACCTAACGCCAGTCCTCGCCCCCACCCAGCCCTTAAATAGCGACTTCTCCAGCCCCCACCTGCAGCCCCACCCCAACCAACCTCACCTGCAGCCCCGCCTCCATCAACGCCACCTGCAGCTCTGCCCGCTCCCACCTGTGCTCCCCGCCCCCACCCCCCCAGCCCAGGCCGGAGCCTTCAGGACCCAGGTCAAATCCTTCTCAGCTTGGCTGAAGTGGGGAAAAAGGTGAGAAGCCAGGCACCAAGCACCCTGCAGGGAGGGAGGGTACCACTGGGGAGTGCGCCTCTTCTGAGGTCCCCTCTCACCACCAGGGGGCAGGGAAACATCACAGAAGGGTGCTAAGGTGGGCGGGGGGGCGGGGAAGGGGGAGTGGGCAGGGGACCTCGTTCTCCAACAGGGGAAGACCCCTTTCCTGCCACGCCCCGCCCTGTGCTCACACCTGGGAAAAGCTGCCCGAGACCCTGAGGCACCCCCAGCCTATCTGTGGAAGCAGGAAAAGGTCACTAATTTTTATAAGTGTTTATATACATAGAGGAAAGTGGATAATCACAAGTGCAGGGATCCGGAAAAGTTTACACACTGAACGCCCGGCGTAACCAGCACCCCAGAGAAGCCTGCCGTGTAGATGGGGGAGCTTTTGGATACCTGGACCTTTGCATGGACACTGCCCCTGTCATCCCCACAACAGCCGTGCAAAATCGGCATTTATCCCCATTTCACAGATCCAGAAACTAAAGCTCCTTACCCATATTCCTCCTCTTCTATGCTCCTGGGCCTCTCGAGAGGCCCATTCTCAGAGCTTGGTCACCAGAGGGCCCACCTGGATTTAAATCCTGGAGGTGAAGGATTTGGGGACCTCCCCCACCAATGCCCAGTGAAGGGAAGTGACAGAGCTGAGGCAAGGTCACCAGCCACTGTCCACACGTGCTTCTCAGCATCCTGCCATGCCTGGAATCCAACATCTCTCAAAAGATACCAGTCGGAACCACGGGGAGAACAGACAGATGCCCCTGCTGCCCAGGCCAGGTATTAGTGTATGTAAACATGCATGGACTGGCCACATCTAATGAGAGCTGGCTAAAATCATCCTAATAATCACCCCGCTCCGATAGAGAAACAGATTCTTAGTTAAGAAATGCAGTTTGAGGGGCGCCTGGGTGGCTCAGTCGTTAAGCATCTGCCTTCGGCTCAGGTCATGATCCCAGGGTCCTGGGATCAAGCCCCACATGGGGCTCCCTGCTCAGCGGGAAGCCTGCTTCTCCCTCTCCCACTCCCCCTGCTTGTGTTCCTTCTCTCGCTTTGTCTCTCTCCGTCAAATAAATAAATAAAATCTTAAAAAAAAGAAAAAGAAATGCAGTTTGACTTGAGGACATTATGCGAAGCAAAATAAGCCCTTCACAACAGGGCAAATACTGTATGATTCCACTTATAGGAGGTACATAGTCAGATTCAGAGACAGGAAGTAGAATGGTGGTTGCCAGGGCCTAGGGGAAAGGGGGAATAGGGAGCTGTTTGTTGTTTAATGGGCACAGAGTTGCAGTTCTGCGAGATGGAAAAGTTCTGGAGATCTTGAATATGCTTAACATTACTGTACACTTAAAAATAGTAAAGATGATGGGGCACCTGGGTGGCTCAGTCAGTTCAGTGTCCAACTCATGGTCTTAGCTCAGTCTTGATCTCAGGGTCGTGAGTTCAAGCCCTGTGTTGGGCTGCGTGCTGGGCATGGAGACTACTTAAAACAAATAGTAAAGATGGTAAATTTTATGTTATACAGTAGTCCCCCTTTATCCACACGGAATACATCCCAGGACGCCCAGTGGATGCCTGAAACCGTGGTTGATACCAAACCCTATTTTTTCCTATACATAATATCTATGAGAACATTTAATTTACAAGTGAGGCACAGTAAGAGATTAACAACTAATAAATGCTGTAATTAAAGTTATGTGAATAGGGTCTCTCTCTCTCTCTCAAAATACCTGATTGTACTGAACTTGCCCTTCTTGTGAGGATGTGAGATAAAATGCCTACGTGATGAGATGAAGCGAGGTGCTTGACGTCAGCACTGTGACAGAGAGTTAGGCTACTCTTGACCTTCCAGCGATACGTCAGAAGGAGGATCATCTGCTTCCAGACCACGGTTGACCATGGGCAACTAAAACCACAGAAAGCAAAACCTTGGATAAGGAGGGACTTGCTGTATATCTTTAACCATGATTTAAATTTATTTAAAAGATTTATTTATTTTAGAGAGAGAGCGTGAGTAGGGGTGGGGGGTGGGGAGGGGCGCAGAGAGAGAATCCTCAAGCAGACCGCCTGCTGAGCACAGAGCCCAACTCAGGGCTCATCCCAGGACCCTGAGATCATGACTTGAGTCAAAATCAAGAGCGGGCTCCTCAACAAACTGAGTCACCCAGGTGCCCCACAATTTAAAATTTTTAAAGAAATAAATAAGAAGGAAGGAGAGAGACAGAAAGGGGCACCTGGGTGGCTCAGTTGGTTAAGCAATGGACTCTATTTCAGCCCAGGTTATGATCTCGGGGTGGTGAGAGTGAGCCTGGCGTGGGGCTACACGTGGACTCTGCTTGAGATTCTCTCTCTCCCTCTGCCCCTCCCCCCACTTGCACACTCTCTCTCTCTCTCAAAAAAAAGAAACAAACTTAAAAACACAGGTAGGGGAAGGTGGACAGGGAGGGTGGGTGGAAGGGATGGGGTAGGGCTGAGGGTGGGATGGGCAGAGGCCTCAGCCACCAGTCCTGCTGTTTGTGAGGTAGGACCGTGTGCTGGGAAGGCCCCCATGACTCAGAGCCCCAGCTGCCCTCCACTCCTACCCCAAGCTAAGTGTTGTTGGCAGGTCCAAACGGAAGCCCACTCAGAGCCTAAGAAAGCCTTGATCGCAAGCCCAGCTCTGCTCAGTTCCGACCAGGGAGCGCCTCACCCACCCCCAGACAGCAGAGGGAACAAGGCACGGGTGGCAGGCTGCTCGTCCTTCACCAGGCCTGTTGGAATGAGTGCCGACCTGTGCCAGATTCCTGGCACCGAGGGCAGAGCAGACCACAGGCCCTGCCCTCATGAGCATGGTTGAGACGCACAGCTACACACCTGAGAACCTTCTCCTCACGGGCATTCAGTAGCTAGCATTTCCTGAGCACCTACTACGTGTAGGTGCTGGGCTAAGCCTCTTAAATGAATTGACTTGTGCCATTCTCCATACCATGCTAACTGGCAGGGGCTAGTGACAAAACCCCATTTTACAGACAAGGGAACTGAAATACAGGGAGCAAAACTGGCCTCCTAGCCATCAAACTCCACCCCTGAGGCGTACCCTGCCAGGCAGGCAGAATGCCATGAGGAAGAGCCAGCATTCTGCAGGGGGGACCCTTGAGCTGAGTTTGGAAGGACGAAGAGTTAGCCAGGCGACGCTCCCAGTGGCCAGGAGCGGAGGCTGCATGAAGCGGGGGGAGCTGTCCAAGAGCTGACCTCAAGGGCCTCCGCACCCCTGCTCCCAGGCGAATCACAGCGCCTGTTTCCGGCAGCCTCCGCGTGCACCCCTCCGCTCTGGCTGCAGCTGGGCCCGTGACTCACGCCCCCCACCCCCGGACGGCATAGTCCCGAGCCAGGCAAGTAACCAATATTCAATCAAGACATGCTAGGTGGGTGGGTGTAAAGAGCAACTAAGCCCATCCCTGGTGACGTGTTCTCTGCACCGGACACGAGGCCACATGGCTTCTGGGGACAAGAAGGAACTCTGGAACAGAGGCTGCCATGAGCCCCAGCACAAACGGGCATCCCGAGGCCTGGAGGCCCTGCCTGGGGATGCGAGAGGAGAGGGGAGAGGCTGTGTTGCCCTACTGTGGGGAAAAGGAGGCCTGGCCTAGCACACGCCCACACGGCCACTGGAAGAGCCACACACACGGGCACACGCACAGATACCTTCAGGTACGCGTGACACGCAGGTGTGTGCAAGCTGAGAACACCAGACACCCACAGCCGCGGGAACAGCCACGTACCTAGGTGCACACACGTACATATCCATCCATGTTCCAAAAAGGAAGTGGGGTCTGAGCCATGGACATAGGCTTCTCCCCACAGGGCCCAAAGCCAGTAACAGGAATGAGGTTTGGAGACAGCCTCCCAGAAACCACCTCTTTCAGCTCTGGAGACGGAAGGCTGCCCGGCTAGGACACCGACACAGGGCGGCCAGGGCCGGGAGGGCCCCTCCTACGGGGGAGCTCACACGAGCACCTTCTTCCTTCCAGACCTCAGGCCCAAGGAAAGGGGAGGTCTGATGAGGAAACGGCTCGTGAGCATTTTCCCAGGCACTGACTTGAGACCAGACGCTTGAGACGTTGCTTTTTAAACAAAACAGTATTTTATTGACACATCCTCAATGTTCCGTATAAATATAAAGTGCTAAGTTTCCAACCCCCGCCCACAGGGCTGGGAGGAAGTGGGGGAGGGAGTGTTAAATGTCAGCTGAACAAAAAAACTTTCCAGCACCAATACAGGCGTGACGTGCTCACACACACATGCACGTGCACGCACGCGAGCAAGAGGCCCGCACGCAACAGACGCGGCGCTCCCCAGGAGCACAAGCCGCAGGCTCCAGGCCTGTAGTGGACCACCCCCCAGACGGGGCTCCCGGTTGTCACAGCTTGTTCCTTGGAGCGCTCAGGCTGCCAAGGGCTCCAACATGGTGGTGGGACCAGTGGGAATCCATGGGTGTAGCAGTCCAGTTAGTTTCCGCCAGAAGACAGAGGGGGGAGGGGAGCAGACACGCCCTCCATGCTGGTCCCCAGAAGAGGGCCAGCCCTCGAACCTAGCAGAAGAGCACCAGGTGAGCAAGTCCAGAATTCCTGCACTCCCAGCACCACCACCTGGGGGCTTCTCAAACTTCGGAGAAGGGGCAGCTTTCCCTGACCTGGAGGGAATCAGTGCCCCCCCCGGGGGGCGGGGGCAGCCTGGTGCGGCCCTGCCTCAGTGACAGAGCACCTGAGTCTCAAACTGTAGCAGCTGCCCCATGAAGCTGAAGTTGGGGGAGATGACCCCCCGGCGTCGCTTAACAAAGTCGAAGGCCTCGTCCAGCCTCACGCGGCGGCTCTGTATGAGGTAAGCCAGGCAGATGGTCGCCGAGCGCGAGATGCCCGCCTGGCAGTGAACCAGTACCCGGCCTCCACTGGTCTTCACCGAGTCTGCAAGGGACATGGGGAAGAGGGGGGTCAGGCACGAAGGGACGCAGGGGAGGTGACAGGCGCCCCAGGCCCCTCACCTGGGTGTCCCTTGGGCTCCCTGGGCTGAGGCCCCCCTCTTACCAATGAAGCTTATGGCCTCCTGGAACCAGGCACTGATCTCCACCATCTGGTTGTCCTCCACCGGGATGCTCTTGTAGCGGAAAAGGCCCTCAAAGTGGTTGGGGCAGCGGGAGACGTTGAGGACCGCCGTGATGCCACAAGCCCGCAGCCCCCGCAGGTCGGAGGAGTGGCTGCAGCTGCCCAGGAACAGGTAGGGCAAGATCTCCACAGGGCCGCCCTGCATGGGGGGGAGCAACGGCAGAATGAGGAGGGGGTTTTGTCAGCGCCACCCCAGGGCTTGAGCACCCGTGGGGGCAGACAGGGCCAGCTGGCCCCAGCAAGAGGAGCCCTCAGCCTGTCCTGACCAGGATCACGCTCGGGAAATAGGACACAAGGGGACACACAGAGATGCTCGCTCACAAATACACACCTCCCCGTCAAAGCCCCCAATACGCTGCAGGCACACACTGACAGAGCCCTCATGAGCAGCCCGCACCAGACACACAAAGATGTGCTCCCGTTTGCTGCGGGGACACACACACACACACGTGAGTGCGGACATGGAGAGACTCCTCGAATCCACGAGTGGCAGCCCCCTTCCCCAGAGGTGCCTATCCCGCGAATGCGGGGGGCGGGGGGGGGGGCGAATAGTGAAAGGAGCTCGGATCTCAGCTCACCTGGTCGTAGAAGGGAGCCCTGGGGTCAGAGCGGCTGTTCTCGCCCCCAGCAGACGACATGGCCGGGGCGGGGGACTCGGAGCACAGATCGGGACAGCAGGCCTGGAAGCCATCGAAGCCGCCTGCAGGGAGGGCGAGGGGCGGTTAGCGGGGAGAGGCTCGGCGGGGATGGCGGGGGGGAACGCGGGGGTCGGTGGGGTGGGGGTGGGGGGCCCGGCGCGGGCGGCGCTCACCTCGCAGGAAGCACACGGCCGTGGGCCCCGCGCGGGTCTCGGGCAGCAGCGCGGCGAGCAGCGCGTGTGCCGGGCCGTCGGGGGGGAGCTCGGCCACCGAGGCGCTGCCCTCGTCCAGCACCACGGCCCGGGCCAGCTCCCCGCGGGCCAAGCGCGCCCGGAGCGCGCGGTCCGGCAACAGGCAGGCGAGGGCGGCGGCGGGCGGGCCGCGAGCGCGGCGCCGCAGCAGCGCGTTCCAGGGCACGGGCCGCGCGTGGCGCACGTGGCGCCGGCAGAAGGCCAGGAAGGGGCGGCAGTCGAGCAGCAGCGTGCGCTCGGCCTCCCGCGGCTCCCGCAGCAGCGCGCCCAGCGCCGCGCAGTCCAGCTCGCGCGCCGCCTCCAGCCCCATAGCTCCGGCCCAGGCTCCGGCGGCCCCTCTCACTGCGCTTCTTCGTGCCCCGCCCCCCGTCCACCGCGCGCTCCCGGCTCTCGCGGCGGCCGCGCTGCCCGAAACGAGTGTTCTGGGCGCCCTGGGCGGCGCCGCGGCTTAAGTACCCGGGGGCCGGCCTCCCGGGTCACCATACAAGGGCAGCGCAGGAAGGGGCCGGCGCCCGCCCCCGCGGCCTTCAGGGGCGCGAGCTGGGCCGGCTCCGGGGACGGGGCGGGCTGAGGGGGGAGGGTGCGCCGGGGGAGGAAGCGGAGACTAGCTCTTGAGGGAAAGGGTTTGCCAGGGCCAGTGGGGCCCCGGTGCCAGCCCCCCATCTTTGCGCCCCGGCCTGGAAGAACGCTCCCACCCTTTGACCACGCCGCTCAGTCCTTGGGAACTGGTGTCTCGGATGCACATCCCCATGCCCAGAGACTTTGGGGCCAGTGTTGCCCCTTGCCACGCTTCCTCTCCTTTCTCCCTTTCTGTTCCAGGATTTTCCCTCTAGGAATTTGTTACAAACAAAAATTGACATGGCCATGATTTCTACACCGGGGAATGGGGAGCCATGCTGAGATGTTCTTTTCCTACTTAGAAACCTTGCCCAGGAGGAACTTTAATTTCTCCTCCCCTCCCCTCCCGCACGGCATGGCTGAGACCAGCACTCTGAGTCTTGCAGTAGATTAGTGGCCAAGCTAGTCCAGACCATTATCCTCTGGGCCCAAGACCCTGGACATTGGCGTGAGAAGGACCCCCTGGGCCTTCCAGGGGAAAGGCAGGGGGCCCATGATACGTTTCCAGTTAAGAGTGGGGCAAGGCTTCCCCTGGGGCCCAGGGAAACCCCAGAGGCCCAGGGTGAAGCACTTCCCCAAGTCACAGGCCAGCTCGGAAGGGGAACTCTGCTGACGTTGCTGGGCTCTCCCTGGGGCCTTGTGGGAATTTCAAGGAGCCTCACGAAGGGGAAGGAGAAGAACTACCAGAATCTGCCTCTTCCACCCCTTTACCATGCCCCTTCTCAGCCCTCCCTGGGCCGTAGCAGGCCCCCTGGGCAGCAGGGACCTCGGACTGGCACCTGAGCAAGGCAGTGAGCACTGAGAATGGGAAGCTGGGTCATCCACATCCCTTCTGTCCAACCCCACCCCGGCTGCCAGCCCAGGGACCGGATGTGGTGAGGCCCAGGTGTGCGTGGTGGGGAGGAGCGGGGCCCCTGGGTTGGGGGCAAGAGATACTGACAGCTGTACTCCAAAGCAGAGACGTTCAGGCGGATGGAAGAGCATCCTGGAGCTGCCCTCATCCCTACCGCTAGTGCGTGGGATTTCAGAACCCAAGCCCCTAGGCTCCCATTCGCCTGCATCACTACTCAGTGCCCTCTGTAAGATCCTTCCAGCTCCCTTGCAGTCCCCTATGTCCAGACTGTCTTGGAGGACTGCAGATAGGACCCATGTTGACCCCCCAAGCCCTCCACCTGGTTTATAAACTCTAAACTCCTCCAAAAGGTGTGTCGATGTGTCTGTGTATGTTGGAGCATGATCTGAATGCAGCTGTACAAGGTTGGAGACAGTTTGTAGCTCATGTGTGCTTATGAGGAAGAGGGGACCCAGGGGACAAAAGGACTCCAAAGATTCCTGGGGCCAAGTCACTCTCTCATGCCTCAGTGTCCCCATCTGTAAGATGGGAGTTCATAATAGACCAGCTAGCTATTCACCCACACTGCTTCCAAGGCTGAGGCCACACCACTGTCTGGGCACTGCAGTGTCCTGTCCCTCCCTACAGGCCAGTCTGGAAGCTGATGTGGCAAAGCCCACAACAGAGCCGGGGAGTCTGGGCCACAGATCCCAGAGGCTGATATGCGGCCCTTATCCTTGGCATCAGCCCGGCAAATGACTTAATGGCTGATTCCAGGAGCAAATTACAGAGCATGCAAAGGAATAGTCAGGTCCAGTCTTGCTAACCCGTGGGGCTGGCGTCACCTGCCCTGCTAGGAGCCATAGCCTCCCAGCTCCTTGGGGAGGAGAAGAGAGAACTGGCCAGCTGAGATCCTGGCTCAGGAGTGAAAACCAGCTCAATGGTAGGGGCTGCAGACCCCGGACTCCCACGCCGGGCTCAGACTCTCTCCCTCCTTGGGGAAAACGGCCTGCGCCCTGCTGGGAAGTCCCGCTCAGGAGTGGGAGTGCACTGTGAAAGCTCTGCTCTAGCATCAGTCCCGGGGGCCCTGCCCAGCGCTCCGCCTCAGGTGGCTGCACGTATGTCACCCCCTCAATGCCACCTGCTTCGGGGCTGTCCCTTTTGCGGCTCTGGAACACACGCTCATGGAGGGCTGACTTAGCCTTGAAAGCAGGGCTTCCCTTTTGCCTCCTTCCCCTCTTCCCAAACTGGGGTAACCCCCACCCCCAATAACTGTGTGTAAGCCCAAAGCCTTACAAGAGAAGCAAACCCACGTCCCACCCCCACTCCTGCTCTGACTAAAGATCCCCAGACCTCTGGTGAGTCACGGTGCCAGATGTCTTCCCTCCTTTGCCACCTCCTGAAGGGACACCATTCCCACTGCAGAGATGAGGCAGGGCTCTGGGCACACGGGTGGAGACAGTGTGAGGAGGGGTCTCGGTTAGACGGGATGCCCCACAGGTGGAAGGATCTGGAGGGATGACCCCGCTTCTCATCACTAGACCATCAGAGATGGCAGCAGGGGGGGTGCCAGACACGGAGGCTTTGGGTTATTTTGTGGTCCTGGCCTGCCTGTTACAGAGCAGACAACATCGAGTCAGTTTGGGGCCCAGCTTCAGTTATTTTTTCTTTTTTTAATGAAAATACCAAACTGGAATAAAGGATGCTGTACTATTTGTAACCACCTGTTTTGACAGTGAAGTGTCATTCACCTCCTGCCTTTAGGATTCCTGGCTTCCCCTGCCCCCACCAGCGCAGCCCCCCAGCCCCCATGCAAAGTGGTTTCTCTTCCACAGTCATGAAGCGCCAAGCTCTGTATTGATGTGGGCCTTCCTCCTCCTTCCAAACCTACACCCCAAGCCCAGGGGGGAAGGAAGAAATGAATGGTGTGGCCAGCATCCTTGTGCCAGGTAGGGACGAAGGTGAGAGTGACGAGCTGTGGCCACCCCCAGCCTCATCTGAGCAGTGAGTCAGGATGATGTCAGGTTTCCTGTGCCAGGCCTCTGCCTAGGAGGCGTGGCGGCCACCCCCACAGGCTCCTGCCAGGTGGGGACAGAGACTCCACGCTCTTCGAAGATGGCCCTGTCCAGCACGGTGGGGAGGATGGGGCAGAGCGGACATTCACCTTGGGTGTCCAGCCTTCAGAAAGGCCGACTCAGAAGAGGATCCTCCCGTGGCAGAAGGGGAGACACACGTGGGTCACACTGTCACATGTATCTGGGGGCAGGAGCACCGGCAGGCAGCCTGCTCCACACAGTGAGTATGTCAAGAAGAAAGTCTCCACTTGGAGTTGGCAAGGCTTTTTTTTTTTTTTTAAGATTTTATTTATTTGAGAGAGAGAGAAAGAGTGGGGAGAGGAACAGAGGGGGAGAGGGACAAGCAGACTCCGCACTGGGTGTGGAGCCTGACGCGGGGCTCGATCTCACACCCCTGAGATCCTGACCTGAGCCGAAACCAAGAACGCTTAACCAACTGAGCCACCCAGGCGCCCCGGTGTGGCTTTTTTATTAGCGCCTTCCCCAAGCATCCATATCCAGGTCACTCTTTCCTTTCTGCATTTGTTCATTTACCAGCCCCTCACTCAAAAAAATATATTTTGAGTACCTGTGATGTGCCAGGTACTTTTCTGGGTGCTGGGAATACAGCAATAAATCACAAACCACTGCCCTCAGGGAGCTGACCTCATTGTTTCAATAATATTTGTTTTTGTCTTCATGGCAAGTGAGACTAGTTATCCACCTAGAGTAATGATATAGTTGAATGGTACAGATGGGACCCAAAGATGTTAAAGAGTGTGACACAGGTAGGCGACATGACACAGGTAGGAGACGCAGGACTCGTTACCCAGGAGAGGACCAGACAGCCCCTTCCAGCTTCTCTGCCGTTCTGTAGGGTCTGGCTCTCCTTCCCGCCATGGTCTCCCATCGAGAGAGGACAGGAGGCATGGAGGGGAGAGGAGGCCACAGCCCTGAGGAAGAGCATCTGGGAGAGCAGTCCCATTGCCAAGGCCAGAGCCAGGCTCCACGGCATGTCCATCAGAGTGACCTGGGTCTGGCTGCACCCCCGGATGCGCCCGGGCTTGGGGCCAGGGGAGACCTTCTCCCTGCACTCTTCCCTGGGCAGGCACCCACCCCCAGCTCCCCCTGGGCCCCCACCCCCGGCTGGTGCAGCAATGAAATGGTCCCATTCCCACCCTGTCGGCCGGATGTGCCCCCGGCTCAGGGTGAAGTCCCCGAGAAGGGAAGAAGAGGTTGCTAAGGGAGAGCTCTGTCACCAGTGGGAACGGTTAGGCAAGAGGCGAGGGATTCCCAGAAATGGGACCACACTGCAGCCCCAGGGTGCATGGCTCTGTGACAAGAGGACTCCAGGGGCTGCCCCGCAGCCAGAGCGGGCTGCAGTGAGAGCGGTGGCCAGGGGGCTTGGAGGCCCAGAGGAGCCAGAGACCGCTCCTTCCCACCTGTCACCCCCGCACCTTTCCCACCACCAAGAACCGGGCCGGTCCACTCCCCTGAAGACCAGTAATACCAGCATGAGCAGGGCAATGGCAGCTGTGGGACCAGGGAGCCCTAGGGGCTCTGGAGCCACGTTGCCTTGGCTCAAACACAGCAGGGCTGCGTCCTCGCCGCGGGGCCTTGGACAAGTGATTTCACCTCTCTGTGCCCTCATTAAACAATCACGGTCACGGGCACTGGACTGCGTGCCTTCTAAGCAGCGCCGCACCTAGGCTGCAGGGCTGGGGGACGGCATCGTTACCCTTCTCTGCGGACAGGGAAACCCCGGCCCAGGGTGGGGAGGGGACGGAAAAAAGGCCGCACAGCCTATGAATGGGGAACCTGGGACTGGCACCCGGGTTTTCACCACTAGGTTACCCTGTCTCAGGCAGGTCTGCAGGGCCCACATGTGTCCCGTGGCCACCCTCCCACCAGCACACACCTGTCTCATCTTTCCTCACAGAGACGGCTACAAACACTAACACTGCCTGATGCTTGCCATGGGCCTGGCTCTGTCCTGAAACCTTTACGGGAATTATCACATTTAAACCTCAGACAGCCCGAAGAGGCAGGAATGACTGGTACCCCAAATACGAATGGGGGAACCAAGGCACTAAGAGGCTAATTTACCCAAACTGTCACAGTCGGTAGAATGGTAGAGCTGGAGTTGGAACTCACGATCTTGTGTCCCTCTGTCCTGCCCTCAGAGTCCAGATCTGCACCCACCCAGGCTCTTCCTATCTGCCTCCCACCCTTGCCCAGAGCCCTTCTCTCGGCCGGGCTCTGGCCACACAGGCCACCATCCAAGAGGACCTGGCTCTTTTTAGGGCCTCAGTGCTATCTCCTGGCTCGGCTATAAACCCCTTGAGGATGCAGGACGCCCAGGGCACTGGGAAGCACAGTGCCCAGCCCACAGTGGGCACCCCATGCATCTCTGTAGATGTCAGCTTGCCTCTGTGCCCCCAGCTAGCCCTCAGACAGGAAGCTGATTACACAGGAAGTTGAAAAGCCACAACGTTGAACAGAGCCAATGTCAGGATGGGGCCTGCTAGGCCCCTCACCCTGACCTTCTCCCGGCTCCAGAGCAGAAGAGGTGTCCCCCGCGTCCCCAGAGCAGAGAATGGTTCCAGAGAGTAAACACGCCAGCAGGGGAGCGGAAGAGTCCATGTAACCTGTGTGGGGAGCCGTCGGGAGCTGCTGCAGCTGCTCAGGGACCTGGCTGGCCCTGTGGTGAAAACAGAGAAGGTGTCCAGATCAGGAGTGGGGAGAATCAGCAGGGACGGTGGACAGAGCCTTGCAAGAGGGGCGGATGGCTGGCTAAGAGAAAGATGGGGCCAAGCCTCCCTCTCCTCCTTCCCGACCCAGAGCTCTGCCTAGGCACCTGCTCCCCCAGCCAGGAGACCCAGAAGCCAGCCAAGAGACACCAGCTGTTGCGTGTGCTCACCACCTCCCAGGACTCGGTTTCACAGTTGGGAAGAGGGCCACTTCCTTACTCAGCAGGTGCAGCAGGTGCGAGGGAAAAGGGCAGAGAAGGGAGGCTGCCTATGCCACAGCCAGAGAGGAGCTGGGGGGCTGGGGGAGACAGGGCGCCCAGAAGTGCCCTGGGCCTGGGGCTGGCTGGAGCAACACAGACGGCTGGGGGTGGGGGGGACGCCGGAGAGGATTAGGGGGATCAGGGCCACAGATCAGACTATGCTGCCGTTGAAGAAAAGCTGAAGCTGGCACTGTTCATGGAGTTGCCCCTGGACATCCAGAGAGGGCCGGGTGCACGTGCACACACACACACACACACACACACACGTGTGCATACAGAGTCATACGCTCACTACCTGTCCATGTACGCACGGTGTCACAGACCATCACACACGATCAAAGCCAAGCACCTTCCCATCAAGCACAGACCTGAGCACACCCCCAGGACGTGGCCTCCCTAGCCCCACGACAGCCCAGAGACCCCTGTGTGAGCAGTCATGCCCCCAAGGCCCCAGGGCCCAGCCGCGCCTCACATGTGCCCCAGCTGTCCCTGTGCAGCCCACACATCTTCATCCCTCACCACCTGCCCCGACACCGGCCTCCACCCGCCAGCGCCCCCCCTGTTTAACTTGGAACGCTGTGCAGCCTAGATACAAGCCCCCTGGTCTACTTCTCACTCAGACAGCTCGGGGGAGGGGGGCAGTCCCCTTCCCTGCACAGCCACCCCACCCTGTCTGCACTGCCCCGGAAAGAAGCTGGGGGTTCCACGCACAGTCATTTCTCGGGGCCTGGCCTCAGCCCTGTGGAGCCCCCCATACACACACACACACACACACACACACACACACACTCCTTGTAAGGTCTGAGCTCCATCATCAGTGCTGTTCTGTGGAGAGGAGATCACCCTAGAAGATCTCAAGGCTAAACAAGATGGCCCATATTAGTCTTCGACTTTGCAAATACAGTGGCATGGGCTCCCCTGGGTGTCAGGCACTGTTCTGGGTGCCCCAGGGACACTTCACTATGAGCTGGGCTTCGCTGGCATGCCCACTGACACAATTCCTTAGAGCCCACCCACTAGCCCAAGTCAGGGAGCCCTGCTTCGGAGAGAGGGCTACACCGATGAGCTGTCCGAGGGGCCAGGTCTGCCCTTATTCCTGCCGGGTCCTTTTTGAGCATCCCAACCAAGAAAGGCTAACCTTGCTGTCCCTGCTTCTTTCCTAGGGGTAGCTTCTGGCCCTGTCCCCAGCCTGACTCATGCAGAGCAGGGACTGGGCAAGGAGTGCCTGCCTCAGTTTCCCCAGGGGCAGGGGTAGGCCTCAGATTTAGTCTGACACAGGAAAGGCCCCTGGAGGCTAGGCCAGGCCGGTCACCAGTAGTCACCTAGGCCCCACTACCTGCAGGTAGCTGCCAGGTAGGCCCAGATGCCTGCTGTTCCTGCCGTCGTGGGGCCGGCTGGCTGAGGCTGCAAGATCACCCAGCAGTGGGCCTGAGTGAGAAAGAGCAGGAGGCTGGACCCAGGCCATGGGCCCCAGGAGGCAGCCCCCAAGACAAGTCGTTAGGCTAGAAATCCAGGAAGGGCCCCCAAGGACACAGGAGGGCCAGAGGGCGTGCTGCCCTCGCCCGGACCCGAGGCCCCACAGAAGGGCGGCGGAGCAGTGCCCAGGGAGACATCTCGTGCCACACACATTTGAGAGGCCACCGGCCCCTCTGCCTTCTCCCTCCTCTTCCCTTTGCCTCTCCCACTTTCTTCTCCTCCCCCAGCAACCCCCTCCCCCCACAACCTTCCAGCTACTCCCACCCTCAGCCCTTTTTATTAACTACCCCCGCAGAGACCCTGTGTGGCCCTGGGTGGGCCCTCCCCCCAGGCCACCAGCCTCCTCTCTCGCACAGGAAGGGCAGGGGCCCCTCATGACACGCCTGGCCTGAGTGTGGAGCCCACCTCTCACAGTTCAGAGACCGCATGTGGAGATGGCCCCGTCCCCACTCCTGGGCCTGGCCTTGAGGGCTCACCATCCTCCCTGCATCCTGCGCTTCCAAACTCTGCCCTACTCCTCCCTGCCTCTGGATGGCAAGAGCCACCTTCTCCAGGAAAACTTCCTGGGCTCTAGTGCGGATTTCCCATCGGGCCCAGTGTCTCTGGGAGCCCGCCCTGCCCTGCGGCCCCACACCACCCCAGCACAGCTGCCACTCTAGGGACACTCCCTGTGGCGGAGGGCTGGCCTGCCCCCCCTTCCTCCCCACCCCCCAGGAGGAGCCCAGCCACCTCTCCCTGGTGTCAGGGTCAGGTCCATCCCCAGCCTGAGGCACTTGTCCTTGAGGGAGTGAGAGGAAGCAGCACTCTGAGGTCAGCCAAGGTCAGAATGCCGAACTTCCCCTGCCCTCCATAGGAAAGCTGCCCCAGAGCCTGGGGACATCTTTCTATTCTGGGGACTGAAGCCCCTGCTCAGGCAGGGGGATGGCAAACATGACCTAGACAGCTCCTTCCAGCACAGGATGCTCACCAGGTAGAACAAGATTTTTGGTGGCTTCCCCACACATCAGAATATCAATTCCCTGTACCCTTCACCCACCAGGCCCAGGCCTCAGACTGTAGCCCAGAATGTCTATGGCTCATGGGCCTGGCCACAGGGCTACCCAGACACCGTCAACCTTCTCCAGGTCCTGGAGGCCAAACCAGCCCTGAAAGAAGCCCAGGGCCTGCCTTCTGCTGCCCCACTGGAGACCCCAGGAATCCCCAGGGCTTCCTCAGCTCTGTTCCAGTAGCCCCAGGCATCTGAGTATTGCCTCATGCTAGCTGAAAGCAAGAACCACTTGGCAATGTTTTCAAACTCACACTTATTGTGGACCTACCATGTGTTGGCTACACTTTTTCACATTTCTCATTAGTTTTATGTCACTTGAAGAGATAGGTGGGCACCTGGGTGGCTCAATCAGTTAAGCGTCCAGACTCCTGGTTTCGGCTCAGGTCATGATCTCAGGGTCATGAGACGGAGCCCTCCCCCCACCCACTGTGGGCTGCACGCTCAGCGGGGCATCTGCTTGAGAGTCTCCCTCCCCCTCTGCCCCTCCCCCTGCTTCTGTGCATGCGCTCTCTTTCAAATGAATCTTTAAAAAATAAAGAGATGGGAATTACTTCTCCCCACTTTACAGATGAAAAAACTGAGGTTCAGAGATTTTCCCTCGTGTGCTCAGGTGGAGCGAGGATGCCCGCCCTTCCTTTCCCTGTGAAGTTGCACGATGTCTCTCTGTCTCTCAGCACCAGGCATAGGACTGGAATCTAGGAGGTGGGTGCAAAGCGCTCTGTGCCTCTTGCCTTGCTTTCCCTGCTTTGCCTCACCCAGGCCTCGTCCCAGGGATTTTCATCAGCCCTAATCTACAGATGAGGAAACAGGTCCAAAGAGGCCAAGGCCGGACCAGGGGGCTGGTGGAGTGGAGGACAGGTCCTGTTTAAGCGGCCTAGAGCAGCACTCCCTTCCTTCTACCCCTTTCCGGAGCTCTCCTGCCCCTGGGCCAACCACAGTCCCCTCAGGGTACCCCCAAGAAGCCCCCTGCCAGAGCCAAGCTGAGCAATGAGGCTCTGGACAGCTGACAGCCCTGGTTCCTGTGGGGAAGGGGCAGGGGCAGGGGCAGGTCACAGAGGAGCTGCTGGGCTTGGCCTCAGTGGTCTCCCACTTCCCTGTCCAGAGCCTCAGGGCCCGAGGAGAGGTTTACCACATCCTGGCTGTGGAAGGAATGGGTGCTGGAGCACCTGGAGTGGTGGGGTGGCCACATGGGTCTGGGGAACACGGGGCAAGGCAGTCGCCAGCAGCCTGGAAGCTTGGAGGTGAAGCCGGCAGGTTCCGAAGCCCCCACCCTGCAGGGGGCCAAGGCAGCTGCCCCAGACTGGTTCTAGGCAGGTGACAGATCTCAGTGGGGAGGAGACACCATAGACCCCGTCAAATAAGGGAAACAGGAACTGCTTGCATACCAGCACTGAGGCGCCTCCTTCCCCTTCCCAGTGAGCTGGGCCGGGCAGCCCCCTGCCGGAGCTGTGGCCACTGAGTCAGCCTCAGCCGCCTCCCCGGGAAGGGGCCAGAGCAGCGCTGCCTCGCCTGCCTGTCTGCCGGTTGGGGGAATTGAATGAGCCGCCTTCCGGGAAGGCATTTTGGAAACTCTGAAGGGCTGTGTGTGTGTAAATAATGTAAAAATTATGGAACAACAGGCTTGTGACCCAGTGGTCAGACCTGGGCCACCCCTAACCGCAAGGAAGTCTTCCAGTATCCTCAGCAGCCGTGTGCCCAGGTAAAATCCCAGGCTCTACCACACCGAGCAAGCTTGTCAAATAACTGATACCAGTTTGTCTGTTTTTTTAAAGATTTATTTATTTATTTGAGAGAGAGTTGGGGGGGAGGGGCAGAGGGCGAAGGAGAGAAAGAATCTCAAGCAGACTCCCCACTGTGTGTAGAGCCCAACCCAACCCCAGGGCTCGATCTCACGACCCTGAGATCATGACCCTGAGATCATGACCTGAGCCAAAACTAAGAGTCAGACGCTTAACCGACTACGCCACCCAGGCGCCCCAGAAAACTGATACCATTTAACACTCATTCAAGATAATAAAAAAGCAGAATTCTTAGAATACTAGAAATAGAAAAATAGAAGCCTTCTTAAGTCCAGTAAATATCATACTTAATAGTGAAGCCTACAGGATCATTCTTCTAGAAGGAAGAACAAGACAAGCTAGCCCACTAGAACAGCTGCTGGGCCGAATTTGGGGGTTCCTGGCCTTTTAATAGGACAAGAAAGAGATACAGGAGAAGAACATAAACCATTGTTATTTGTAGAAAATATAACTACCAGTCAGAAGAATCCAAGAGAATCATCTGACGAATATGCATACTATAAAGGGAAATCAGCAAGGTAACCAGAGACAAGATCATCATACAACAATCGTTGCTTCTCTACACACCAAACAAAACAAAACAAAACAAAAAACCAATGGAAAACTGTAATAGAATTTTGCCATTCAAAACATTAACAAAAACTGTAAGACACCAAGAAACAAGCCTAAGAGGAATGTATAAGACCTATACGAAGACAGATATAAAGGGGCACCTGTGTGGCTCAGTCAGTTAAGCATGTGCCTTTGGCTCGGGTCATGATCCCCGGGTCCTGGGATCGAGCCCCATGTCGGGCTCTCTGCTCAGCGGGAGCCTGCTTCCCCCTCTCCCTGCCATTCCCTTCTCTCTCTCTCTCTGTCAAAAAAATAAAGGAAATCTTTAAAAATATATATATATTTTTTTTATTTTTATTTTTATTTATTTTTTTTTTAAGATTTTTTTTTTTATTTATTTATCAGAGAGAGAGAGAGACAGAGGCAGGCAGAGGGAGAAGCAGGCTCCTTGCTGAGCAAGGAGCCCGATGTGGGACTCGATCCCAGGACCCTGGGATCATGACCTGAGCCGAAGGCAGACGCTTAACCGACTGAGCCACTCAGGCGTCCCTATATATATTTTTTAAAAAGACAGCTGTAAAATTTGGTTGAAGGACATGATAGAGCTAAGTACACGGAGAACTATGTCATGCCCCATAACAAGATTATTCCACATAAAGATGTGGGGTCCAACCTGACTTGATCTTTGAATGCATTATGACCCAACCAAAATCATGAGATGCTTTAATGGGATCTGACAAGCTGGTTTTCATATTCATGTGAAAGAGAATACGTACAAAAATAGCAAAGAAATTTTTGAAAATTAAGAACAAAGAGGGAGGACTTGTCCCACTTGATATAAAAATAAACTATAAAAGTCTAGTGATTTTTAAAGTGTGGTTCTGTCACAGAAATAGGCAGACGGAGCAATGGAACCGATGAGAAGGTCCGAAAGCCCACTAGTGACAACGGCATCTCCATACCACAACAGTACAGCTGGCTCTCCACTTCTTCAAAATTTTTGATCCACATCTCATATGCACAAAAATACATACCATGTGGAATATATGACTTAAAATAAGACCAAAATATGTAAATATTAGGGCAAATACACACCAGAATATGTTTATAGCTTCAAGGTTAAAAAGCCATAAGCAAAATGCAGAACACAAAAGCCTCATGTAAAAGAACTGATAGATTTGAACTCATATAAATTAATTTTTTCTTGGGCGCCTGGGTAGCTCAGTCCTTGAGCATCTGCCTTCGGTAGTGATCCCAGGACCCTGGGATCAAGTCCCGCATTGGGCTCCCTGCTCCGCGGGAGGCCTGCTTCTCCCTCTCCCACTCCCCCTGCTTGTGTTCCCTCTCTCGCTGAGTCTCTCTCTGTCAAATAAATAAATAAAATCTGAAAAAAATTTAATTTTTTCTGTCTGATCAGACTCACCATAAACAAAGGTAAAAGGCAAGTGACAGACATGGAGAAAATATTTGAAAAACAAGTAACAGATAAAGGGTTATTTTTCACTCACTCACTCATTGATAGGACAATTAATTTGGCGGTGCGTTCTCTGTGCCGGGCGCTGTCCTGGGTGCAGGACACATTAAATAACAAAATCTCCGCCCTCCGGGTCTTTACATTCTCACGGGGCGGGGAGGGAGAGGCAAGAAAGAAAGAAACATGTCATATGTCAGATGGCAGTCACAGAAAACAATAAACAGGGAGGAAAGGGAGTGTGGCAAAGGAAAGCAAAGATGTGAGGCCCTCCAACACTGAATAAGAAAAAGCCAAAGAACGCAATAGAAAAAGGGACAAAGAAGAGCAACATAGAATTCTCAGGTCAAGAGATGCAGGTGTCCAGTAAACGTGCCGCCCTCAGGCTCTGCCCACGGGAACAATGTGGTGGTGTTATTTGCTCAGCGGGTTGGCAAACATTCAGTACCAAGAGCAGGTTACCTCGTGCCCTTTTGGTGGGAATGTACGTTGGTATCATTTGGGGAGGAGGGGTGCAATTTGGCAAGACCTATCCAGATGTTGAAAGCATATGCCCGGGCGCCTGGGTGGCTCAGTTGGTTAAGCGACTGCCTTCGGCTCAGGTCATGATCCTGGAGTCCCTGGATCGAGTCCCACATCGGGCTCCCTGCTCGGCGGGGAGCCTGCTTCTCCCTCTGACCCTCCCCCCTCTCATGTGCTCTCTCTCTCTCTCTCTCATTCTCTCTGTCTCAAATAAATAAATAAAATCTTTTAAAAAAAAAAAAGAAAGCATATGCCCTTTGACCCCACAACCCCTCCTCTGGGTATCACTCTGGAAAGAGAATTATACAAAGATTTCCAATGCAGCATTGTCTGTACTGGGGGGAAATGGAATACACAATTTTTATAGTTCTACCAAGCATCTGTAAAAGAATAGTGAGGTAAATCTACACACACTGATGCAGACCAAGCAGAAAAAGAGGACTTACAAATAAGGTCATATGGTATGATACTATTTTTATAAAAAAGAGAAAGCTCTATACTCCATATAAACATAAATATGTATGAAAACACTCTAGGAGAAAAAGTTTGGTTACAAACCAAGGAAAAGCTCTGAACCACCCAGAGGGGGCTGGTGGTGTGGCGAGAGGTGCAAGGGGCAACACTGCAGTTGGGCCAGGCTGGGAAGCGAGCGTCTAGAAGCCTTCCACAAGTGGACTGGGAGGGGAAGGGGCCTGAGGTCTGCTGCAGGGATGTGGGGCGGGGGAGGGGGGCTGCTGACAAGGGAAGAGAATGCCAGTCAGTGTCAGTGCCAGTGAGGGGTCAGGCCAGAGGGGAGACTGCAAGCCCTGAGCAGGCCAAGGGGGTGGGCTCTGGCCAGGGGCAAAAAGAGCCCCCCAGTGACACTGATGCACACACCTCAGGCCAGGTGTCCCCCAGCACCGTGTGCTGGCTGACCCTGTCTGGGATGCCTTTACCTACCCCTCACCGGCCCCTCCTTCAAGAGTTCCCTTAGGCCTCACTTCCTCCAGGAAGCCTTCCCAGATCCTCCGGCTGAACCAAGGGCCTCTCCCAGGGCCTCCCAGAGCCCAGGCTCACCTCTGCCCTTCACGGGCCCCATCAGGAGACCCTCCCAATACTTGGGCCTCCCTGAAGTCAGGGAACGGGTCTTGGCAGCTTCACTTTGCTCAGTCGTAGCTCAGGCCTGGCCCGAGCAAGTCCCACGCCAGTGTTCACTGGATGGACAAGTGAGCTATCTGCCCTGTTCTTCCTTCATGTTTGGTTTCGCCCTTGGGTATGAGGCCTCCCTGGGGTGGCTGGGGAGATTTAATCCCCATCTCTCCAAAAGGCAACATTCCTGTCCTCTCACCTGCCCTCTCACCCAGGGGTCGGGTTCTGCCCTGGCTGGGAGCCAGGCAGGGCGGGGGAGGCCTGTCGGGGAGCAGGATGTGACAACTCCCACACAGCCCAGGGTCTTTTCCGTGCCTCAGAACACGCTGTACCAGGTGGCTGCCTTTGCTGGGAGCCACCTTGCTTCTCACGGCCCCTCTCTGCTCACATCCTGTTTCCACCCCTCTGACACCCGGGGCCCCAAGCCTTGGGCCCCCACCCCCGCCTGCTGGGTTTTCATGAGGCCTTTCCTGGGTGTTCTAGGAGCAAAGGCCTCTTGTTTTCAACTCCGAGGGGCTTGAAGGAATTTGCACTTGATTTTGCCCTCCTGAAGGAACAGTCTTAATGTGTCAAATGTCTCACGGGGCAGGCTCAGCTTAGAACAGGACCAAGGTAAAGGGGGAAGGAACAAGGGTCAGGGTCAGGTCAGGGCCAGGAGACTGCGCTCCAAGCCTGGTTCTCCCACCAACATGCTATGTGGCCTTGGACAAGGCCCTGAAGTGACCTGAGCCTCACTTTCCTTGGTTACCAAAAGGAAATCCAAGGGGGTTGGCCTCACCGGTGAAAGCTGGCACAAGGATACCCACTATGTGCCCTTGAGTCCTATCTCCCCCCGGCCAGGAGGCTCATCCGCCACACGCACCCTGCACTCACTTATCACACAACAGTTGTTACTTTCCCCAGTTGTCCCAGAAAGCAATCCACACTATAGGAAACTGAGAACAAGCAGAAAAGAAGGGAGAAGACAGTGAAGCATTGGCCATAACCCACCTTGTTCATTTTTGGAGTCACTCCCTCCCTAGTCGTGTGCCCTTTGCTCTGAATGCACTTGGTGAGAAAGGGCGGGTAGGGAAATTTCATTACTGAAAGCAAGGCCGCTATCTCCACCAGGCCTGGTAGGGGGCCCCAGGCAGGGTGCACTGCCCCTCCTCAGGCAGCACCGAGAGACCCCGCCCTCCTCTCCTCCCCCCTCACCAGTTGGTCCCCCCAGCCCTCCCAGGGTCCCTGTAGCCTCCCCTCTCATCAACATCTCCCCCCGTCCAGGGCAAGTCCAGGGATGGGCCTGGAAGCCAGGCAGGCCCAGGAGGAGGCCAGTCCTGACAGGGAACACATCGTCACACATCCTGTGGTGGACATGACTGGTGGTGGCTGGTCTCCAGACCTCCCCAGCCAGACGCACAGAGCCCTGCCCTCCTCAGCCCTCCCACAGTAGGGCAGACCACGCACCCCATTCCAGCCAATGAAATGTCAATTCCGGGCTGGGGCCCTAGAAAGCCCATTGGGATTTTTCCAGTCTTGCTCTCCTCCTCTGCCTTTTTGATGGGGAGGACCTCCTGTTCTCCAGGCAGTGCAACGACATGAGGGAGGTCTATGAGCAAGCCCCGACCCTTTGTTAATGTGTTAAGTGGTAGGCATGGCAGGACGGTTGTGTGGCATAACCCAGCTCTCCTGCCCAGCACAGTCAGTCGGCCTCAGCTGGAAAGCCCCAGATTTGTTTCACTGGGACAAACCCACTCTCTGTGGCCCCACTCCTTTGTCCCCCAGCTTCCCCCTCACAATTAGGTCTATGAAATCCCTCTGCTTCCTGTCACCCACCACCTTCCAGGTCCTGAGCTTCTCCTCAGCCTTCAGTTAGTCATGTGCAGCTGTTGGCCCCACTCCTGTGGATCCTGGACAGTGAGGGGTTCTCTCTCTGGCCTGAGGGCCAGCACCTTCAGGACAGCCCAACCTTTCCCACAGGGAGGGCTGCCACTGGCCCTCACTCTGACAGCCGCCACCAGTCTACCCCGGTCTGTGCTAACTCCGAGGGTGGAGGGGTGGAGGAGACCCGTCCTGTCACATCTGGGCACTGCTACAGCCCACACACTTGGCTTCCTGGTTGTTTTGTCATGTATTATAACCTAAGCATGTCCCTGTGTCTCCAGCACCTACCCACAGGAACCAAAGACGCTTCCGTCCACAGCACTTCTGGCTTATCGTGTCTACTCCTCCTGCTCCCTGCCAAGTCCTGAACTCCCTTCCTTCTTTGTCCTTCCAAAATCGACACTTGAAAAAAAAACCTAATGTTGTCTCAATCCAGCTCTCAGCCTTGTTAGCTAAATGCTGCTGGAGAAAACCACCATGATGGGTCCTTCTCCGCCCCTCACACTCAGGGGTCCCCTGATCCTTCATGCTCCTCGGCTGCCTAGCTGCATGCTAAGCTGTGCTTAGAACATGAAACTGGAGGGGTGCCTGGGTGGCTGTCAGTTAAGCATCCGACTCCTGATTTCAGTTCAGGTCACGATCTCAGGGTCATGAGATTGAGCCCCACACCAGCTCCGTGCTCAGTGCAGGGAGTCTGCTTGAGATTCTCTCTCCCTCTACCCCTCCCCCCAAAATAAATAAATAAATGAATCTTAAAAAAAAAAAAGAAAGAAAGAAAGAACATGAAACTGGTAAACCAGGACAGACAAAGCAAGGTTGGATCCCTACCTCACAACTCCTACCTAATGGAGTAAATATCTAAATATAAAAGGTTAAACTATAAAGCTAAGATATAAGCATGTAGGAGGGCATCTTTTTTGCCTTGAGGGAATAAAGATTTTAAAAGCACAGATCATAGTTGAAAAATTGATGAATTTGTCCACATAAAAAGTAGAGATCTCAGCTCAATAAACAACATCATAGAGTTACTAGATGAGTGATAAATTGGGAGCAAATGTTTGCAATGCCTAAAATTGACAACAGTTATTGCATACATATTATATTTTATTTCATAAATAAAATATTAAAAATCCAAATTCAGCATATTTTTGCAAATTGAGAAGTAAAATCAGGGAATTATAGATAAATATCAAAAGATAAATGGATATAGCCATAATAGGCAATTCATATAAGGGAAATCTGAAAGGTTAACAAGTATATAAAGAAATACTCAGGGGCGACTAGGTGGTTCAGTCAGTTAAGGGTCCGACTCTTGATTTCGGCTCAGGTCATGATCTCAGGGTTGTGAGATGGAGCCCCACATTGGGCCCCACGCTGGGCATGGAGTCTGCTTAAAATTGTCTTTCTCCCTCTGCCCCTCCCCACCACTCATGTGTGCTCTCTCTCTCTCTCTCAAGAAGAAAGAAAGAAAGAAAGAAAGAAAGAAAGAAAGAAAGAAA
>NW_022589715.1:9051327-9264584 GCF_004348235.1 Phoca vitulina | reverse complement strand
AAAGAAAGAAAGAAAGAAAGAAAGAAAGAAAGAAAGAAAGAAAGAAAGAAAGACTTAAACTATCAGTTAAAGAATTCAAAAATAAAACTATGAGATATCCCTTTACATCATCCAAATTAGCAAAATAAAAAATAAAAATTAGAGAATACCAAGTGTTGGCAAGGATACAGGGAAAGAAATGTGGTGATATTTAGTCAAAAAATATATTCCATTGGCAAAATCTCTCTGTATCTTCACTCTTAAGGAAAGAAAAGCACAAAAGACAAAAACCAGAAAAACCTTCCCTGTAAGAGGTGTGGGATAGGGTAAGATAGGGTGAGGAGGAAAAAAAAGTAGGGAAGAAGGGGAATGACACTCCCATTCTGCCTCATATGAAATACAAAATAATAATCTGCAGTGGTGATATATATGTAATAATATAGATCAAGGAAAAATTGGAAATATCCTCAATATCAAACGTGAATGTTACCTCACACCATATATAAAAATTAACTTCCACAGATCATGAACCTAAATGTAACACCTAAAACCATAAAGTGTCTAGAAAGAAACATAGGAGAAAATCTTTTTATCTTTGAGTTAGGCAAAGGTTTCTTAGAACATAAAAGCACAAAACATAAAAGAAAAAATTAATTAGTTGGACTTTATCGGAATTATAAACTTGTGCTTTTGAAAGATACCATTAAAAAAAAAAGGCAAGCCACAGACAGGGAGAAAATATTCCCTATGTGATAACACATGTATCAGACAAAGGACTTGCATCTAAAATATACAAATACACACCTCAACAATAAAATGATAAATAATCCAATTTTTTAAAAGATTTTATTTATTTATTTGACAGAGACAGAGATAGCGAGAGAGGGAACACAAGCAGCGGGAGTGGGAGAGGGAGAGCAGGCTTCCCGCCGAGGAGGGAGCCCGATGTGGGACTCGATCCCAGGACCCTGGGATCATGACCTGAGCCGAAGGCAGACGCTTAACGACTGAGCCACCCAGGAGCCCAATAATCCAATTTTTAAATGAGCAAAAGTATTGAGTAGGCATTCCTCTGAAGAAGATCTACAAATGGTCAATAAGCACATGAAAAGATGCCCACCATCATTATTCACTGGGGAAGTGCAAATGAAAACCACAGCGAGATACCACTGAACACCCACTGGGATGGCTAGAATGAAAAAACAATAACAAGTGTTGAGAAAGTGCAGAAATTGGAACCCTCATATGTTGTTAGTGTGAATGTAAAATGGTGCAGCTGCCTTGGAAAACAGTTTGGCAGTAACTCGAAAAGCTAAGCACAGAGTTACCATATGACCCATCAATTCCAGTCCTAGGTATATAACCAAGACAATTGTTTAAAAATATGTTCATACAAAAACTTAAACTTGAATATTCATAATGGAATTATTCATAATGGCTAAAAAGTGGAAAAAACTCAAATGTTCAGCAAATGATAAATGGATAAACAGAATGCAGTATATTCCTACAGTAGAATACCATACAATCCTGAAAAGGAATGAAGTACTGATACATGCTACAGCATGGATGAACCTTGAAAACATTCTGCTAAGTGAAAGGAGCCAGTCACAAAGACCACATATTGTATGATTCCATTTACATCAAATGTTCCATCGAGACAGAAAGTAGATTAGCGGCAGCCAGGGACTAGGAGGAGGGATGGGGCAGTGATTGCTAATGGGTCTGGGGATTTGTGGAGGGCATGGGCAATGAAGATGCTTGGAATTAGATAGTGGTGATGGTTGCACGACTTTGTGAATATGCTAAAAACCACTGAATTGTACTCTTTGATAGGGTGAATTTTATTATGTGAATTATAACTCAATATTTTAAAAGATAAGAAAAAAGTAAGATTCATACACTGTAAAAACTCTTACAGTGTAATAAGGACACAAACAACCCAATAAAAATGAACAAAAGATTTCAAATGACACTTCATAGAAGATTTATGAATGCCAATAAGCACATAAAAATGCTAAACATCATTAGTCATTAGGGAAATGCAAATTAAAATATAATGAGTGGCAACATGGATGGACCTAGAGGGTATTATGCTAAGTGAAGTAAGTCAAAGAAAGACAAATATTGAATGATTTCGCTTATAAGTAGAATCTAAAAAACAAAACAAATGAACAAATAAAACAAAACAGGAACAGACTCATAGATACAGGAAACAAACTAGTGGTTACCAGAGTTGGGGAGGTACTGGTGGGGGGGAGGTACTTGGGGGGTACCGGGGGGCAGGCAAATAGGTGAAGGGGATTAAGAGTTACAAACTTTCAGTTATAAAATAAATAAGTCAGGGGGATATAATGTAGAGCATAGGGAATATAGTCAATAATATTGCAATAACTTTATACGGTCACTAGACTTATTGCGGGGATCATTCTATAATGTATAAAAATCATCAAATCAGGGGCGCCTGGGTGGCTCAGTCGTTAAGCGTCTGCCTTCGGCTCAGGTCATGATCCCAGGGTCCTGGGATCGAGCCCCACATTGGGCTCCCTGCTCGGCGGGAGGCCTGCTTCTCCCTCTCCCACTCCCCCTGCTTGTGTTCCCTCTCTCGCTGTGTCTCTCTGTCAAATAAATAAATAAAATCTTAAAAAAAAAAAATCATCAAATCACTCTGATGTACACCCATAATGAATAGGATATTGTATATCTATTATATTTCCATTTTAAAAAGTATAATGAGAAGACTGGCCATAACAAGTTTTGGCAATAAGATGGAGCAACTGAAACTCATACACTGCTGGTGGGAATGTAAAATGTCACAACCACTTTGGAAAACAGTTTGGCAGTTACTTACAAATATTTAAACATACACCTACCATACGCATATGACTCAGGCATTCCACTCCTAGGTATTTACTTAAAAAAACAAAACAAAACCTCAAAAACATAGTCACACAAAGACTTGTACATAAATACAGCTCTATTTGTAGTAGCCAAAAACTGGAAACAATCCAAATGTCTCTCAACAGGTGAATGAATTAACAGACTGTGGTATATCCATTCCGTGGAATAATACTTAGCAATAGGGGCGCCTGGGTGGCTCAGTTGGTTGAACGACTGCCTTCGGCTCGGGTCATGGTCCTGGAGTCCCGGGATCGAGCCCCGCATCGGGCTCCCTGCTCAGCAGGGAGTCTGCTTCTCCCTCTGACCCTCCCCCCTCTCATGTTCTCTCTCTCATTCTCTCTCTCTCTCAAATAAATAAATAAAATCTTTAAAAAAAAATAATACTTAGCAATATAAAGGAATGAACTATTGATAAATGCAACATGGACAAATCAAGGATCATTACACTGAAAGAAGCCATAGGAAAAAATAGTACATACCATATGATTCCATTCATATAAAATCCTTGAATATGTTAGCTATTTGATGGAGACAGTAAGCTGATTAGTGTTGCCTGGGGCCAGGGCTAAGGGAGAATTACAAAGGGGCACAAAGAAATTTGTAGATGATGAAATGATGACAAAATATTATCTTAATTGTGATGATGATGTCACAAGTGTATAGACATGGTCAAAATTGATTAGATTGTGCATTTTAAATATAGGGAGTTGGGCGCCTGGGTGGCTCAGTCGTTAAGCGTCTGCCTTCGGCTCAGGTCATGATCCCAGGATCCTGGGATCAAGCCCCACATCGGGCTCCCTGCTCGGCAGGAGGCCTGCTTCTCCCTCTCCCACTCCCCCTGCTTGTGTTCCCTCTCTTGCTGTGTCTCTCTGTCAAATAAATAAAATCTTCTAAAAAAAAATAAATATAGGGAGTTAATTGTACTTTGATTACACTTCAATAAAGTTGGGGGACTAAACTACATGAAGAAACAAGGAAAAACAGACCCAGGCAGACATCAGATTGAGAACACACATTAACTTTTGCTCCCTCCTGAAACCCCACTTCAACAACAATTAAAGGAAGCAAAATTTAAGGCAAACCCCACACAGTCAAGGAGAAAGAGGAACAACAGGAAAAATGTTTTGGGAACTGGAAAGCAGATGCACAAAACGGTAAACGGCTTAGGGGAAACAAAAAAAAATGGATTCCTAGTCAGTAGTAGGGACAAGAGCCAAACCCATTTACACAGCAGAATCCCCAAAAGGCTCAGAATAAGTGGGACACCGAGTGGGGCAAAGAGAGGAGCTGGAATAAGAACGAGCTGAAGGTCTGTATGAAACCCAGCCAGGCCTACAATAAAGTTCATAGTCAACTACCAACACTCACATGCTCACAGCCCCCAGTACAAGTTTCTTTTAATTAATTAATTTATTTATTTATTTATTTATTTATTTAAAGTAGCCCAGCGTGGAGCGCAATGTGGGGCTTGAACTCACTACTCTGAGATCAAGATCTGAGCTGAGATAACCAAGCTTAACCGACTGAGCCACCCAAGCGCCCCAGTCTGAGTTTCTTAATATGAACCAATAACCAATGGCTTTTAGCCATTCAAGGGATGCCTCTATCATGCAGGAGAGGGATCTAATAGGAAAAATCAACTTAGACAAAACAAAGTATGTAGGAAGAAGAAAATATTAATAAAAATCACTAATATCCTTAGAGGGGAAAGATGCCGCACCCATAAAAGAAGGACAGTTACTACAAAAAGTAAACATTCCAAAAACAGATCTCTTGGGTAGTAAAAGAAAGCAGAAATTAAAAACTCGGTATCAGGGTTGGAAGATAAAGATGTTGGAAACTTTCAGAAAAAAGAGCAAGAAGACAAATGGTTGAATAACAGGAGAAAAAAAGGGTGCCTGGGTGGCTCAGTCGGGTAAGTGTCTGCCTTCAGCTCAGGTCATGATCCCAGGGTCCTGGGATCGAGCCCCGCATCAGGTTCCTTTCTCACCAGGGAGCCTGCTTCTCCCTCTCCCACTCCCCCTGCTTGTGCTCTCTCTGTCAAATGAATAAATAAAATCTTAAAAAAAAAGAGAGAAGGGGCGCCTGGGTGGCTCAGTTGGTTAAGCGACTGCCTTCGGCTCAGGTCATGATCCTGGAGTCCCAGGATCGAGTCCCGCATCAGGCTCCCTGCTCGGTGGGGAGTCTGCTTCTGCTTCTGACCCTCTCTCCTCTCGTGTTCTCTCTCATTCTCAGATAAATAAATAAAATCTTTAAAAAAAAAAAAAAAGAGAGAAAAAATATAAGAAAATGAGAGGACATTTAGGTGGTCAGCCATTTGAATAGCGAAAGGGCCAAAAGAGAGAAGAAGGAAAATTAAATAATTCAAGAAAATTCTCCAGAATTGAAAGACGTGAATTTACAAATGAGGGCCCACTAGATAAAAACAAGTCAGACGGAATACCAGGAACAAAGAGATCTCACACGCTTGGGGGCTTGGAGGAGCCGGGAGGCTACACATCGCAGATAAAAGATCGGGAATGAAAACATCTTCAGACTTGGCTGAAATTCTAAAGGAAAACTACTGCCAACTGGTCTTACTGTACTTGGCTGATTTATCCAACATGTGACGATCTGAAAAATTTTACCTCTTGTGTACCCGTTCTCCTTTGACAATCGAGGAGGAAAATAAATTAAGACCAAGGAAGAATGGGATGCAGAGAACGGGGGGTGAACATGCAAGGAATCCTAGGCAGAAGGGGAAGGGAGGGGAGATCTTCCAGCTCCAGGTAGGCACCTAGGGCTGCACCTCCTGCTCAGCCCTCTCCTGGGAGGAGAAGCTGTTAATACCTACTCTGGCTGAATATCAAGAGCTCACAGTTGGCACAGAGGGTGGGGCTGAATTTGTGATAAGAACACAACAAACTGGGGCGCCTGGGTGGCTCAGTTGCTAAGCGTCTGCCTTCGGCTCAGGTCATGATCCCAGGGTCCTGGTATGGAGCCCCACATCGGGCTCCCTGCTCCTCGGGGCATCTGTTTCTCCCTCTGCCTCTGCCCCTCGCCCCACAACCCCCTTCATGCTCTCTCTCTCTGTCTCTCACTCACTCTCTCAAATAAATAAATAAAATCTTAAGAAAAGAACGCAACAAATGAAGCAGATGAGCATTTTCCGTCTAGGCAAAAATAACGAGGTGTGCAAGGAAGAAGTGGTTGTAGTGTCTCGTCGTCTGTGAATAGCATTTTCATGCTGAGAACAACAAAAATGCTAGGTAATGCTGTAAAATTTGATATAACTTCTTTGGGAGATGAGGAAATGGGAAGGGTGGAGCAGGGAAGAGGAAAAGAGGAATTTTCATATAATGCCTAAAATGAAAAGTCTATATGTGGTGATAATAGCATATTATTTAGAGACCTAGAAAAAAAGGACAGTATCATCCCCGTGAGAGATGATCCTGGCTGTCCTGGGAGGAGGGGGAATGGTAGGGTAGAGGGTTTCACAACGAGCTTAATAAGAACGATGTGACTTTTTAGACTATGTGCACAAATGCTTAGATAAAACTTCAAAAAAAAAATGTTACATGCAGATATAAGTATAGAAAAACTACACTGATTCTCTGGCATGTAAGGATTACAAATAATTTTTCTTTGTAGTTTTATGTATAAAATAAATGCTTTCTCTTTTTAATCACATAATTACTACTTTGGGAAACAAAAGAATATGAGGGCAAAAATCTGAAAGAGTGTCAAGAATGTTCTCAGTGATGAATCAGCACGACACATAGGTTCCAGACTGTTCCCAGGTCTCCTGAATGGAGTCCCACTTCTCCCGGGCCTGGCCTGTCCCCCCCACACACACCGAACTGACACTCCTTTGGTCCTCCACGCTGGACTGTTTAATTCCGCCTACTTCAGTGTCGACTCCCCAGCTGCTTCATAAATCTTTTGAAAGTCATCAGGCACATAGTGGGACTTCAATAATCCCTTGCTGAGTATCATGCCTTCCTTCCTAGGCATAGAAATACAGCAAAGAATTGTAACAGGATGAAACTAGTATGACACTGCATGTTAACTAACTGGAATTAAACTAAAAACTTTAAAATAAAATAAAATCGTTGTAAGAGGAAATGCAGGAATTATACCAAAAGGGCTGGGTCCTCAGCTTAGCCCACCAGCCCTGGCCGGCCCTGGAGGTGCTGACCTACCTCCTTCCACTGGGAGCTGGACTGACCACCGGGAGCAGAAAGGCTGTCAGGTAGTAGGCAGCAAATCAAAACTGCTCTCTTTATCACCAACTCCCTCTCTCTCCCATGCACAAACCCCTGGGCATCAGGCGGGGAGCCTGTGGCTCTCCCACCTGCGTTCAGACTCCTCTTCCCACCAAACTACTATATACACCCACACAGGTTGTGGTCATCTGACCCACTTCCTCTCTGGTTTATTCATAGGCCTTGATGCCCATCAAAGCTTTGAGGGAGGGGTAGTGGTGCCCAAATAGACCCACGTTGAACTGTTGGGTATTAGGTGTAAAATCCTTCCAGCAGCCAAGGGCAAACTGGGGAGAGGCTCCTAGCAGATGGTGCAGCCCTGCCCCCTGCTGTTGCCACAGGGAAGCTACAGGACAGGTGACCATGGCCAGGCTTCAAAGCCTTTCCAGATTCCATTCAGGGCCTTTTTTTTTTTTTTTTTTTTGAAAAGTCATTCTTAAATTGAGTTCTCTGTGATTTACCCTTGTTATAGATTAAATTGTGTCCCCTCAAAATTCATATGTTGAAGTCCCAGCCCCCAGACCACAGAATGTGACCTTGTATTTCAAAAGTGTCATTGCAGATGTGATTAATTAGGTTAAGATCAGGTCAATACTAGGGGCACCTGGCGGGCTCAGTTGGTAGAGCATGTGACTCTCCATCTCAGGGTCGTGCGTTTAAGCCCCACGTTGGGGGTAGGATTTATTTTTAAAAAGGTTAAAAGTGGGCACCTGGCTGGCTCGGGGTTGAGTTTGAGCCCCATGTTGGGTATAGAAATTACTTAAAAAAATTTTTTTTTTTTTTTTTAAAGATTTTATTTATTTATTTTACAGTGCCTTGGCCAGGGTCGATCCCAGGATCCTGGGATCGACCTGAGCCGAAGGCAGACGCTTAACGACTGAGCCACCCAGGCGCCCCTTAAAAAAAATTTTTTTAAAGAAACAGATGAGGTTATACTTGAATTGAGTGGGCTTCTAATCCAATGTGACTGGTATCCTTACAAAAAGGGGAAATTTGGACGTAGACATGCGCACACAGGGATAACACCATGTGGACATGAAGGCAGAGATTGGGGTGTATCTGCAAGCCACAGAATGGCACAGATTGCCACCAAGCACCAGAAGCTGGGAGAGAGGCCTGGAACGGATTCTTCCTCACAGCCCTCAGAAGGGACCAACCCTGCTGACACCTTGATCCCGTACTTCCAGCCTTCAAAACTGTGAGACAGTACATTTCTGTTGCTCAAGCCACTCAATTTGTGGTTATGACAGCCCTAGCAAACCAGAATATCTACGGGCATTTTTGCCTTAACTGAATCCAGAGTCTTTGAAGATTTTATTTACTGGCATTTTTGGCTTAACGGAATTTAGAGTCTTTGAAGATTGGTTGATTATTTACTTATTTTGTCAGAGAGCGAGCAGGGGGAGTGGCAGGCAGGCAGAGAAGCAGGGCAGAGAACCCCCTGCAGGGAACGCTGAGCAGGGAGCCCGATGCGGGACTCGATCCCAGGACCCTGGGATCATGACCTGACCCAAAGGCAGATGCTTAACTAACTGAACCACCCATGCGTCCCATAATCCAGTCTTTGAAGTCTGTTTTAGCTATAATTTGGCAGCCTGCCAGTTGCCACCCCCCTTCCACTCTCTCCTTGACTCAGCAAAATTACCTCTGAATTTTAACTGGGCACATGCTTGCTCCACGTATAGACTATTTCTCAATAGCTTGGTATGGTCTTTTGATGAAATTCTGGCCACTGGTCTATATGCAGAAACGGTGTGGCATTCTGGGAAGTGTCCTCAAGGGAAGGGACATTCTCTTTTCCCCTGCCCTCCTTCCCACCGGGAAAACAGATACGATGGCTGGAACTGGAGCAGGCCCCACCGAGGCACTGGGGACTCAGCAGGCAATGAGCAGACACAGTCTCTGTCCTCACAGTGTTCATCTGCCAGGGAACAGAATCAGGTCCGGTCCTGGGCACCACATTTTAGGAAAAACATTGACAGAAATAGAACACAATGCTTGGATCTGTCAGAGATTCAGATGCAGCAATCGCATGACCCCCATATGTTGAAGGTGGGACAAGACAGCAAGAGCCTGGGTCTGGAGAGACTGCAAAGCTATGATACCAATCCTGGAGTGGCTATGTTCACAAGAGAACATTCTTTTTTTTTTTTTTTTTTTTTTAAAGATTTTATTTATTTATTTGAGAGAGAGAGAATGAGAGACAGAGAGCATGAGAGGGAAGAGGATCAGAGGGAGAAGCAGACTCCCTGCCGAGCAGGGAGCCCGATGCGGGACTCGATCCCGGGACTCCAGGATCATGACCTGAGCTGAAGGCAGTCGCTTAACCAACTGAGCCACCCAGGCGCCCCGAGAACATTCGTTTTGTTTCAGATTGTGGGTTTCTGTTCCTCAAGGCTGAACATCATCCTAACTCACATACAGCAGAGTCTTAAGATACGAGAAAATGCATAAACCATAAAAACATCAGTATTAGTACTTTTAAGCAGCCACCCTACCATTTTTAGGTATGGTTAGGCTCTTTAAAAGTAGATGCTAAAGTTAGATTATTTCCAAGTTCTGAAAAAAATTTTAAGGGCATTTGTGGACCACAATCAACCATGAAGTTATTAAAAAGCAACTGTGACAGTGTGTGGCCTGGGGATTCTTTTGGAATGATGCTCTATCAAGTACCCACTGAGGTTTGTAGGAACAAATACATCTTACATTAAGATCACTTCCAGGGGCACCTGGGTGGCTCAGTCGGTTAAGCAGCTGACTCTTGATTTCAGCTCAGGTCATGATCTCAGGGTCCTGGGATCAAGCCCCACATTGTGATTACTTAAAATTTTAAGGGGAAAAATAATCACTTCCATCCACATGCTGTAATTTTTTACTCTTTCAAGTTTATTAGAAATCAGAGTTCTCAGATTTCATTAGGAATATTTACATTCTGAAAGGAATTTCGACTCCTGTTCTACCATGCTGAGTACAGAAACTGGTTACTTTTTAACTAAAAATTTTTAAAAAATGCTACAAGATGTCCACAAGAATATTACCCTATCCCTTTATATTAACCCATATGTCATGACAGTGGTATATATCCTCAAGTTTCCAGGAAAGAAAGTTTATGTTTCTGACACTCTAAGTAACAGCACCACCAATTAACAATTGGATGGTGGAACTAGCGGGTAAGGAGGAGGCTTAAACCATATAAAATTTAACAAGAATGGGTAAGAAGAAAGCCTATGATCCAGGTTCCAAAATAAGTCAACCACCCTGGGAAGGAATCTAGCCTAACAGTATTTATGAGGAACTAACCTAAGTGTGAAGACATGCTGCTAGAGGGGTCTTTGGAGAGCTCAAAGCTAGGTCTGCTTTCTGGCTCTGTCACTTCCCGTGTGTCCTTGAGCAAGAGAATTCCTTAACCTCTGATGTCATTTCCTTGCTTATAAAACAAGGATAACTGTTACATACTCACAGGGCTGTGGTAGGATTAGATGAGATCCTGCACAAAAGCATGAGGCATGGTGTCTGGCATCACAAGTGCTCAGTAATGGTGGCTATTATTAGCTGATCCCAAGCCCAAGCCCACAGTGTGACAAGACTGGTGACAAATTAATGACACCTTAGCCTGTATTCAAAGTGTGCCGATCGAGACTGTAGCCTATTTTTTTTTAATCTTTTGATTGCATTAACATTCAATACTTACACCCTCAGCAATACTGATGTAATTGGTCTGGGGTGAGAACGCAGCATGGGAATTTTCAAAGCTCCCAGGTACAAAGTTTGAGAACCACTGCACTACACCGCACTATCTGAAGGCACCCAGGAAGCTACATTACAAACGACTGTTGACTTAGCTACTAACACAACACAGCATACTTAATTGGATCCTGGATTTGGGGTGGGGGGTGCTGCAAGTCATTTGGGGGGTAACTGGGTAAATTTTAATATGGACTGAATTAGGTATCAATGGACACCTGGGTGGCACAGTCCATTAAGCATCCAACTCTGGTTTCAGCTCAGGTCACGATCTCAGGAATGTGAGATCAAGCTCCACATCGGGCTCCACGCTCAGTGTGGAGTCTGCTCAAAACTCTCTGCCTCTGCCCCTCCCACTCATACTCTCTAAAAATATAATTCGTTAAAAACAAAGAATATTAGATACTATGTTATTTATGTGCTACTAGTTAGTATGGTTACAAGAACATCGTTATTGTAAAAAAGCATATCCGTGTTTAGGGGTGAAATATTGTGGTTTGCAACTTATTTTCAAAAGGTCATGAAAACTACTCAGGCTACCATAACAAAATACCATAGACTGGGTAGTTTAAACAACACAACTTTATTTCTTACAGTTTGGGAGGCTAAAAGGCTAAGATCAAGATGCTGCCCAATTCTGTTCCTGGTGAGAACACTCTCCTGGCTTGCCAACAGCTTCCCTGTGTCCTCACAATGGTGGAGAGGGAGAACAAGCAAACCTCTGGTGTCTCTTCTTATAAAGGGATTAATCCCATCATGGAGGGTTCCACCCTCACCACCTCATCTAAATCTCATCACCCAAAGGCCCCATCTCCAACACTATCACATTGGGCATTAGGGAGACACAGTTCAGTCCACAGCAAAGTGTATATATAAAGACAAAGCACACACCATAGCAAGTTAACAACCAGCAATGGTAGGGAAAGGGTATACAAGGTTTTATTTTAATTTTTCAAAATAGAGTTGGGAGGACTTTTGAAGCTGCTGGTGACATAAAGCCTGGGAAAAGGTTAGGGTCACATGAGCACTGTCTTCAAGAATGTGAAGTACTATCCCATGGAACATTTTTCTTGTGTCGCTCCAAAGACAGGGCTTGACCCGCTTGACCCACTGGTAGACGATGAGGTGGCACATTTAGTCTCCATGTAAAGAACTTCCTGAAAGACACAGCTGTCCAACAATGGAAATGTTGCTCTCAGAACTCAGATGTTTCTCAGTGGAAGTGTTAATACAGAGCCTAGAGAACCACGTCAGGGAAGCCACGTGCATGGGCCTCTGTAGCAGGACGGAGGCCAGAACCACCAACTTTCCAAATTTAAGGTTATATAGACACATGTGCACCCATAAGCATTACAACGTCTAACAAGTAATCTACAAGTACAGACAGCTTTCCAGTGATTATCTTAAAACAATTTGGAGAAAAGAGTTTTAATAGTTCAGGTGTACATTTCTGTTCACCTATTGTTTCCCACAGGCAGAATCACACATAAACTCAAAATTCAGGTTATGCTCTAAAGTAGCTCTAATGTATCAATTGCCTTGCAACAAACTGACACTCTAGCAAAACTGCCTGTGTGACCCTACTTCCCACCAAGTCAAGTGGGGTTTGAGCTCACCACCCTCCCTCTCCAGCCAGAGCCCTGGTCTGCCTCCTACCCTAGACCTGGCTTGCTCAAATCCTCTCCTCCTTTCCTTGCTCCCTTTCCAAGTTTCACTGTCAGCAAAGCTCAAACACTATTTCCTCAAGTTGATCCTTCTTTAAAAGCAAAGGATATGGGTTAATAGATCAAGACAAGGAAATGGAAATAGATGGGTTTGTTTTCAGTTGCCAAACCGATCACCTGGAAAGGGCTCATGGTCAAGGCAAAGTGGTTAGTTGTGTGTCAGCCCTACCAAGGAAGACCACACCCTGCTACTTCCACGAGCCAACCCTGAGTAGAAACACTCTTTTCAACTTTCTGATCAGGAAGAAACAATTAGTCCAATATACAAGATTTCCCACCACCACATGTCCAAACACAAACACTCTTTTGTACCAATCTTTATATATTTATTCACACATTTGATAAAAATGTCACAGTTAGAAGTGAAATCATTACAATGACGTGACTGACCCCAAGTAGAGAGTCAAGTTGCCAAAAATCAGAACATGAGCAACACACAGCTCATTAACACCTGTGCACTCACACACTCTGCCCACACCCATCCATGCCCCAACAATCACAGGTGCTAAGTTCAGACGTAACCCAGGGAAACTTTCCCTGGCTTCTGTCAAGTCCTGGGGATGAGAAGAAAGAAATGATCAATGAAAAAGAAGTTGGGACCGGTCGACATATCTTTCTGTTCTGCCAGCCACCCACTCAGAGAAGTCAAGACATGAAAAGATGGGTGCAGTTATTTCCTTGGCACAAAACTTAACAGGCAACAAAAATGTCAAGGGCTTTAAGTCAGTCTGAGGTTTAGATCCCCCTTTCAACACAAAAGGGCAGCAAGTAGGGAAAAATCCAGCCATTTAAATTCTAGGGAAAAAAGAGGAGGGAGTATTGAAAACTTGATCCCTATTCTCCTGTCAGATTGCAACATGACCAAAGCAAAATCAGCCAGGCCAAACTGATACCATCTGATTGTGACTTTATCCAAACAGTGTAGTCTGCTTTCATTTTAACTCTGAAGAGAGGAAGAAAAAATTTTCAGAGGAACAAGAGGGTCAGATAAACCACATCCCCATTATATTAGTATCTGGGGGAAGATTACATCTATTTGTTCACACGGCTTGTCTACAGCTCTGAGAGCTCCAAGGGAGTGGCCCAACCCCATTCCTCTGCCTTTAGCCTTCCAAGATGGACAAGTCCTCAGCATCCAGTCAAACCTGAAGTGTGAAAAATAATGCCTGAATCCAAATGGTGTTTTCTATACAGTGGGACTATGGAGAAATCCTATTCCATTTCCCAATTCCTACTTGACACAAAGGTTAAAAAAAAAAAAAACCTAAAGTGTGAATGTTTTGAGAATTGCCATTAACCCTATCAAAACACCGATGACACAGAAAACTACCATCTGAAAATACTAATTTCCCAGTGTTCTTGGTGAATGCGCTAAGGAAGGAGGCGATGATCCAAATTAACATAGTCCATGAATACAGAAGAACTGACCAATGCAAAAGAAACTGCTTTGGGTAGGGCGAGTCAATAGGGTAGTACTGAGAGGCAGAGAAATTTCTTGGTACAAACCTGATGTCCCTAAGATAGAAGCAGGGTGAGGACAAGGCACTTACACTGCCAAACAACAGTTCACGTCCATTCAACACTAGAACTGTTACCAAGAGCACTCCCCATGACCCCTCACTGAAGACTCAACCAGCCAACTGCACTTTCCAGTTGGACCTTCAGAACTGAAGGAAATCCCAAGTGCTGCAGAACCAATGGTGGGAACTGGAATGTTGGCAGAGGAAACCACTCAGAGGAAGCAAAAAGAAGTTGTCCCCTTCTGGCCTGAGGTGAGGTTTGTTCCAGATTAGCTCAGTGAAATACTGAATTTCAAGATGCTTGGCCTGAGAATATGACAACGCCCCCATGGATGCCTCCTTCTTCTGTTTTGATAAAGAGCAATAAGGGCTCTGAATGAAACTGGACACCACTTACTGAGTTATCTTGCCCTGGTGGTTACAGCAGACGCCTTCGAATACATGTCCCTGTTCTGTAGCAGATAAGGGACTGAGACAGGGCTAGAAGCAGCCTGTCCCTTCTTATCCCAAAGCCCTTCAAGCGTACTCGATCCGGGCAGGGCCACAACTACCCTCATTCTTCCGCTCAGAAGATGGGGTGGTAGCCTTGGCTTCACTACCGGTTTCCAGAGGCTTAGACGAGATATAGTCCTTTACTTTGATCTCCATGTTCTTGGCTTTAAGAGTGGCCATGTGCAGCTTCTCCAGGAAATCTGGCATGCCTGGTGGGAGAGGGGGAAATATGGGTAGGCTGAAATACAAACCAACAGTAGGCTCAAAATTAGACGGCCTATTTCTTTCATGGTAGGGAGCCAATTCCTTCTTCTAGAGATCACAGCCTGATTGACAACCTGAGTGATAGTTGCCTCCCAAAATGTATGGGAAGTGAAAACAATCCATGACCTTTGAGATCCTCAGAAAAGGGGTGCCAATCAAGCCAATAAATCCCCAAAGCCTTTTAGGTGATTAAAATCACTTATCAGCAGCATAGCCTAAATATCTGCCAATTTTATTTAGACAAATATCAAACAGAAACACCTAATCTCTCCATTCTCCCTCTGAGGTATCAGAAGCTGCCTACAGAGCAGCAGAAGAAAGAAAATCACATGAGAATGCTTTTTAAAGCAAGGAATTGGAACGAAAAGGTGCAGTTACAGCTGTGATGTGTAGCCTTTGTCAAGACACATGGTGGCCCCCTTTCCCAGAATACTATCCTATAACAACCACATTTTCTACACTAGATTTTATGGCCTCCAACAGGATCTAAAAAGAAAAAACGATTAAGTGCATTAATGTACACAGTCCATATTTAAGGAATTAAGCAAATGTTCTCAAAACTCCCTTCTGGGCACATGTTGCTTTCTGGGATTCCACAATTTTCATCCCTCCAAAGCCCAGCTAGAGGCTTCAATATCTTCGTAATATTCAAGAATGGACTTGCAAGGATGTTTAATTTCCCCAGAAGTGCTCCCATTAGATAAGCACTAATCCTCTTGCTTGCCATTTAGAGCTAGAGAAAACAAAATGCTCAACCCAGGCTCCAGGCCCTGTATACAAGTGCCCACTCACCACTGGAAACCATCCAGCTAACGCAGTAGCGAGGAAACACAGTCTGGGGATTGTCACTGTATGTCAACAAGTAGTCAAAGCCATTCTGGAAAAGAAAAACAGCAAAAATAATGATACGTGAACTACCCACCATAGCTTCCATATCCAGTACCACAGAATAATCATGATGTGATTCTGGGGCAGACAGTGCCATTTTTTTAAAGAGTTAATACTGAAGACCACATAGGTCGCTATCCACAGAAAGGCCAGCCTGCGAGGTTGACCCTCAGGTGGTGTCAGGGAACTTGGCTCCCAGAGTATTCCCAGTCAACAGTGTACTGGTAAGAATGGCTCCCTGTGTCTTCTCTGTTCGTGCAAACATTACAGTTTATGCTGAATACCTGCTTTCTTTCTGGCACATCAGGGATTTTGGTATATGCTATGTAGAGGATCCCTATGTGACCAGCCCTCAATAAAAATCTTGGGTGCTGAGCCTCTAATGGGCTTCTCTGGGCAGAAACATCACAGACATGTTGCTTTTTTTTTTTTTTAAGATTTTATTTATTTGACAGAGAGAGAGACAGCGAGAGAGGGAACACAAGCAGGGGGAGAGGGAGAAGCAGGCTTCCTGCTGAGCAGGGAGCCCGATGCGGGGCTCAGGAGGGGCTCGATCCTGAGCCGAAGGCAGACGCTTAACAACTGAGCCACCCAGGCGCCCCTTTGTTGCTCTATTTTTGCTGCTGGAAGAAGAATGTGCTCTGTGTGACCTCTCACAGGAGAAAGAGCAGGAGGAAGCCTACATGTGGATTCCTACAGGCTCTGCCTGTCTCTTCCCTTATGATGCAGCTGTGTATCCTTACTACATGACTAGAACACATCTTAGTCAAGAGTACAACTATATGCTGAGTCCTATGAGTCCTTCTAGCAAATTTTCAAATGTAGGGTGTTCTTGAAAATTCCAACACATACCCTCAAATGTTTAAAGGTCTTAATCTTTACCAAAACAGTATAAACTCTACTACTACTACGACTAATAACAGCAAATATTTATAGAGCACTTAACAGCGAACTGCTTCCAACTTGGGACAATCCTGTAACGTAGGTACTGTTACCTCATTTTACAAAGGAGGAAACTGAGGACAAAGAATAACTTTGCCCAAGGTCACCTACATACTCAATGACAGCCAAGATAAACCCAAGATTCTGACCACAGGGCCTATGCACCCACTCTTTTTGGCTCAGCCCTCTCATTGCCTATTACAGTGAAGGACAAGGAATTAAGGAGATTTCCAGGTGTCTTGATCCTACGAGAGATCTGAACCAATTATGATCCACGGAAAGGGGTAAGAGATAACCACTTTTATGTCTGCACTTTTTAAAGCAGACTGGCCACAACTCCACATGGCAGAACTACAACTTTAAATTCCCATGCTTTTACTCCAAAGTCCATCTTCTTTTTCCCCTGAATGAATTGTTTAATCTTTTATTCATTTACTCAACATGTATTTAAATGTCTGCCTCATGTCTGGCACTGTATGCTAGATACTTAGAGCAAACAAAAATGTGCTAGTCCCTGCCCTCAGGAGCTTTCAACCGATAGAACAGATGCCATAACAGAGATACAGAATCAATACTACGGAAGTAAAGAGAAAGGAGAGGGGCGCCTAGGTGGCTCAGTTGGTTAAGCATCTGCCTTCAGGTCAGGTGATGATCCCAGGGTCCTGGGATTGAGTCCTGCGTTGGGCTCCTTGCTCAAGAGGGGAGCGTGCTTCTCTCTCTGCCTGCCGTTCCCCCCTGCTTGTGCTGACAAATAAATAAAATCGTAAGGAAAAAAAAAAGGAGAGGTAAAACCTGTACAGTGGAAACATTAACACTATCCATCACAAAGGCTGGCTGTAAATGAGTTAATACATATAGAAGATTTTATTCTTCCCATAAAACACTTGGATTGGGAAGTCAAGAGATCTGGGTTCTCAACCACCACTGCTTATATTTTATTTTTTTTTAAAGATTTTATTTACTTATTTGACAGAGAGACAGACACAGCCAGCGAGGGAACACAAGCAGGGGGACTGGGAGAGGGAGAAGCAGGCTTCCCGCCGAGCAAGGAGCCTGATGCGGGGCTCGATCCCAGGACCCTGGGATCATGACCTGAGCCGAAGGCAGATGCTTAACGACTGAGCCACCCAGGCACCCCGCTGTTTATATTTTAAAAAAGGAAACCAGGGGTGCCTGGATGGCTCAGTCGTTAAAGTGTCTGCCTTCGGCTCAGGTCATGATCCAGGGTCCTGGGATCAAGCCCCCTGTCGGACTCCCTGCTCCGCGGGAAGCCTGCTTTTCCCTCTCCCACTCCCCCTGCTTGTGTTCCCTCTCTATCAAATAAATAAATAAAATCTTAGATAGATAGACAGGTAGGTAGGTAGGTAGGTAGATAAATAAAGGAAACCAAACAAAACCAATTATTACCCATTGGAAGAAGGAAGGAACAGGGATGTAAGCAAAATCACTCTGAATAGTTATTATTTTACAGATTTGACTTTGGAAGCATAAGTTTTTTTCATAATTTAATAAAGCAAAATTAAATTTAAAAAGCAGTATCTAAAAATCAAAAGTAAAATAGAAAACAAGGAACCTAACTATGAACTGAGTCAGCAGGAAAAAGCACAAAGACAGTACCTATTTCAAGTAACTTTAAAACTCAGTATTTTGGTGGGGGTTGGGTGGCTCAGTCCTTAAGCGTCTGCCTTCGGCTCAGGTCATGATCCCAGGGTCCTGGGATCGAGCCCCACATCGGCCTCCCTGCTCAGCAGAGAGCCTGCTTCTCCCTCTCCCACTCCCCCTGCTTGTGTTCCCTCTCTCGCTGTGTCTTTCTCTGTCAAATAAATAAAAACCTTAAAAAAAAAAAAAAACCACACAGTATTTTGTACACTGCGTACACATCCTAAGGATAAAAAAAAAAATACAAATTTTAAATCACCATCACTGGTGATCTTGGTGGTATTATTCTGAGGCTGGTGTGTGTGTATTTCAGGTTAAAGCTGATGAGTAGTTATGCTCAGGTGATGAGTTGAATTTTCCAGCACAGGAAAAGATGATAGATGTAAGATATAAAATATAAATAAAAACTCTCCAGTCTGAAATATGAATTAAAAATATTAGCACATGCTTAGGATTTATCCTTAAAACAAATAAGCAACATTTATTACTTAGTTCTAGCTTCAGGCCTAAAGACAATGAGCAAGCCAATAGCTATGAGTACTCCTAGAAGCCAAATTCTAGTATTTATTTTTAAAGATTTACTTATCTGAGAGAAAGAAAGAGAGAGAGAGAATCTCAAGTAGACTCCCTGCTGAGCACGGAGCCTGACGCCGGGCTAAATCTCACGACCCTGAGATCATGACCTGAGCCGAAATCAAGAGTCAGACACTTAGCCAAATGAGCCACCCAGACACCCCTAAAGATTTTATTTTTAAGTGATCTCTACACCCAACATGGTGCTTGAACTTACAACCCCAAGATCAAGAGTCACATGCTCCACCAAATCCTGGTTTAATTTAAATGACATCTTCTTAAAAGGAACCAGGGCTCCCTAAAGAAATGCTAATTTCTAGGTTTACAGCTAAAACTATACTACAAGATGAACCTAGGACATCTTATAACACCAGAAAACAAGAGAGCCCCTGAGGTCAAGTCAAAAGGACAAGCCAGTTAAAAGAAGGCTCCTAATGGCCAATACTGGGGCAATTTGAGTGTCAGTAAGAGTAACTGTAATGGGGCGCCTGGGTGGCTCAGTTGGTTAAGCGACTGCCTTTAGTTCAGGTCATGATCCCAGGGTCCTGGGATCGAGCCCCACATTGGGCTCCCTGCTCCTCCCTCTCCCACTCCCCCTGCTTGTGCTCCCTCTCTCGCTGTCTGTCAATTAAATAAATAAATAAAATCTTAAAAAAAAATAACTGTAATGGATTAGAACTAACCAAGCATGTTAAAAACTGATATACCTATAGAAGTCTTCTATTGGTTCTTCTATAGCAAAGACTAATGGTATTTCTTTTTTTTTTTTTTTAAAGATTTTATTTATTTATTTGACAGAGAGAGACACAGCGAGAGAGGGAGCACAAGCAGGGGGAGTGGGAGAGAGAAGCAGGCTTCCCGCGGAGCAGGGAGCCCGATGCAGGGCTCGATCCCAGGACCCTGGGATCATGACCTGAGCCGAAGGCAGACGCCCAACGACTGAGCCACCCAGGCGCCCCTAATGGTATTTCTTTAAAACAAAAACAAAACTTAACCTTTGGAGGATCCCTGGTTGAAAGAACCAATTCATTATTTTCAAACTCATAAATAAAGGAAACAAATCAACCATTTCTCTTACTTCCCTTTCCTATGTAAACTAAAGGAAAACAAACAGTTGGTGAGAAAATTCTTCCTTAATGTATTTTAATAAGTGGAAATAAATGAATTACAGAATCAGCATTTTGTTATACCACTAATGAAATAATGGATCTGAGCAATAATAATTTCTAAATTCACAAAGAGACAATCAAACATCACCTGCCTTCTAATAAAGTGGTCTTGCCCAAAACAACCAACCAACCTGAATCTGTTTAAGCCTCAGGTTTTATCAATAACTACCAATACCCAGGAAATACAGGCAGGGGACAGAGGAATATGTTAAATAACACTATAGATACAATGGGGAAACACACAATCATCAAGATCCAGGACAAAGAACCCTGCTTCTTCAACAAATACAATTGCAAAAAAAAAAAAAAAAAAGGGGGGGGGAAACTTACTGACTTCAAAAGACTCAAGAGATAGTATGAACAAATTTTAGTGTCTGGGTCATATTTGGGTCCAGATTCTAATAAACCAACTCCAAAAAAATTTCATGGACAATCAGGAAAATTCAAACACTAACTAGATTATTTGATACTAGGGATTATTAGGACACTGAGGTTATGTTTTCAAAAATCTCTTCAAGGGCGCCTGGGTGGCTCAGTTGGTTAAGCGACTGCCTTCGGCTCAGGTCATGATCCTGGAGTCCCTGGATCGAGTCCCGCATCGGGCTCCCTGCTCGGCAGGGAGCCTGCTTCTCCCTATGACCCTCACCCTTCTCATGTGCTCTCTCTCTCTCTCTCATTCTCTCTGTCTCAAATAAATAAATAAAATCTTTAAAAAAAACAAAAATCTCTTCAAGATAAACACTTAAGTATCTATAGAAGAATTCTTCTATAGTGAAGCTAGAAACTGCTTCAAAATAATCAGGATAGCAGGAAAAGGAACAAGAAAGGATACAGATAAAACAAGTACGGCCATGAGTTGATGACTGTTGGAGCTGGGGATGGATACAGAAGGTTCATTATACTATTCTACTTCATCTTTCATATACATTTCAAATTTTCCCTAATAAAAAGTTAAACAAAACACCATAACTTGGCTCAAGGATCCCATCTGGCAGTCCAAATGCAGCCACCTGGTTTTCAAGTACTCTCTGTACATGGTCAATGTAATTTATCACTCCTCCCTAATCGCAACTGTCCTTTCTAAGTGGTGAGTCTCTGAACATATTCATGGCTCATTCCTGTCTTGATTTTAGGTATATCATGTCCTCTACACATCCTGTTGTCCTCTATCCAGTCTGCCTTTTCATAAGAATCAACTCAAATCTTACCTTTTTCGTAAGAGCTTGCCACAAATATACTAAAGGAATTTTACAGATAACTCTTACTGTTCCCCCACCTCAGCTGAAAAATTATTTATTTTATCCCTACTTAGATGCAACACACTCTGCTAGGTGCTAAACAATGCTTTAGCTGCTTCATGGTCACAATTTCTAAAGGTAGCAATGCTGGAACTCAATTCAGTTTTGTCAATTGGAAATAAATGGACAAGGTCCAAATTTCAAAAGCAATGTAAAGGAAAAAAGTGAGGCCTAAGTCTGCCTCCCACACTATCTCCAGCCTGACCTAGGCTCCCCTTCCTAAAGGGGACTAGCCATGGAAAGTAACCTTGCTTCTTTTCGATCTTCTAAAGTAAGGACTTTCAAACATTTTTAACTATGACACACTGTAAATAATACTTTTTACACTGCAACCAGTTCTCTCTCTCAGCCTCCTACACACACATTCATACATATTTATCTAACTAAAGTCTCATGAAATATGCTTACACTCAGATGATTTCTTTTTTTTTTTTTTTTTTGTTTTAAAGATTTTATTTATTTATTCATGAGAGACAGAGAGAGAGAGAGAGAGAGGCAGAGGGAGAAGCAGGCTCCCAAGGAGCAGGGAGCCCGATGTGGGACTCGATCCCAGGACCCCGGGATCATGACCTGAGCCGAAGGCAGACGCTCAACCATCTGAGCCACCCAGACGCCCACACTCAGATGATTTCTATTCTATGTATTCTCTCTTTTTAAGCTGATCATAATGCACTAAAATAGTTTTGTCTTCCACTAATGGGGAGCAATTCGAGGTTTGAAAAACACTGCTCTAAAAATACTACACAAGTAAACACACAGATCTCCCTGTTAAGAGTCAAACACCACATTGACTGAAATGAACCACCACTTCTATCATATTTAAAGTCCCATTTCAGGCAGTATAAATAGAACAACTTGTTGAAAACAAAACCATACTAAAGTACACAATTCATACACCATGAAAACAAAAGTAATGGGGAGAAAACAAAGCCTTTAGTTATAAAGTGAAATACAACTAAAAACAGCAACCAGTGGAATATGTAAACTCAACAGAAATTTGGCTAAAAAAAAATAAATAAAACACTCCCTAAGTTAAAAAAAATATTCTTCTCAAAGAAAGGTCAACAGAATTTTATTTTTATTTATTTATTTTATTTTTTTAAAGATTTTATTTATTTATTTGACAGAGACAGAGACAGCGAGAGAGGGAACACAAGCGGGCGAGTGGGAGAGGGAGACGCAGGCTTCCCGCTGAGCAGGGAGCCCGATGCGGGGCTCGATCCCAGGACCCTGGAATCATGACCTGAGCCGAAGGCAGACGCTTAAGACTGAGCCACCCAGGCGCCCCCAACAGAATTTTAAAGAAGGCTGAGAGGATTAGTCTAACCCTCTCATTTTACAGATAAGGATACAAAAGTCCAGAAAGGTTTTAAGTGTTCTGCCCACTGTGGTGAAATTTTGATGGAAAAGGTGCTCCCTTCAGTTCCTAAAGAATGCTGCTAACCACAAGCCAGTCTTCTCCTGTCTCTCCCACGAATGGGAGTCGGTGGGTCATTAGTCTCTGCCCTGGGGGATCTTCCAGGTATATCACCCAATAGCAGTGGTTCCCAAACCAGGAGCATCAGCCTCACCTGGGAACTTCTTAAAAATGAGAATTCTTGGGCCATACCCAAGCACTGTATGTTAACAAGCTCCAGCGGACTGTGATGCATGCCAAGTTTGAGAACCACTGCCCTTCTCAGGTCAGACAAAAGGCATTCCTTGAGAAAATCCCAAAGCCACTACACATCCTCTCTTGGATGATGTAAAACTCACCTCATCAAATGACTTGTGGGGACGGATAACCATCTGGGATTCATACGATCTGACCCTTACAAATTCTGGAGACTCTGGAACACTAGGGTGCTCCACAGCACTGGTAAGGAGAAAAGTTAAGGAAACTCTTAGTAATGTCTACAAATAAGAAAACAGCATGAGAGCTACAGTTAAGAGGAAAATCTAAAAAGCTGGCTCTAATTTTTAAAATAAAACAGAAGAGTCACTAAAATGAATTAATACAAACTAGGTTCTAAAAACAAAGTGAGTTTCCTTGGTGATTCCTGGCTCACTAGGCTTCGTGTTGAAGAAAAGAGCACTTCTTTTTTTAATTATCAACACTAAGGAACTAAAGAAATGGTTTAATGAAAAGCGTACATAGATCCCTTCAATCTTCCTAGACTGTGGTCACCAGTCACAGCCCACTCATGTTCTAGCTGGGATGGATGGGGTCTTAGCATCACTCATAACAGCACTGAGAACATGCAAACTCCCACCAGACATAAATGAAGGACACAGTTAAAGGAACTCAGCAGGAGCCACAGGTAACCACACATACCGTGACACCAACACCATCACATTGTTTTCCTGATCCACGCTATACCGTCGAACATAAACATAATCCCGGGAGTACATCGGATACTAAAGAAAAGGATAGGCAGAATTAGTGTTATGCCCCACGTAGATGTGATAAAAGTAAAAACAGTAGTAAAAATACTCACAGGAAAATGGGTTACCCAGTGAAGAACCTCAGAACCACTAACCACATCCCTCTCAATCACTTCCAGCTTGATTACCAGGGCATCCCACTTTTTTCTATATTCTGTATCCAGCTGCAGAAAGAGAAAAGATATGAAGACCCAGGTAATCCGAAACAAAGTTGCAGAAGGCTTCTCCAGATGCTTGGACCTGACCCAAGGACCTTACTCTGAAACAGTAACCTGACCTAAAAGTGGCAAAGTGTGAAAGACAGGGCTGTGTTTACTAGAGATAAGTCTTTTAAAATCCTTTCTTATAGGCCAATAGCATTACCTTGAAAGTTAATATTAAAAAAAAAAAAAGGGCGCCTGGATGGCTCAGTCGTTAAGCGTCTGCCTTTGGCTCAGGTCATGATCCCAGAGTCCTGGGATCAAGCCCCCCGTCAGACTCTCTGCTCCGCGGGAAGCCTGCTTCTCCCTCTCCCACTCCCCCTGCTTGTGTTCCCTCTCTCACTGTCTCTCTCTGTCAAATAAATAAATAAAATCTTAAAATAAGACAAAGCAAAGGAAAACGTAAGAAAAAAAACACTGTGATAGACATGTCTCAGGAAAATGCAATAGGTAGTGATATAAACGTGTAAGGGCAAAACAATTTTTTAAAGTTTTAAACAGACAAAAATACCCAAAGTATGAGCAGACACCTCACACAAAGAAATGCAAGTAACATATTTTTTAATTTCTAGCATGACTAGTAAGTAGGGAATTTCAAAATAAGACGTATCATATACATCCAAACCAACCAAATGAATTGGTAAAATTCAGTGCTTGGGGGGAAGTGTGCACTTGCGTATTACTAGTGGGTGTTACAATCATCAATTAGTTCCAGAAAGCCTGACAAAACAGTGAAATATCCAGGAAGGAAAATAATTTTTTTTATAGAACTCTGGGTGATCCCATCTCCCCTTTTCATATGTTTCCCAAGGAAGAAAGCAGTCTTCGAAGAGATACTCTTCATCTTTACTAAATAAATACCTTCACTATGGAAATGTTCCAGATTCCTAAATCCTGACTGGATCTGTATTGAAGAGGAAAATGCTACAAAGGACGTCATTGGGTCAACAGATAAAAACCAGAATACAAGCAGAAGATTACATAAGAGCTGCATCCATGTTAAATTTATAGACTTTGATAATGACACCATGGTTAGGAGAATATGTCTAATTTTAGGAAATACACATTGAAGGATTCTGGAATAAAGGGCCACATATGTAACTTGCCCTCAAAATTATTTAGGAAAAAATAACTATAAAACCTTATAAAATATACTAAAAGCACTCAAATACATTCCTCTATTTAATCTTCCCAACAGCCCTGTGAGAGGACAGAATTGGTCTCATCCCCACTGGACAAAGAATGGTAAGCCCAATGTTTACCCAGATGCTATCTGACATGAGATGAAGGGTACAGAGATAGATGGATGTACTGAAACCATGTCTTCTGAGTCAAAGAAATTATTCATGTGGACAGTAGTTGAGTGGATTTCTAGGCTTAGAAGCTCCAAATCTGAGAAGAAAAATTTACTCACCTGAACATTGAAGAACTGCCGAGGTGTCACATCTGTGTAGGTTCCAAAAACTAGAATGACAAGAAGAACAAGAGATGTCTGCCACACCCTCATCACTCACCTTATTCCTATCGCTTAACTGCATTTCAATTATAGAGTACTGACAGATCTTAAAGGCAGATTCAGAAACTAGACGTCATATGGGGCAGCAAAGTAAGACAAAGACAACCTACAGCAAAGTATAGTAATGAAGACACTGAGATGCTTGTCATCTGGGAGAAGAAAAACAAAAAACAGGAAACCATGGCAAATTTTCTGAGCAACAACCAGAACAGTTTAGAGAGTATGAAGAACACAAGTCCTGCAAATCTGGGCAATCACAGAAAACACCTGCAAGGCAGCCAAGCTGGGCTCACCTCTGTACTGGTAAAGGTGGGTGCCTGTAATAGGGCGCCGCCAGAGCTTAAAGTGTTTCTTATCCATCACCATTTCCCATGGCTGTTCTTTGCCCCCTGAATCTTCATTTCCTTCTCTCTGTGATTTTGGTTCTGGAGGGTGGCATTCAACTCCAGAGCGCTGAAACGTATGTGACATTTCCTCCAACCGTTTCATTTCATCAACGGATCTGCAAAAGGAGAAAAATAAAAGGAATGATGCAGGTGGTTGTAGTCAATCCTTGTTCATACAATGACTTGTATAAGAATGGTGTGGGTTGGGGTGCCTGTGTGGCTCAGTCGATTAAGTGTCTGCCTTCAGCTCAGGTCATGATCTCAGGGTTCTGGGATATAGCCTGCCATCGGGCTCCCTGCTCAATGGGGAGCCTGCTTCTCCCTCTCCCTCTCCCACTCCCCATGCTTGTGCGTGTGAGCTCTCTCTCAAATAAAGAAATAAAATCTTAAAAAAAAAAAAAAAAGAGTGGTGTGGGTTTAAAACAGTATAAAGTGTAGTGAAAACTCGAGTTCCTGAGTTTGAATCCCAGTCCAACATTCATTAACTAAAACACTACTTAGTCCCTATTCTTAATCTGTAAAATGAGGATAATAATAAGACCCACCTCAAGGGTTGATTATAAAACTTAAACAATTACATATTTTCCCTCTTTTAAAAATGTAATTCACATTCCATAAGAATCATCCTTTTATAGTTTACAATTCAATGTTTTTTCGTATACTCACAAGGTTGTGTAACCATCACCACTAATTCCAGAACACTTTCATCATCCCCCCAAAAAACCTGTACCCATCAGCAGTCACTCCCTAGTCCTGCCTCCCCATAACCTCTGACAACCACTCATCTATTTTCCGTCTCTATGAAGTTGCCTATTTTGGACAATTCATATAAAGAGAATCATACAATATATAGTCTCTAGTATCTGGCTTTTTTCACTCAGCATATTTTCAAGGTTGATTCATGGTATACTTTTTCCCCTCTTTTTCTGGCTGAATATTTCACTGAATGGATATATCACATTTTGTTTATCCATTCATCAGGTGATGGGCATTTAGGTTGTTTCTACTTTTTGGCTATTATGAATAATAATGCTATAAACATTTGTGTATAAGTTTTTCTGTAGACACAGGTTTTCAGTTCTCTTGAGTAGGTTCCCAAGAGTGGATCTGCTGGGTCATAGCAACTCTATGTTTAACCTTTTGAGGAAGTGCCAAATTATTTTCCAAAGCAGTTGCACCATTTTATAGTCATGACAACAATATATTAGGGTTCCAACTGCTTCACATCCTTGCCCACACTTGTTATTAGACAATAACTATCTTCCGGATTCTAGCAATTCTAGTGGGTGTGAGAAGTATATTTCATTGTGGTCTTTGATTTGTATTTCCCCAGTGACTAATGATGCTGAGCATATTTTCAAGTGCTTATTGGCCACCTGTGTATCTTCTTTGGAGAAATACCTACTGAAATCTTTGCCTATTTTTAAATTGGGTTGTCTTTTTATTGTTGAATCGTAAAGAGTTTTTATATACTCTGAATAATAGTCCCTTACCAGATATGATTTAAAAATATTTTCTCCCATTCTGTGGGTTGTCTTTTCACTTTTTTGATAGTGACCCTTGATGAACAAGTCTTTAATTTTGATGAAGTCCAATTCATCTACTTTTTTGATTACTTACGTTTCTGTTACAGCTAAGAAACCCATCACTTCCTAATCCAAAGTCATAAGGACTTACATCTGTTATTTTCTTCTAAGAATTTTAGTATTAGAAAAGAGTTTTAGTATTAGTTTACAGTTTGATCCATTTGGAGTTAATTTTTGTGTATGGTGTGAGGTAGAGGGTCTAAACTCATTATTTTGCATGTGCATCTCCAGTTGTCCCAGTGCCATCTGAAGACTATTGTTTCCCCATTGAATTGTCTTGGCACTTTTGTTGAAAATCAATTGGCCATAAGTTTAAGGGTTTATTTCTAAACTCTCAATTTTATTCCAACAATTTATAGATCTATCCTTATGCCAGTACCGTATCATCTGAACTACTATAGCTTGCTATTAAGTTTTCAAATCAGGAAGAGTGAGTCCTCCAGCTTTGTCCTTTTTCAAGACTGATTTGACCATTCTGGGTCTTTTTCATTTCCATCTAAGTATCAGGATCAGCTTGTCAATTGGCACAAAATAGTGTGCTAAGATTCTGATAGGGATTGTGTTGAATTTACAGATCAGTATGACTAGTATTGCCATCTTTACAATATTAAGTCTTCCAATCATGAACACAGATCTTCCATTTATGTGTTTTAAAATTTCTTGCAATGATCTTTTGTAGTTTTTAGCAAAAACATGGAGTACAATGTTGAATAGAAGTGGTGAGAGCAGACATCTTTGTCTTATTCCTGATCTCAGGGGAAAAGCTTTCAGTTTTTCATCACTAAACTATGTTAGCTGTGTTTTTTGTAGGTGCCCTGTATCAAATTGAGGAAGTTTCGTTCTATTCCTAGTTGTTGAATGCTTTTTATTTTCTTTTATCATGAAAGGAGGTTGGACTGTCAAATGCTTTTCTGCATATACTGAGATGACTATGTGGTTTTTGTCCTTTATTCTATTAAGGTATTGTATTAAACTGATTTTTATATGAACTAACCTTGCTTTCCTGAAATAAATCCCACTGTTCCTATTCCTTTTTATATATTACTGGATTCCATTTGTTAGTATTTTGTTCAGAACTGCCTAAAGCTTTAAAACATTCAAGATATTTATTATTATTAAACATTCCATATATTTTTTGTGCTGTTTTATACCTTTTAGGGACGTATACATATAAAGACAAAGGAATACAATACAACTAACTGGGATAGATAATCTGGGGGACAGAGGAGATTTCAACTGGGCAAAGGTAGAGAGGAGGCTTTACCTATATTTTATTTCTTAAATATAACTATTTGGGGGTGCTTGGGTGGCTCAGTCGGTTAAGCAACCAACTCTTGGTTTGACTGAGATCATTATCTCAGCATCCTGAGATGGAGCCTTGCATAGGGCTCTGCACTGAGCAGGGAGTCTGCTTGGGATTCTTTGTCCCAGTCTCTCCCTCCCCCTCTGCTGCATGTGCGCTCTCTCTCCTTTTAAAATCAATAAATAAACTCTTTAAAAAATATATAACTGCATTTGTAACATTCACGTTAAAGTTTTTTTATATATCTGAAACATTAAGTTGTTGTTTTTTTTTTTTTCTAAAGAGAGTGCACGAGGGGGTGGGCAGAGGGAGAGGGAGAGAGAATCTTAACCTTACCCACATGGAGCCTGGTGAAGATTCTCTCTCCCTCTGCCCACCCCCTCACACACACGAGTGCTCTCATTCCCTCTTTCAAATAAATAAAATCTTAAAAACAAACAAAAAAAACATGGCTTGTATTTTCCCCTTAACCTTTAAATAGCAGTTAGGAAACAAAGATTGCTGGCTATCACATACAACTCCTGCTATTCAAGACTGAAGAAGACACTACTAATATACTGTCTGAAATGCCCACTCCTCTTCAACCTTCAAAAAATACGTAAGGTTCAAGGTTAACTTCCAGGCAGAGTTGACCATATACATTTACTTTTATTCCGTACAGACACATATCACATTATATTATAATTAATCCATCTTTGTATCTGCCTCCTTTACTAAACTATGAATTCCCTAATGTCCCAGAATCAGTCTCTTTCACATCTGTATTTCCAGCTCCTAGCAAGTAAGTACCTGGTAAACATCAGGCACTCAAATGTTTACTGAATAAATTGAGTAAATATGAAAGTAGGCCCCAATAATTCAAGTTCTTATTGAAAGATTACATTAATACATTACTTTAAAAGCCAAAAATTCAAAGTCATACTGGTAACCCAAGATTAAAAGTTTAGAGCAACCCAAAGTAATGGTGACTATAAAGATCTGTGTTCCAGTACTGACTCTGCCAACTGGCTGTGTGATCTTTTTTTTTTTTTTTTTAATTTTATTTATTTGACAGAGAGAGAGACAGCAAGAGAGGGAACACAAGCAGGGGCAGTGGGAGAGGGAGAAGCAGGCTTCCCGCGGAGCAGGGAGCTCAATGCGGGGCTCGATCCCAAGATCCTGGGATCATGACCTGAGCCGAAGGCAGACGCTTATCGAATGAGCCACCCAGGCACCCCACTGGCTGTGTGATCTTATGCAAGTCATTCTACCTGTAAAGCCCTCACTTTTTCCACCTATAGTTAGGACATTATTTCTTGAAGGTTTCTATTAGCTCTAAAATTCCATTTCTCTGAATTTTAAACTTTGGACTTTGATAAAATATTTATACAGGGGACATTTTGTTGTTTTGACTGCCCAAAATCTTGTCATATTGAGGAGAATCCCAAAATAGGTGGGATACAGCCCCCTCTCAAGCCCTAGCAGTTAGAGCACAGCACCTAATTTAAGTGAGGTTAATTAGACACTTCTGGTAGAGGGTATGAATCTTGAGGAAATAATACAAGGCACAGGATCTTTTGGAGATTATTCTCAGTGATTTTGAAGGAGTTGAGTGTCCAGCAGTGCAACCAATCTAGGGAAAACAAAACCAGCAACACTGCCCTGAGGAGATTATCCCTACAGCAGGTCTTGGCTGTTCTCTTGGCCAACCTGTATTCTGGCCTTCTTGTCAATGCCCTGAGTGACCTAACACCTTTAATTAATCCCTTTGATTAATGCCTTTCGGCTTAAGTCAACCAATAACAGCTTCATTTGCAACGAAGAACCCTAGCCAATACAATTTATACTGATGTTCTGATGAAAAAAGTTTAACCATTTTTTAATTTGAATTAAAAATTGCAAAACAGGATTCACTGCTACCACTGCAAACGCATATAGAAATAGGGAAGGAACTTTACAATACACAATAGGATCTTTCATGAGAAAGCAAAAGGAAAACCACAGCTAGACTTGCTTAGAGAACAATTCAGGCATCACATGGCACCAATTATGACACTTTTCAGGACTAGTAAGTCATTCTTCAATAAAAATTAAGCACCACCCTTGAATGTCATTCTTATCACATAATGAAGAAGGGCAGAAATGCCTTATTAAAACTACATCAGAGGGGCACCTCGGTGGCTCAGTCGTTAAGTGCCTGCCTTCAGCTCAGGTCATGATCCCAGGGTCCTGGGATCGGGCCCCACATCAGGCTCCCTGATCAGTGGGAAGCCTTCTTCTCCCTCTCCCAGTCCCCCTGCTTGTGTTCCCTCGCTCGCTTTGTCTCTGTCAAATAAATAAATAAAATATTTTAAAAATAAATAAAATTACATCAGGGACTCATAAAATTACATAGTAATAAGATTTTAAGAAAATTAAACTATATGACTTATGCAGTATTTTTTTTAATTTTTTTTATTTTTTAAGATTTTATTTATTTGTGAGAGAATGAGAGACAGCATGAGAGGGAGGAGGGTCAGAGGGAGAAGCAGACTCCCTGCTGAGCAGGGAGCCCGATGTGGGACTCGATCCCGGGACTCCAGGATCATGACCTGAGCCGAAGGCAGTCGCTTAACCAACTGAGCCACCCAGGCGCCCTATATGCAGTATTTTTAATGGTCTGCTAAGGTGGTACAGAGCTTCAGACCCACTGCTTAATCAACCTCTCCTATATAATTAAAGGTCACTACATGGCCTTGATTAAAATTATGAGACTAAGTCCCCAGAGGGGGAGAAAAATGTCTTGTGAAGAATGACATTCATTCTTGAAATAACACAATTTAAATGCTGACCCAAGACTGCATCATGAAATGCAAATGATTCTTGTCCCCAGATTCAACAACCTCTGAAGGGTCTCAACTTCTAAATGCTGACATAACAGACATAATTAGCACACAGGTGCCCGAAGTGGGCATGTATGTGGAAGAAGGAAAACCTCTCACCATACATCTCTTTGGCCTGCTGCGCCAAATCTTGTTTGGACAGGGTGGGTGTCTAAACCTTGTTATCTGAGACTTAAATAATAAGAAAGGACAAAAGAGATTATTCCCAAATAGTAACAGCGGATTAGTAAGAGGATCAAGAAAAGACACCCAATGCTTCCCTTTCTCCAAAACTAGTCATTTCAATATGTGAGAAAGGCTGGACTTAAAGGTATGGAAGCCGAAGGCATAAAACTATTAAAACAGAGTAATAAGTATAACCAGTTTTGGCTCATGTAGGAAGGAGGTCCTGACGTTAGTATATAGAGTTTGATATAAAGGTCCAAAATGATTCAAATGAAGCCATCCCTGTAATTAGTAATTTCAGCAAGACAACTGCCTCATTTCACATAATCCCTTCCTTAAATTCCAAATCACTGTCAAAGTTAGGGACTTTCAAGTATAACTGTCATGAGACATAAGGAATACAACACATCAGGGCGCCTGGGTGGCTCAGTCGTTAAGCGTCTGCCTTCAGCTCAGGTCATGGTCCCAGGGTCCTGGGGTCAAGCCCTGTATCAGGCTCTCTGCTTGGTGAGCCTGCTTCTCCCTCTCCCTCTGCTGCTCCCCCTGCTTGTGCGCGCTCTCTCTCTGTGTCAAATAAATAAATAAAATCTTAAAAAAAAAAAAAAAAAAGAAATATAAGACATCAGCTAGTTCATTGCAATTCTGGGCCAACTGGTTAATGGTAAAATAATGAAGACAATGTAAAAAATTCACGTCAGGTTTTATGTAGTTCTGATGATCTAAGGATATGTCAGTAAAAAAATCTTTAAGTGACAGTGGCAAAAAAGAAAAAGGATTTTTTTGTTGATCATTTATTTATAACATACTGAAAAGTTAAAATTGTTGTAAATGCCCTGACAGACAAAAATGGGAAACAACAATTTTCTTTATGAAATTTACTGGCACTTATTTACTCAAATTTCTGGAGCAATGGACTGTAACTTTTTTAAAAAGAGGAGGGGCTAATGGAACATTTTCCCCTAGCCTTTCATATTTCTTAACTTCCTTCCTCTTTTTGTTCCTGTAACTTTTTTTTTAAGATTTTATTTATTGGGGCGCCTGCCTTCGGCTCAGGTCATGATCCAAGGGTCCTGGGATCAAACCCCGCATCGGGCTCCCTGCTCGGCAGGAAGCCTGCTTCTCCCTCTCCCACTCCCCCGCCTGTGTTCCCTCTTCGCTGCGTCTGTCAAATGAATAAATAAAATCTTTAAAAAATAAAAAAAGATTTTATTCATTTGTCAGAGAGAGAGCACACGTACAAGCATGCACAAGCAGGGGGAGCGGAAGACAGAGGGAGCAGACTCCCCTCTGAGCAAGGAGCCCCATGTGGGACTCAATTCCAGGACTGTAGGATCATGACCTGAGCCGAAGGCAGACGCTTAACCAACTGAGCAACCCAGGCGCCCCTCCTGTAATTTTTTAATGTTCCAAAACAATAAAAAATTACTATTGTATTTTTCCAAAAGATCTGCCTTGGGCTCAAAGGACGAGTGATTCTGTACCAAAAATAGTGACTGAAAGTTATTCTGTTTGACTTAAGTGAAACCAATTGGGTAAGAATCCTAGACCAACCATTAAAAGACCTGATTTCTACACCTGTCCCCCATCAATCAAAGTCACTTTGTACAAATTACTTCTTTTCTCAAATTTTCTTGCTGTTGCTAGATAAATGAGATTCTATTTGTGAAGATGTTCTTAAGCACAAGAGAATTGAAAGTAAGGTTATTCCTTTTCATTCTGAATAGTACTCAAATAACATAAGAAAAAACACATACCACATTAAAGCACACATTCAAAGAGAGTACTAGGACAAGACAGTACAGAAACAGCACAGAAAAACCAAATGCTGTGATTTAGTGGCCATGGTACAATCATGCTCTTCTTCCATTATACAATGGAAAAAAAAAATGCACTTGTCCTGAGGCACATTTAATTGTGCTCCATTATGGAAGCCACCCAAAATCCTTTCACTAGAACAAAATCTAAGATGTTCTAAACTAGGGGCCCCTGGGTGGCTCAGTCAGTTGAGTGCCTTTGGCTCGGGTCGTGGTCCTGGGGTCTTGGGATCGAGCCCCACGTTGGGCTCCCTGCTCAGCAGGAAGCCTGCTTCTCACTCTGCCTCTCCCCCTGCCCGTGCTCGCTCTCTCTCTCAAAATAAAAATCTTAAAAAAAAAAAAAAAGATATTCTAAACTAGCTATGACAACCTCAGCAATGGCTCTTTTTTTTTTTTTTTTTTTTTAAGATTTTATTTATTTATTTGACACAGAGAGAAAGACAGCGATAGAGGGAACACAGCAGGGGTAGTGGAGAGGGAGAAACAGGCTCTTGGCTGAGCAAGGAGCCCGATGCAGGGCTCGATCATGACCTGGGCCAAAGGCAGACGCTTAACGACTGAGCTACCTAGGAGCCCCAGCAATGGCTCCTTTAAAATAAACTGAATACCTAAGCAAAGAAAATTAACCTGAATCCGAAATATTTTATTCAATAAAAGACAAAATATTAGAAACATGAGAAACCTCCAGAACCACTTTACAATAAAGATACAGTTAATAGCATATTTGTCGCCCTAGAAGGTAACAAGCATTTTTTTAAAATCCGCAAAATGGACACCATCCAATTTTAAGTATATGACTGAATTCAGGCTTGAACTGGAAAATGAAGTGTAAATGAAAGCCTTTGCTAAATAACAACTCTGGAGGATCAAAAAGGCACCTTATGTGTTCTGCCTGACCTTAATCTGAGTTTATGATATTCCCAAGTGGGTTAACAGAGAGCAATACCTTTTCAGGAGTTGGATTTGAATAAAAAATGTTTGAACTGCCCCTAGGTTTCAGAGACAGCCCAAAAAGATAAGAGAGGGAAATAGAATGAATATGGGGCCTGGTGATCAACTGGTCTCTTTCTGCCACAATGGGTAGTAACTACTGACTCAAATGTTTACCACATTCATTTTTTATCTCGTTTTTTTTTTTTCTAGCTCCTGCTAACGGCAGACCTACTAAACAGAGGCTCCAGGATATACTATCCATAAAAACACATGAAGTAAGCCAAAGAATGTCATCTACCACCTAGGAGCCCAACACTATTCAATTCCCACCCAAAAACATCTTCCCTCTCTTTTGCACCAGGTAGGCCTTTTCTGGTCTTTCTCCCCTCCTGGGAATTTTCCTCTCAAATTTGACTACTGTGGAACACGGCTATTTCATCACCAAAAACAGAATGAAAATTCAAACAGTTAATTGATAATTTAATTTAAAAGTTTTCCTCCCATAAATATTCTCACACCTGAACCTGTTTCATTAGACCAATGGACAAGTTGCAAAATACTAACAAATTAGGCAAACTCCCTATCATGCTTTATTATATTAACATTTTTGTGAATAATATTGTTATAGTTTTAAATTTATATCCTCAAGGTGGACGTTTAGTGACTACTAATTTTCTATTTACTTATATACTAATAATATCTACTAATGCAAGAATCAGAAAACCAGTCTAGGACCAACCACCTATTTTTGTAAAGTTTTATTAGGAAACACAAATTTAGGAGGAAGGGAGAGCAGTTTAGGAACATCGGTTAAAAGGAAAGAGAGACATCGTAAAGTGAGAGCTAAATCAAATCAGAGCTAAATCATGACATTACTTGAAAACTGTAAGGGCTCAGATTTAAAACCACAGATTAACAAATTCAATCAGTGGTACTGCATTTTTTCACACAGAAGTTTTGATGATGATGACAGCGTGATTTCAGAGCCTAATGAAACAGTATTTCCTAAGTTCTAGCTAAAGCAGCAAAAATCTGACCTAATTTTTGCAGGTTAAAATGTCTGAGCCCCTGGTTTATCTGAGGAAGACAAAAATCCCTTCCAGCCACAAGAGTCACGATAACAAAAGAGCTCTCCCGGCATTTCTCACGAAATCCCATGAGGAATGAAGTAATTTCGTAATTGCATAACCATACCCCTAGGTCAAATTTAAAACCTATTTTGAGTTTGCACCTTTCTGGATGAGTTAGAGATTACGTGAACAATGGGTTACCTTCAATATCTAATGTATTTTTTACAACGTTATTTCTTCAGTGTCACGCTCCCTATTCAAAGTCTTCCCTCCTACGCTAACCTATACTTCGTTATTTCTAACCCGACAAGTGAAATTAACAGAGAGACAATAAAAACGTGATTTGCGAAAACAGGATCAAGTTACTGCAACGCCACTTCAAGTACCACCGGGTGAACGCGAGACACTGAGCCAGAAGGCAGGCCCCAGGGTTCGACGTGCCAACCTCCCAACCTGACCGGCCCCCACCCCAGCGAACACAAACGACTTCGCCGCACCGCTCACCTCTGCAGCTCCTCCTCCTGGATCCTCTCCTCGTCCCACACGAAGACGCCAGCGAGCGCCGCCATCAAGGCAGAGGCATGGCCAGGGCGGCCTCGCAGCCGGCGCCAGAGGCGTCCGAGGAGGACGCGGCGCGAGCTCTCCGAGTAGAGGCGGCCGTACAGCTGCGCGATCTGCTGCGCGCGCCGCACACGCAGGCCCGTCACGAAGCGACACTGATTGGCCAGCAGGGCGAGCAGGCCCCCGCCCCGCGCCCCCGCGCGCCCCGCCGCCGCCGCGCCCGCCAGCCAGGAGGCCAGGGCCGGCGGCCTCCGCAGGAACATGCCGTCTGCGCGCGCTCCGCCCAGACTCCCCCTTACTCACCCCCGCCCCCGCCGCGCGCCCGGAGGCGAACTAGGCCTCCCTCACAGGGCAAAAGGAACGAGCCCGGGAAGGCGCTGCGGCCTGATGCCTAGTGCTCCTAACTGGCCGACCCCGAACTCGTCTCACGATCTAACAGGCTTTTCATCTCTCTCTGCAGCAACCGCTGAGGAAGAGTCCCCTTTGCGGAGAGAGTCGGTCATGGCACAGCAGCGGGGGTGGCCCCGCAACCGCTGCCAAGAGGCGTTCGTAGGCTAGGGCCGCGAACCCGACGGACCGACGCCGGTCAGCCCCGTTGGCCCCCTGCCTCCTTGGCGTCCTCAACCCGGCTCCAGGGCTCGTGGTGTAGAGCGCCTGGGAAGCAGCGAGGTGGGCGGCTCAGTCGCGGCAGCAGGTGAGGTCCCAAGCGTTCCGCGTCCGCCACATGCGCTGCTCGCCTACAACCTACCCTCTTCGCGGCCGCCCGGGTCCTGATTGGGCGCGGCCCGGGCTCCTCGGTGCTGATTGGCGCTGCCAAGGACTCGTCACCGCTCCTTCCCGCCCCTTCGCGCAGCGTGCCGGGCCCCTGGCTAGCAAGGTAGGTGGCGCACCAGAGAGCTAGTCAAGGGCGCCTGAGATTGACCCGCGGACCCGCCATATTCCCGCCACCCGACCCCACCCCGCGGAGGGGCGCGACCGAGTGCCAGTTAGGTTCCTGCGCGGTGCTCTATTGGTCTGAGAGACTGGGGAGCGTCGCCTCTTTTAGTAATTTGAGTGTAGGGTGGGATGGGGTCTCAGCATTTCCTCTGCGGAGTGCTGGGGGTGTCCAGGTTAGGGGGGAGGGCGGGGGCGGGACGGTGTAGACGCCTTTGGTGAATGGAGACCCTGCTGAGACCTAGAAGTAGCTGCCATCAAAACCTTCTTCGATCTCTCCAGCTGGCTCTGCTGCAAGGTACCGAGACAGTCTCCGAGGATCAGAGTCTTAGCACTCATCTTCTCTCCGCGAACCCCACGTCGCTAGAGTGGGCCGTTGAGACATCCTTAGAGCTCAGGACACTACAGAGAGTTACGTGGGCAGGTGGCCTGTCGCAGGCTGGAAATGCGGAAGCCTCTTGGTAAAAGGGCAGCAGGATGGAGTTACTTAGGGCAGATGCCCCAGTTCGGCTAGTAGCTGTCCGACTCCCTTGACTCAAAGGTAACAGCGTGAGAAGGTGAACAGGTTTCCTGAAACCTACTTCGCACCACCCGTGAGCACCCTGGCTAAATGACCTCGAAGGACATTATTATTCTGTACCCAAAAATGAAACTGTTGGATGTCCAGTAGGGGAACCTTACACTAAATTGTTTCCTTATTTTTTTTACAGTTACATTAATACCTTAGAGACAAAAAAATATTGTAAAAAAAAATATTGATACAAAAGGAGTTGTGCTCATTCCAAGATAATGCATTTAGAAATTTTACTCTTACTGTAGCTATTTGAGCAACTGTAGATGTTCTTAATAAAAAGTGTTTCTCCAAAAAGAAAAAAATTAAGCTTTATTGGAAGCTGAAATTTAGATCTATCCCGTCCAGACTGATTTTACTCTGGGGATTCCTATTGATATTTATTTTCCCTTGAAAGCAAGTAAGGAAAAGGGGTATGTAACAGAAAATAGTATTTGAAGCTTTGTTGAGTCAGGCTTTTCTCAATGATGTGAGGAGGTATGGGGAAAGAGGTTGAACTTTCCTGCTGTCTTGCTTCCATTGATTAAAAGCTTAGCTCTTCTGCTGGTTTGGGGGTTTGGGGTTTTTTTTTCTGTTTTTGTTTTGTTTATCAAAATGTATTCTCAGGAACTCCAGCTGAGCCACTCTAATCTGGCCATTTTTCTCCATCTCTACTGCCTCTTTTCCTTCAGTACATAAACACAAGTCCATCTTCAAAAAAGCCTTGGAAAAAAAAGAGACTTTTAACTCCTCTTTCCAGATACCACCTTTCTCTTTTCAGAGCTATGATTTTGTTTAAGAGAATGGCATAAATAAGCTTGCTGTCTCCATTTCTGTGCCCACTTATCAATTCTTCCTCTTTAGAATTTTATAAATCAGTTTGTTCTACACCATTCTCTCTTCCACTTTTTTGTTTAGGCCCTAACAGTATTCTATAGCCTGACCTCCCTTACAGTCTATTATCAACAAACTGTTTTTGCTTGTGTATCTCCAGAACAAGTTGAAAAACTTTATTCCCTTTGTATATTTTTAAGTTGACCCAAAATTCTTCATCATGAGCTTGTCTTATGTAAGTTAGCTTCTGCCTTTCAGACCCACCAAAACATTGAGTAGGCCCAGCAATAATTCATTAGTAAGACGGAAGTAGTACATCCAGAACTGGGTATGAACAGGATCAGAGGCACAAGTAAGCTATACCAGCAGGTGGCCTAGACATCCATATCATCTACCATTTTGGACCAAAGCCTCTCCATCAGCCCATACGTATGGCTGCATAGGAAGTGACAAAAGAGGAAAAAAAGCAAAACTTGATTTGCAGATAGGTCAGAATGGTATGTGGGTACAAGCAGAAAATGAACTGTGGCTGTACTGTAGCCCTACCCTGAGGTGATCTTGAAAGACAGTGGCCAGGGAAATTCTCCCCATGAATAAATCCTCTCAGTGGTACACTTGGCCATTCACTTTGTGTGGAAAGAAATGTAACCATAGTTAGAATATATATGGACTGGCAGTTGGCTTGGCTGGTTGACTGGGGACCTGGCAGGAGAAAGATTAAAAAGATTAAGGATGAGAAGGTCTGGGAGACAGGTATGTATTTAGATGGACTTTGTGAGTGGGCACGAAGTGTGCAGATGCCCACCCGAGAGTATCTACCAAGAAGGAGGCACTAAACAACCAAGTAGAAAGAATGACTCACCAACTGATGTCAGATGCTATCAGCCACCTCAGTACCAGCACAGTGGGCATGTGAATGGAGTAGCCATGGTAGCAGGGATGGGAGTAATACATGGACCCAAGAGCATGGGCTCCCACTCTCAAAGGCTGATGCCACTGCTGACTGCCTAGCCTTGCAGCAATGAATCCAATGCTGAGCCCCCCAAATGGCAGTATTCCTCAAGGAGAGCAACCAGGTGCTTGACAACATTGGACACTTTCCACCCTGGAAATGGCATCAATTTATGTTGACTGGAATGACTACATTCTGGGTGTGGTTTGCCCCTTCTGTCTGTGGGGCCTCAGCCAGCACCAATATCTTCAGTGTTGATTGAGTGACCCAGTGACATAGGATCCCACATAAAAATGCATCAAACCAAAGGATCCACTGCATAGCCTTGGAAGCAGGACAGTGGCACATGACCATGGGATCCACTGGCCTTACCACAGTCTGTACCATCCAGATACCAGCAAGAACAGAAAGAAGGAATGGCCTGTGAAGGCACAGCTGAGGTTCCAGCACAGAGATGGTACCAACTAAGGATGGGATACCACCTTCTACAACACAGTGTACATTATGTCAACAGTCAATATGGTGCTATGTCCCAATAAGAATAGATAGGTCCAGGGAGCAAGGGGTGGAAGTAGGAGTGGCTTCACTTACCATTAAGCCCAGTGATCCCATTGGGTATTTCTGTCACTGCAAGTCTGAGCTTTGAGGGTTTTGAGGTCCTGGTTGCCAAAGTGGAAGTCTTTTCATCAGGGGCTATAGCAAAAATCCCACTGCACTTTAATTTATAAGTGCCACCAGGCACTTTGAGCTCTTCATGCCAAGGGACCAGCAGGCAAGAAGCAGGAGTCACCATCCTGGCAGCAGTAATTGACCCTGATTATCAGGAAGAGCCAGGGCTGCAGTTACACAGTGGGAGCAAAGAGGAAGATGTTTTTGGCATCCACACAGTCCAGCTGGCTGTCTCTTTGTTATACCCTTCCTCAATTTTGATAGTAGATACAGAAGTGCAGCAGCCAAGGCCTGAAAAGGACATGGTGACCAGGCGCTCAGCAGAGGTGCTTCCTGAGGGTGAGAAGCACCTAAAATGGATGGTAGAGGAGGAAGATAACAGTTGGGGGCTCAAGACCAGCTGTAGTGGTGGGAAATGTGACTCATCCCATTAACCATCAGCTTCCCCCAGAAAAATCAAGCTACCCCCAAAACTTATACAAAGAATTGGATCTGAGTAGTAGGCATAAGGAATATTGGACACAATGATATGCCATCCAGGTCCACCTTCAGGACTGAAGGGCTTCTTGCCCCTTGCTACTTTGAGTATTGTTAGCGAACAGCCCTCAGTTATCAACCCTCTTCAGGAATTGCCCTCAGGTGATAGATTTCCTCACCCAAGGTAACACCTTCCTCTCTGGGGACAGCATGCATCCAATGACTGGCTGAAGCTAGCGTATAAAGGCCTGATCCCCCCACCCCAATTCAGGACAACTCGAAAGGCCATCCCAGCTTCAGAACTTCTCCCTCTAACCAAGACTACTTCCTTCCCTTCCTCCATATGTGTTGAACCTGAGAGCACCTCCAATACCACATGCTAATCTTCATCTCTGTCTGCTGCCCAGGGGACCCAACCTGAAAGAGCCTCTGTCATCACGCTCAGTAGAGTATGTCTGTCCAGAGAACTGGTACTGGAAGTCAGGTCATGGGCTCTCTCTGCCTGGAAAGTGCTATGGACACTGCATACTTCCCTCCAGATGATTTTCTCTGGTATCCCTTCGCAGATAACCTTGCCCTCTGACCTGCCCTTCCTCCTGGCAGGTTCCTCATGCAGGCTCTAGGTCCTACACTGGACATCATCTCTCCTGGTTTGGGGATCTAGGCAGAAGTAGGAAGCACCAATTTATTGACTTAGCAGCATAGGTAAAAATCATTTCTCAGGCATTATACCTGAGGATAGGCATTCCCCAGAGAATTAAATGGGCCTACTATAAGTTAGGCTCTGATGCCCATGCCTTGGTCCCTTTTCCCCAAGTACTTGGAAAGTAACTTGTCTGAGTCTGATGCAAACCCTGGACTCCCAACTGTCAAGCAAAGCAGCGGCAGTAATTGCCTTCTCTTCCCTTCAAAATGGTATGTAACCCGAAGCTCTGTTCATCTATTATTCAGAACGGAAAGCATTGACAATATTCATCCACTTACTCATCCATATGTGCAATCTTTTCCTAACAGGCAGTTTCCCTTAATTCACAACTTAGAAACAATCCATGAAAGCATCTGTTTTTGTCATCAAGGATAGAGCTGTGTATGAAACCACCAGGCCAAAGACACCTCAGGTCAGCTCTTCCAGAACCAGATCAAAATCCCTTGGATAAAAGAGACTCATCCCAGTCCTTAAACAAGAGATTAGTGTGAGCCTAGGGCTGCTGTTGGCCATCTTCACCACCTTTAAGGAGAGACTGCCTGGGCCCATGAGCAGACCAGAGAGAGAGAGAGAAATAGTGTTGTGATGTCATCATCTGAACACCTGGATCCAGCCAGGTCACCTTTTCAGTTATGGGAAACAATAAATTCTATTTAATTAAGATAGTTCTGTGTTAAGAGTTCTGTATCCTACAGCTTTAAGTATTCTGACACCACCTTTGCATTCCAGGACCTCATGGGTTGGGTCCATCCACCTTATCACTCCCCTCCAGTGGATTATCACCAATGCTCAAAACACTCATTGTCCCCCAAAGCCTGTCCCTTTCTTTCCTGCTTTCACACCACTGATTACATTATTCTCTCATGAAAGCCTACCCATTCTTCAAGGCCCATATTAAGCCTCTCCCCCTTCATGAAGCCTTCCTGGACCATTACAGTCTCAAGGGGCATCAAGCGCCCTTGTCAGGTCTCTGCCTTATAGATTTCCTCTTTCCTGACAGCTGGACTGGAAGGCCCCTGAGGGCAAGGACTGTATGCTGTTAATAAATTTGCATCCTTCACAAAGCACATTGTGTTCATTGTATTTGGTGAGGGAACATTGCATAAGAAAACATGACCCCCTGGTCCTAATGAACTTATAATGTAAAAAACAAGATATAAAGCTTGTCAACATAATAGTGTATGTGTTCAAGTGGACATACAAATTTCTCTCACCACTCTACTACAGAGCGACTAGAAGCAAACAGGTGGGAAAGAACGAATAAGGGACAGCCTTCCCCTTTTTAAAACAAAGCCCACCTACCACCCCAAGGTTATTCCAGAGGCAACTTCCTGGCAATAGTGGTGGCACTAGAAATCTAGGTGAGAGGACCCCAAGAGGAAGGTAAAACCAAGGTGGAGGACTGAGCTACAGCGTCTAGTCAGACGTCACCATGAAGGGAAGATCCTTTACAGGGCTAGCTGCCATTTTTGCTACAGAGACAAAAAGAACAGGAAGCTTCCAAACAGGGCTGCTTACAGGCCCTGTGCCTTCAGCCCCATTCTCAGAGCCATACAAATCCTTAAATAAGATGGAACCGCAGATGTCTCTTTTAAAGTTTTTCATTACCAAACTCTTTAGACCACATTTTCCCCAAAGTGAGGAACTGATATCTTCTCAAAGTGTGTCCCTGACAGTGCTTTCACTTTGGGCACCCCATTCAAAGAGGGAGACATTTTCTCCTCTCCATGCACCTCCCAACCCCCATTAAAAACGCCACTCCTGGGGCCCCTGGGTGGCTCAGTCAGTAAGCGTCTGCCTTCAGCTCAGGTCATGATCCCGGGATCAAGCCCCGCATCGGGCTCCCTGCTCTGAGGGGAGCCTGCTTCTCCCTCTCCCTCTGCAGCTCCCCCTGCTTGTGCTCGCTCGCATGCTTTCTCAAATAAATAAAATCTTAAAAAAATAAAATAAAATGCCACTCCCAAGATTTTAAGCTATTTGAAACCAAGGGCCAAAAAGTGTATTCGTTCCTTTGTCTCCCCACAGAATCTTGAGACCTATGAATTTAGTGGCTGCTGGAGTGGACATTTGTGGGTGAGATGTCAGCTGAAGATTCTCTAGTCATTTTAAGAAAACTGCTCTTCCCCAAGATGCAACCACCTCTTCCTCTGTTCCCCAAGGTTCTCTCCTTGCTGCCCTTCACACCCTGCATCTTCTCATCCGTGAGCCCCTCTAGGCCCGCACTGCCGGCTCTGCCTCCATGTCGTGAGACGCCAGGCCCTGGGGGCCAAGACTGCTCTCTTCTTCCCCTTCTGCCAGCTACCAGGCCCCCACACCACTTCCCGTTTCCCATACCCTCGGACTCTTCCACGCAGTACGAGGCTGAGCTTCCTCCACACTGTCACCTGGGTCCCTCTTTTCTCAAAACCCGTCCAGGATTCCCCACTGCTTATGGTGCCTTACATGAGCCCCTCTCACCTTTCTAACCTCTTCTCTCACCACATCCTGGCCTCCAGTTGTGCTTCTGCTCTTGCTATTCCCTCAGTGGGAGTTCCCCACACCCTACCTCCAAACCCTCACTGCAAGCCTGGCTCAAGCTTCCTCCTCCACGAAGCCTTTCGTAATCGCTCAGGTCACAACCAGCCTCCCCTCTTGGCACAGCACTTTCCCCAACTGTCCATTAGACCACTTACTTCACTGCCTTTTTGTGAACAAGTCCATCTCCTGAACTAAGAATATCAAATCCTTGGAGACAGGGCCGCTGGTCATCACGTTTCTTCTCATGGGGCCTAACGGTGCCTTGTATACGTGTAACACAAGGTGCCATTTGTAAATGTCTGAAATGAAATGAGAGAGAACACATTCCTAGCTCTCAAGAAAGATGTATACTCTTCCAAAAGAACAAAAAAAGAGCACCTGAATGGGCTGCTCCTCAAAGGGAGCCCGAAGCTCTTTCACCATGATACCCACTCGGGGCCCAGTGTGTCGGCTGAAGGAAGGGAAAGTGGGTAACCATGAGAGGCACGGACACTAAAGAACTCTTCCACAAGTTACACTCCTGGAACTGACTCACATGCCTCTCCCTGTAAGTAATCATTCCCTGTGGTTTCAAAAGAAAATGCAGCTCCTTCTGTAAGTCCTAGCTCTGAAGAAGTCTGTTTCTTCCCACACAATGGCTGGAGTTCAGAAGCAGCTTTCTCTTCCGCAGCTAACTAGCAGCTGCAGAGAAGAGCTCAGGGTTTGAAGTCAGGGACTTGGGCTGGAGGCATCTACTGCTCCTGGAAGTGGTATGGAAGTTGTCAGGATTAGGAGGGTCTTAGAGGTGAAAATGCCTTGCATGGAGTAAGCACATGCAAGTCCCCCCCCCCCCTTTTTTTTAATTACACACTTCATCAATTTCTCCTGCTTCTCTAAGAGGAAGGGAACAAACCAAATCAGGGAGATTGTGACAGAAAAATGACAGGGAGCCATTGGCATTTACATTCTTATTTGTAATTTGTTTTTTTGTTTTGTTTTGCTTTTTTTTTTTCCTAGAAAAAAAAACACAACCAGGGGAGTTTATATGACAAACTATCAGTGTCAGGATGGCAGGGGAAAAGAGAAAGGCCAGAGGTATGGGGAGCTAATAAAAAGTGGGTTCTGAATCACGTGGAACATCTGGGTCCTCATGAGATGACTGGTCACTTTGGCATGCGTGTTTGGTGCCCGCTCTCTTGGTCTGCCTGCTTAGATACCCACGGTCAGAGAGAGCTGGCCACACCCTGGAGATCTGCCAAAGGCAAACTCGGCTTTACAGAAAGACATAAGACTTAATTTAGCTCCTTGGCTTTGTGCTCAGGTATCATACTGCAGTCTTTCTTGCCTAAGAGAAGAGTCTGGAAGAGTGCTGAGAGTCACCCTGGGACACACTTTGGCATCACAGTGAACTCCAGACAGCCGCTCACTCATGCACAGACATGGTCTTCACCTCCCACACAGGCATCTGTCCAGACATCCCCAGGCAGACTAGCTGAAGAAGGACGAGGGACAAGACAGTCCCCTTCTAGCCACAATTCAACAGTGGTATCCATTCTCCAGTCTTGCTCTGCCTATCGCCTGTGAAAGGAAACTGGGATCCAATCTGCTTTTCAGCTCAGCACTGGACACTGATTCCAAAGAAGCTTGGCCATCTGGATCCACACTGAAGGTCTCTCAAGTTTCTCCCACTTTGTGCCCCAGATCTCAGGGCCGAGTATTCAGCCAGACCCAGAGCCGTGTGTGGCAAATGGGACGGTCAGAGTGATGGCTGGGCGAGGAAGAGCCAGTAGCGTACTGCAAGACCAGAGTACATTCGAGAAAAGAAGAGGGGCATGCAGCAAGCTGTTGCCCCAAGTCACAGTCTAGGGGACACACTGAGCCTGAGGGACACAGCCAGGTCTGCTGGTCTGACAGGGTGGTTCTGACATCTCACGCAACGGGACCCCACTGGTTGCGGTTCCTGTGTGGAGAGTGGTGGGTTTCCTGCCCTGCTGTGGCTCCTGTTCCTGCACGGAGGCCAGGTTACATCTCAGTGCCACCGTCCTGAGGAGCACCACGCTGGCCAGCCAGCCAGGCCACCGTCCTCGGCCCCTCGGGGCCGACTGACAGGGCTCCGGGTTCCACAGGAAGGGCCCAGGGAGCCAGGTCCCTGTGGGGGAGGGAGCAAGGGAAGAGGCTGCATTCTGCTGGGAGAGATTCAGGGAGGAGCTGCCTGGGGGGGAGCTGTGGCCCAAAACACTGCTGAGCCAAAAGGAATGGGCTACATGTCTGAAAAAATGACAAAGTCTTGTCGCTAGTTTAAAAAGAGTATTGTTGCTGTTGGTTGGTTTTGCTTTTTCCTTTTAAAACCACTCACATTTTAAAAGGTGAAGGGACTAGGGAGACTTGCTCCCCCCCAATCTGATCCTTTATGGGCACCAGGGGGCCTCAGGCCCATACCAGCTGCTACTTTCCCTGCCTGGGCTCCAGCCACCCAAGCAAGGGCAGGGCGGGGAGAGCGCCGCTCTGCTTCCCGACAGCAATTCCTTCTTCCCGTAAAACCAGAACACACGTGATGGGAAGTCCAAAGACTAAAGTGCAGAGAATTCCATGAAGCGGGCGGCCCGGGGCTGCGGCACTCCAAGTAGGAATGGGGGGTGGGGATCAGTCCAGGGCTAGAGCAGTGGGACAAACACTGACTTTTATGAAGTGAGCCTACAGGGCCCAGTCCCCTTTCCCTTTGGACCTGCTGACACTTCTATCTGGGAGTGGCCATCGTCAGCAGCTCCCCAGGGAAAGTCCCAGTCTCAAAGCTATGGCCCATGAAGGGAGAAAACTTGTATGGCCATCCCTGGTTGGTAATGACTAGTGACCGCGAAGGGACAGGAAGGTGACAAGAGGGGGAAACAGTGCATTATATAAAATCAGTGAATCCCAGGTTTCGAGAGCAGGGATACATGAACAACCCTAAAGGCAGAGTCTCTCCTGGGAAGGTTTGGTGAAATGGTCAGGATCCTACCAGTGAGGCCTGCTGGGGAGAGGAGCTCCTCTGGGTATGAGAGGCGCTGCAGAGTGGGGAGGGGCTGCCGCAGAAGAAAGCCCTGGGCTGCCATTAGGGTGTGTAGGCCGGGGGCGGCTGGAATTGGTTGATGACCTCATACTCTGCTGGGTAGGGCTCGTTCTCCTCCATCTCGGAGAGCAGCTCCAGGGCCTGCTCCTCCTCCTCCGTGGGGTAGTGGCGCAGGAGGTTGGCTGCTGTGGCCAGGATTGAGGCTCCACCAGCTCCTGCCACCAGGTAGAAACTAACAGCGAAGGTGACATAGACCTGGGAACCATGGTACTTCTTATGTTGCTGCTGCTGGGCCAGGATGAGTTCAGAAGCCCAGTAGGAAAAGCCGATGACGGTGGCACACTGCAGGACTGGGGGACAGACAGACAGCAGAGAAGGGGAGTTAGTAGGCACCTTGCAGCCAGGATGCTTAAAGAACCAACTGAGCCTCTCTCCCCAAACCCCATTCTCAGAGAACCTGCCTGGTCCCAGACATTGTGATGGGGAGCTCTCTTCGCCATGGGATTCTCGGGCGGGGGCAGGGGCTAGGGCCAGATGCCTGACTCCTTCTGGGCCACAGTCTCTCTGTCTCAAGAATTTGGAATTGGGATACCAAGCTGCTAGAAGTCCCTGGGTGCTTGAAAGGGACAGACCAGGTCATGCAGTTTGGGGGCTGGGGTTGGCACCACCACAGGTCAAATCAACACACCAGCCCAGTCAGGAGTGAGAGGAGAAGCTGCATCTAAGCAGAGGAAGGTGGTGTGCAGACAAGCGGGAAGGAGAGAATCCGATGAGACCATGCATTCCAGGGGGAGGCACAGTGAGACACCGTGGTTCCTTCCCCGCTCGTTCTGGGCCCCATGAGCCCAGCTGAGCTCCAGCTGCAGTTCTTAGAGAGCACTGAGATTTCTTGTGGAATACTAACAATATTCCCCCTTTACAGCTGGGCTGAGTGGGTTCGTGGTCCTGGCAGGCGTACGTGCAAACGAAAGCAGCAAGCTGCTATCACAGTCCATTGCTTTGTGAAAGGCTAGAGCTGAAATGAGCATCTGGAATGGCGTCCGCTCACAGAAGCCCCTTCGTCCCCACCTGCAACTGCAGACAGGATGCCTCCGCCCTGCGGCAGTTCCTTCCCCAAGGCGAGCAGGCCCACGCTTACCTGTGAGGATGTGGGCGAAGGCATAGCGACGGGTGATCTTCAGAGCTGGATGCTTAGGCCCAAAGACATCTAGGAGGAACGCAGAGAGACTACACAGGATGCCCAGGAAGCAGAAGGCGGCGATGACCCGCAGGAGCAGTACCGTCTGGGGATTCATGCAGAAATCTGTAGGGGGAGAACCAAATCTTCAGGGCCCCAAGTGACACCCTGGTGCAGGAAGTCCTCCTGCCGGGAAGAGCTGGTCCCCCTCCACCACAGTCCTGGGGAACCAGGAGAGTACTGGGAGGCGCAGTCTCAGCTCCTGCTCCCAGCTGGCCTGCAGAGGAGACGAACCGCAGACAGGTTCCCATGTGCTTTGAGTCCTTCTTCCCTTTCCAACAAAATCACTCTAAGTGCAGGGCTCCACTTCCTTGTCCTCGCCACCCTCCGCTAACCATATGTAAAGACCCTGACCATTAGCCTGACACATTAGCCCACTCTGCTAAAGCGTGCTTTAGGCTGACAGGAAGAGCCCATGGACTTCTGATCTGAGACAGCCACAGAGGCTGATTAATGCTGATTGTCTATCCAGTCACTCATTCAGTCCCTTGTTCAGAAAGAAGTTGAAGCAGTTTACAGGAACACAGAATTAAAAGTGCTGAATAAATTCGGAAATATGGTAGACTAGACTGTCACATTTATTTCTGCTCTCCCTCCCTGCACCCTACTAAAACAAAAGGAAAAAGAAATTAAGGCATAAACCCACACAAAGAGAAAAGGGTCAAAACAAAATTCTGGAAATTAGAAACTAAAAGGAGTTGGACCTACTTAGAACAGACTCAATGGACTAGATAAGCCCAAGTATAAGCCAAAAGTGGGAAAAGCTAAGAAGTGACTAGTTTACACCACAGAAGCCTGACAGACTCAGAAATTGACAGCCCCCAATACCTTCTAAAGTGAGGGTGAAGCCATTGAGGGGTGCATGCCCTACCACAATGAGGGAGTGAACCAAGAAAAAGGAAGATGTTCAAACAGGTGACCCAACATTCAGAGTGTCCCCAGAGTCAAGAAGAAGGGAGGTCCCAGGATGACAACCGTACACCAGACACATAGAGCAAACTTCTAAGACTTTTAACACCTTCTTCTTTTTTTTAAAGATTTTATTTATTTGACAGAGAGAGACACAGCGAGAGAGGGAACACAAGCCGGAGGTGTGGGAGAGGGAGAAGCAGGCTTCCCGCGGAGCAGGGAGCCCAATGCGGGGCTCAATTCCAGGACCCCGGGATCATGACCCGAGCCGAAGGCAGATGCCCAACAACTGAGCCACCCAAGTGCCCCCACCTTCTTCTTTTTTAAAAGAAAATTCAACTAGATAGACAATACTATCGGTCCCGTTTCATATCTATGTAAACTACTAGCGCTCCCAGAAACACACAGAATAAAGGCTGATCCAAAAAGAAACCATTTTAAGCTTTGATAAAGAGAAATGGGCCTTAACTTCCTCTCTTTTCTCTAGTCCAGCCATGGACAAGTTCTTTCATTTAGGCCATGGGTTGTCAACTGATTTAGGAAAATTTGGAAAGGGCTGGCAATACTTAGACTATAGGCTCCTTTCCTGAGTCCTGATCTCAGGTTGAGCGGCTCTGGGATCATGGTCATCACTCTAGTGGGCATGAAAATCACAGGGGTGCTGGCTGAGAGCATGTTTCCAGGCCCCGCAGATTCTGAGCTCTTGGCCTGAAGCAGGGCCTAGGAATCTGGATTTTAGCAAGCAGCCCATGGTAATTCCCATGCAGGTGGGCCAAGCCCTACGTTCCAAGAAACACTGATCCTGGACCTAGAAGAAAGCAGACTGTTGAAGAAAAGTCCAAGAACCTAGAGACGGGACCTGAACCTCACAAAGCAGACTCAAACCAATGGACACTGACATCACTGGGTCTTGGGCAGAGAGTCTGGCCTCCCATACTGAAGAACCAGACCAGATATCAAGAGACTCTGGGACTGGGACACCTGGGTGGCTCAGTTGGTTAAGCGACTGCCTTCGGTGCAGGTCATGATCCTGGAGTCCTGGGATCGAGTCCCACATCGGGCTCCCTGCTCGGCAGGGAGTCTGCTTCTCCCTCTGACCCTCCCCCCTCTCATGCTCTCTCTCTCTCATTCTCTCTCTCAAATAAATAAATAAAAATATTTAAAAAAAAAGAGAGAGAGAGACTCTGGGACTTTGTGACGGCATGCATTCCCTGCCTCAGGCTCATAATTCACCAGGCAGATGTTGGCTGAGCCCACACAAGACTCATATGCCTTGATCTGGCTGCAGGTCATCCATTAAGCTGCCCCAGAACTATCTGTCACTCTGTTGTCAGCTAATCATCTGTTTTGGGCCCAGTCATCCAGCCTGAGAAATCGTCTGCAGCCAAGAGGCTCACCTGTGCGTTAGCTCTGCCAGCAGCCAGGGCCAGCCTTCACTTAACCCAGCCCTGCAGAGCCTAAGACAGCTGGCCTGGAGGAGTCTAGAAACCCACAGGCCTCACTGAAAGAAAAGCCCCTGGAGACAGACACGGTTTCCTGCCTTTATTTGTATATTGTTAAAGGCTCACCTTGGGCTCCACATGGCATGTAGCAGGGACGGGGCAGGACATGTTTTCTAGTGCATCCAAGAATAACCTGAGAGCGGTGTAAGGGCTTACATCACTCTGCGTTGCAGCAGGCTGTGTTCTGATTCCAGCAGCGTTACTTAATGTGGCCAGGTACTCTGAGTGGTGCTTTAATGGTGGTTCTTAAAAATCAACTAAATTTTAACAATTACCTTTTTTTCCCCCAAAGATTTATTTATTTATGAGAGAGAGAGTGTGCATGCATCGGGGGGAGGGGCAGAGGGAGAGAGAGTCCCAAGCAGACTCTGCACGGAGCGTGGAGCCCAATGTGGGGCCGATCTCAGGACCCTGAGATCACAACCTGAGCTGAAACCAAGAATAGGAGGTAAACCCACTGCACCTCCCAGGCACCCCAACAGTTAGTTTTAAAGGACAAAAGTAGTACAGTAGGGCTTCAGACACTTTCTTCAGCTGCAGAGCGAGTACAGGATGTTCATTACCATCCTTAAAAATGTACATTAATTATATATACTCCTATGTGTCTTATGTTTCGTAATACACTTATTTCAATAAGGAAAACTTGCACATGATAAAAAGCTTCAGGGAGGACATTCCTCCCTTTCCAAATGTCCAACTGCCCCTCCCAGGAGACAAACGTTGTTGGTCCTTTCTGGTGTACCCCTCCAGGAATAGCCTGTGCACACAGGTCAAATGTTATTTCAGTTGGGGCACCTGGCTGGCTTAGTCAGTACAGTGTGTGATTCTTGATTTCAGGGTCGTGAGTTCAAGCCCCACATTGGGCGTGGAGCCTACTTAAAAAAAAAAAAAGATGTTATTTTAGTTAAGCCTCACTCCACTCTGGGGAATTCATCACAAAGCTCAGATGAGGACTCAGAGAGTCCAGGAGGTTAAGTGACTTCCGCCAGGTCACAAAGCAGAGTTAAGACGCCAAACCCAAATCAGCCTCCCTGGCATCATGATGCTCGGAATCACCAAGCACCAGAGTTAGCTGTTTCATTTTTCCCTGATGGATATAATCAATCAAATCCTAAAGAGCTGTATTTGAATGAAGGGTCAAAAGTTAACATGAATGCTGTCAGAGTCATCCTTAGAGCCAGCAGCTGCTGAGCTCACTAAGGCGCTGGAAGCATGAAACCTATTCTAGGCAAGAAAGGTTGGGATCATTAAGCCATGAAAAGTGCTTACGCTGGGAATTACTGGGCAAAACCTGCTTGGTGTGGTCTAGGCTTCTGCAGCCATCAGAATCTGGCTCTTAGAAGCAGTGGGAACACCAGAAAGGCACCAGACTTGGCAACAAATCCTAGACGGACCACAGACTATGTCACCTTGAGCAAGTCACTTAACTGCCCTGCTCTCTCATCCAGCAAATGAAAGCTGTAACACCTGCTCCCCGTACACAGGGGTGTGCTGATAGTCAACTCACAGCACGCCAGGCATGAGCCCGTACTGCCTGCCACTAGCCCACGCCCTTGGCACGGGGCTGGTACAGCTGGACCACAGCTGCGTCATCCCTGGTGTGCCTGTCCTCCTTCTGCTGGTGCTTCGTCTGCACACCTCAGCCAGTGTGGGCCGGGGAAAGAGCCCATTAAAGCCAGACTAAGAATCTGCCCCACCAGAGTGATGATGTGGTACAGAGACGGAGCTTTTGACCCAAAATTCAAATGGGTTTTGTTTCGACATGACTGCCTTTCTCCACTCCAAAGCTGTGAGTGAACCCTCAGGCTTGGTGGGGAAGCCAAATACAAACTTCCCTTGGAGTGATGCTTATAGATACCCCAGGGGTCTGCCTCACGTCCCAGTTAGCCTCTCATCAGAGGGTCTCAGAGCCCACAGAGAAGCCAGGCAGAGTTATCCCAGACACGCTCAGAACCCAGCTCTGACTCTCCTAGGGTCAGGATTTCCATGTCTCTCTCTTCCCCCTGCCAGACATCAGTATGGCAGGGAGAGCAGAATATCCCCCACCTCGAGGGCTGCTAAAGGGAAACAAAATCCCCAAGTGTTACATATGTATTATTTTATTTGTGGAAAGAAATGGCACACGGGGCAGGGTCCTAATTTTAAGTTCAAACAAGTGGTGCAGTGTACTACACTCTGGTAAGACAGAGAACACATCCTATTCTCCAGTTGTGCTGTGTATTTTGGTAATTATTGCTGACTGTCCCCTCCAGTCACCAGGGAAGAAGGCAGCTGCTGTGTAATAGGATCCCAAGGAATTGACTTTGCCCAAGGTCACTGGTGAGTCACTGGGCTGGATTTGTTTTGAAGGCCCTGGCTCTTCCTGTCTACTGGCCCATTGCTCTCACCCCCTGCTGACCCAAACAGGCTGCAGGCAGGAAGGGTAAAGTGGCTTCTGGACAGTTCCCCTCTTCTGTCTCATCTTCCCTCCCCTTGCCCCTCACTGGAGTCCCTGTGAGTTAGAGCCCTTCCCCATGGCCCAAATCCTTCTCAGCGCTCATCCATCCCACCTGCCACTGTGACTTTCTGGCTTCCAGACAGGTTTCTGACACAGGATTCCAACAGGGCCCTCTAGTGCCTGGCTGGGTATCACCCCAGATACCAGCGCCTAGGAGAGCTGCCTCTGGGGACAGGCCGGGCCGGGCAGGTGTTCGAAGCGACAGCGGCAGTAGTCACCACCCAGCAGGCACCCTGGCCCTTCCTGGAAGGGCCTTGCATTTCCAGTGGCTTGTTGTCAACTGTGATTCATTGGCTTCAAAACCCAAACTTCCTCATTCTCCAAAGATGCTTCCCTTTGCTGGCCACACTTGACGGAGAGGGACTGGGGCTCAGGAGGAACGATTATCTGCCCCCCCCCCCCCCCCCCCCCCCCCCCCCCAGCTTGGGGCCACTAGCAGTCTGAGCATATCTCTGGACCTGGGCCTGGGGTGAGGAGCTGTGTGAGAAGCAGGCACCCCCTAGGGAGCGGAAGAATTCAGGACCAAATCTTGTGAGCCAGCATTTGCTAAAGCCTCCTGGGGCTCAGCATATGACAGCAGGAGGGTGAGCGGCTTTGCCTCAGGCTCACCAACTTGAGCCAGAATACTGGGGCAATGAGGGCTAAGAAGCACAGCTTTGGCTGGGCTTGTGAGAAAAACTCCACTAGGATGGGGAAATACTAAGCCTTGGGCAACTCTGACAGAAAGAAAAAGAAACCTAGAGTGTGCTAAGGTGCGATGGTGAGAGTGGGGTCCCCGGCGCGCACACCAGCTGTGCCTCCAAGCCCGTGGTACCTGACCTCCCCGAGCCTGTGACCTCTGTGGAGCGGAGGTGGGAACAGCACCTACCAAATAAAGATATTCAGGAGAAACTAAAGCCAGACATGGGGTGTCAGGCAGGGGGCTGAGAAACAGGAAGGCACTGCTCCAAGGCCTGCCAGCCCTGTCCACCCCCCTTCACCTGCTGAGACTTGATAAGGTCTGTTTTCCCTCCTGTAGCATCTATTGCCATCAGATCTGTGCCCCGAAGCTCTGCTCCCTCCCGAGATAGAGAATATCCCAGGCTTCCATCTTAGGACATGGGTGAGGCCCTAAGGATCAACATAGTTGCACAGAACAGCCCATGTCTAAAGGCCCACTGAGTAGCAAAAACCCAACAGGTACAGAGTAAAGGAAGAAGAGAAGCAATCGGGGGCCTCCTAATTCCTTGCCTTCTTCTGTGATAGTCTGTGATAGTTTTGTGATAGTCTGTCACCTCTCTTATTAATGGACACCCGTGTGTTCCTAGCTTGCAATAGCCAAGAAGATGGCCACAGAAAAGCAGGTTGAAACTATCCATGAATTGGGGCGCCTGGGTGGCTTAGTCAGTCGAGCGTCTGACTCTTGGTTTTGGATCAGGTCATGACCTCAGGTGGTGGGCCCGAGCACCGTGTTGGGCTCCACACTCAGTGCGAAGCCTGCTTGTCCCTCTCCCTCTGCCCCTCTCCCCCCTCAAATAAATAAAATCTTTAAAAAAACACACACAAAAAAGCTATCCATGGGTTAAGATCCCTAAACACATGAGTAAATGTAATGTAAAGATCAAGGCAACATGCTTTATAAAAAACAAAATCTGGCTTAAAAAATTTCTTAAAAAGGGCAAATATATACATAAACAAAGGAGAACCTGCATGAAGAATTTATTTTTATTTTTCAAATGCCTTTGACAAGGATGCACTCCAAAGTGGAATCCTCCTGAAATCATTCTCTACGACACTGAAGTAAAGCAAAGGTTAAAAAGCATACGACACAGCATCATTTTATATTGGAGTCAACAGATGTGAGTAGCCTCAGCTCTGCCCCCAGCTCTGTGGCCCTGGAGAGGTCACTTCACTTCTCCGAGCCACAGCTTCCTGGACCTCCAAACTAAGAACATGGGATCAGAGTGCCTCTCCCTCCAACACACAAATTTTGTGAGCCTCCCCAGGAATGATTTGAAAGGGAGAAGCACCATAAACTCTCTCCCAGTTTGTAGGTGATACCACGTTCTTGAAACACTGAAACTGCAGGGGATCGAGGGCAAAGACCTGGATAGGGTGGTGGAAAGGCAGCAGCTATGCTCCAAAGAAGGCAACGTGCTGAGGGAAAAACCATCCAGACTCCACGCAAGCTTGATGGCCTTTCTGCCACCAGCTACAGGCAGACAAAAGCTGCATGTCACAAGGCCGCCATCATCGTGTGTATAACTTGGGTCTTAATGAGCCAAACCAGCAAAGGCCACCATCATGGTGAAATCTGGAAATAAACTAGACACTCCCATCCTGTTCTCTACAAAACTACCCTAAAGCCTTAAAAACTCAGAGATGCAAAACAGCAAGAGAACTCTTAGAGAAAGACAACATTAGGCTACAAGCTTAGGGTTTTTCAGACCAGACCTGCAGAAGTGGTATATAATCCAAAGCACAGAAGGGAATTTGACCTTTTCCTCAAATCCCAGTGCCTGAATCCTTAAAGAGGCAATGTGAAGATACCTAATGCTTCTGATACATGTGGCAGTAAACATCTGGAATGCATCACAGCCCAGGGGTGGTCCAGGGACAAAATATGAAGACCTTCATAAATGGCTCAAAAGACCTTGGGGGTGACAAACTGTGCTGTTAGTAAAGGCTTCTTGGGGTCCTCTGACCATTTTTTGGGTAGAAGCCAGGCATGTGCAGTCCTGCCCTCACACCACACAGCCTTTCCTCTCATTACTGGAAACAGGGCTGGGCAGGATGACCTATGGGGCTCCCTGGAACAGCCCCCCACTCCCACTCCCACCCCCATATTGGCCCCCTCTGTGCCCAGTAAAGAGAACAGTCCCTTTCTCCTTTGTCTGCCTGCCTGTCTAGGAAGCAGGATGACGAACAAAGCAACCTTACCACAGTCAAGACCACTTGTAAAGGTTCCAAGAATCAAATTCCAATTGTTTTACTGACTGGCAATGAAACTGACTTCTGGTTATCGAAAATGCCATAGACTCCCTTTTTCTCTAGCAAAAACCCAATTATAGCAGAACTCCAAAATATCTTTTAAAATCTAGCCACATGAAAAGTTCCTCTTCCTCCCTTCAACAGGCTGCCCTAAAGAAACCTTCCTATATCCCATGGGTTCCTTGGAAGGGGGCAGCTAATTGTGATGCCTAGCACCCTTATCTGTTCTCGATATACAGCGCCCTTCCTCCGGCAGAATCCGAAAATAGCAGCAGTCCAGATTAGCATGGCGTGAGAAGTAGGTGCCTGGCTGAATAACATCAGAATTAATGAGGGGCCAGACCCCAAACAGAGCCACCTGGTGGGCATGAACACCAGGCAGGAATGGGGTTGTTTCCTTCAAGCCAAGTGCCTGCCCCTGGCTATCTCTGCTCCAGCCCGCATCACATTCCGCTCTCAGACAAGGAGGCTCTATCGCTCAGAAAGAAGAGGGCCGGCGCGCAGCGCCCTCACCTTTCAGCAGGTCCGGGTGCACGTAGCCCAGCACGTCGGAGACCCCCAGCTCCTGGCGGGAACAGGTGCCACCGTGGATGTGCAGCCAGGCAGGCTCCGCGAGGGCAGTGCACAGCGCCGTGATGGACAGGGCACCCGGCAGAGCCGAGGCCAGGCTACGCTCCGGCTGCTTGGGCAGAGCGCTGCCTCCCGGGCTCCTCCGCCGGCGCCCGCCGGGCAGCCCTGCGCCTCCGGGGGCGTACATGCCCGGGGCCGCCCGCCGTCGCTCCGAGGTCAATGCTGGTCGCCGCGGACCTCCGCAGGGCGCGCTGAGCCTGCCTGTCCCGGGGAGGAGAGCAAGGCGCTGGGTTCACAGAAGGGGAGACCGACACAGCGCTGTCAGGGCCCACACCTGAGAATAGGGGGTGGGACCTGGGGCCAAGCACAGACAGGAGGGCTGCAGGGAGTCGGGGGGGCGGGAGGGGACGGGGTCCCTGGAATGGCGCTGCGGAGGTGCGGAACAGGGACCCGGAGAGTGGGAGCTCCGGTATCGGCTTACCGATGCGAGAGACACCCGGCTCCAGAGTCTCGGCCAGAGAGTGCCGGGGGGTCGAGGACCAGACTGGGCCGCGGGGATCGGGAATTCGGGACTGGGAACAGTGTTCTGGGGTGCGACCTGTAGCTAGAAAGGACCCTTCCCCACACCGACCCCTGTTCCTCACCGGTCAGCAGGCCTCAGGGCCGGTATGGCGCCGCTCCGTTCCGTCACGGGCTCCGCAGCTGCCTGGGGCAGAGCGATCCCAGGCCCTAAACCCGCAACGCCCGGACCGACCCGGGCCCTATCCACTTCCGGCCTCCTACACCTCTGCCTCCGCCTCCTCCGGCACCCCGCCCCGTCCCCCTCGCGCGTCACAGCCTGGGCGCGCCGCCGGCTCCCTGCGCAGGGCCTCACGGGACTGGTAGTTCGAGGCTGCCCCCGCGATGCTTGCGGCCAGGGAGGGTAAACTGACTACAACTCCCAGAGGGCAGCACGGCCTAAGCCGCGGGCCCTTCAGTTCCCAGGGCGACCCGGGCCCTCGGGCGGAAGCGGCGGGATCCGACGGCCTTCGGGGGCCGGAGTGGGCGTCGCGGGGGTTTGCACCGTGGCCTCGCGGTCGGCGCTGCCGCCTCTGCCCACCTCCTCCACACCCTGCTCTGGGCCGCCATGAAGGACTCGCTGGTGCTGCTGGGCCGCGTCCCGGCACACCCGGACTCCCGTTGCTGGTTCTTGGCCTGGAACCCCGCGGGAACCCTGCTGGCGTCGTGCGGTGGTGACCGTAGAGTCCGCATCTGGGGCACGGAAGGTCAGGCCCGGCCGCGCTGCACGACCCCTGCTGCCGAGGGTTCAGCGTGCGCGTAGCGTGGGTGCCGGGCTCAGGGAGTGCGCAGCCGTTGGGGCAAGCCGACCGGGAATGAGGTTACAGGCCAGAGGGAAGGAGGGAGAAGCCACCTTCAAGTTAGACGTTATCCACTCTGGGAAAGACTTTTTGGGCGAAGGAGTCGGCAAGTATTGGAAGCAAAAACGTCGATAGGCTGGAACTGTTGAGGGAATTGTGATAGTTGCTGAGACCGGAAAAGGAGAGAAGGGTGGTAGGAATGTAGCCTGCAGAGTAATTTGCGACCCAATGTGAAGTTTAAATTTTATCCTGAGGGCATTTGGGAGCCATTGACAGTTTTAAAATCAGAAAGGTGACTCCTCAGATTTGTTTTAGAAGGATGTCTGCAGAGGAAGTAGTCAGTTACAGCTTTCTGAAAGCATGTTAAATACACCGATTAAGCCCAGCTTGGCTCCAGCTTGGCTCCCGTACTAATCCCCATTATCCAAGGGCATTGATAGTGCTTCTGCACCTTCTTGTGCACCCAGCTCCAGAGCTTGGCCTGTCCTTTGCTTTTAGGTGACAGCTGGATCTGCAAATCTGTCCTTTCTGAAGGCCACCAGCGCACTGTGCGGAAGGTGGCCTGGTCTCCCTGTGGCAATTACCTGGCCTCTGCCAGTTTCGATGCTACCACTTGCATTTGGAAAAAGAACCAGGATGACTTTGAGGTAACCAGGCTGGATGGGAGCAGGATTGTTGCCTTTTTGCTCCCCACGGCTGGTTCAGGAACCTGAGCCAACCTGGGCTAACTCAGCTGTACCTATGAAAAGAACGCCAGAGATCTTAGTTGCTTGATTCTTGTTCCTCTTCCTTTTTCACAGTGTGTAACTACTCTGGAGGGCCATGAAAATGAGGTCAAGTCAGTGGCCTGGGCCCCTTCCGGCAACCTCCTTGCCACCTGCAGCCGAGATAAGAGTGTGTGGGTCTGGGAAGGTGAGTCTAGATCCTTCCAGATGCAGTGGGGAGCCAGAGAACAGACATCCCCCTCTGTGTCCCAGACAGAGTCAGCTTGTGGGCTCCTTTCTTTTTCCCTCCCACAGTTGATGAAGAAGATGAGTATGAATGTGTCAGTGTCCTCAACTCTCATACACAGGATGTCAAGCATGTGGTTTGGCACCCAAGCCAGGAGGTAAGAGTGAGGTGAAGTTTCTTGGTGGGAAGGAATTTTGGTGTGGAGGGTTGTACCCAGCCTTCCTCTGCTCTTCAGCCTCAACCTGACTTTTATGGGGATCTCTGTCTGTGACCAAAAGACATTATTAATCCCTTTATAGAGACGGATCGCTGGGACTGTCCTAGCTGGGAGAGGTATTGGAACTATTGGCACGTCCTGAGCCACATAGACAAGTGCTGTGTTTCGCCCCCCCCCCCCCCCCAGCTGTTAGCCTCTGCAAGCTATGATGACACAGTGAAGCTCTACCGGGAGGAAGAGGATGATTGGGTGTGCTGTGCCACCCTCGAAGGCCATGAATCCACTGTGTGGAGCTTAGCCTTTGACCCCAGTGGCCAGCGCTTGGCATCTTGCAGCGATGACCGTACTGTGCGGATCTGGCGCCAGTATCCTCCGGACAACGAGCAAGGTGAGCGGCCGGTCAGAGAGCTGCAGGAGACTCCTCACGAGGTTCGCAGTCTGCTCAGGGTCTAAGACACATAGACGAATCACAGCAGATTGGAGTAGAAAGGGGGATGTGCCACAAGAGGGCTGCCCAGCGAGTGCTGGACAATCAGGGAAGGCTGTGTGGAAGAAGAGCCATTTCATCCGAACTGGAAAGCGTGTATAGGATTTTAACACAAGAAGAATTTAACAGGAGAAGAGACTTCTAGGTGAAAACAGAACAGCATGAGCAAAGGCATTGAAGGTGCAAGAGCCTAGATTTACGCCAGGAACCATGATTCCTTTAGATGGAGCATAGGGTGTAAAGGATCTGGGGAGTAATAAGGTGGGTCGGGTGGCTGGTTGGGTTGGTTGGTGGCCTTAAAAGGCAGGCTAACTAGTCAGACATAGTCTGCAGCAGAAAGTTTTTAAAGAGCAGGACCTCTCCTTCTCAGAATTCTGCTGTAAAAATCCCTGTGTAGCCACAGTACGTAAGGCAGATCAGTACAGATGGGGACTGAGGAACACAATGAGGCCTCCTGATTGAAGGGGGGGTGAGGGAGGGCAGTTGAGGAGCTCCTCCCCTGAGGTGCCCAGGACACAGACATGTCTGAGGCTCAAGAGAAGTCTGTTGTGCAGGGGTGGCATGCAGCGGCTCTGACCCCAGCTGGAAATGTATCTGCACTTTGTCGGGCTTCCACTCCAGGACCATTTACGATGTTGCTTGGTAAGACCTCCATCCCCACACCCACCCATTTGGAGAGATCTTAGAGAAGACAAAACCCCGTGCTTCTCTCTGCCACCTTTGGGAGTACATGGACATAGAGAGCAAGCCGCCCTCATTTCTTCCGACCAGGCCGACTGTCTACTGTGCTGGCCTAGGGCCGGCTGGCCTGAGGTTCACAGGAGCAGGGAACAGACTCACAGACCCAGGCCTATACCTACTTTTAAGATCACAGGCGGTGAGGGCACCACCAGCCTTGTGTTGGGGAGGGAGGGGGGGGGTCACACAGCCTCATACATCCAGAAATATTCTTGAAATTGGATTCATGGGTGCGGTTTTTATGGTTTGGTAACCGACTCTACCCTTATGGAGTCTAGAAAAGCCATACCATTCATACAGGAGAGTGGTCAGAGGGCAGTCCTAGGAATCTGTCTGGAGGAAATAATCCTAAACGGTGAAAATAGTTGATGTGCATCTAAGCTTTACTTATATTAGCAAACGTTTGGGAACGATGAAAGTGACCTTAGGGGAAGTGTGGTAAAATTCAGCGGCCTATTACTGTTTAAAGAAATAGTTAAGAATGACTTGCAATAAGGGAGGCTGCTTATGCTAAGTGAGAAAAGTACAGTTCAGGATCTTGGAGTTTTTTGGGTTGCCTGGGGAAACCTAACCTAGATGGCAGCCCTTGAAGAATTAGGGGGTGATGTTTGTGGCTGTGTGTTAGGGAAGCTTCTCAATAATAGACTTTGAGCTGAGGCCTGCAGTTTGGGAAGAGCTGCCCAAGGACTGCAGAACCAATCTCTTTTGCCTCATTTGCCAGGTTGGGGAGGGAGGAGCCGCCTGCATACTCACTGATGCCCATGTTCCTGCCAGGTGTCAGCTGACAGGGGCCCTGGCTACAGCTTGTGGGGATGATGCCATCCGTGTGTTTGAGGAGGATCCCAGCTCAGATCCACAGCAGCCCACCTTCTCCCTGACAGCCCACTTGCCTCAGGCCCATTCCCAGGATGTCAACTGTGTGGCCTGGAACCCTAAGGAGCAGGGGCTCCTGGCCTCCTGCAGCGATGACGGGGAGGTGGCCTTCTGGAAGTATCAGCGACCAGAAGGCATCTGAGCCACCTTGACTTTGGACAGAATCATGGTTCCCCAGAAAATGTCTTAAGACTTTCCCAGCCCCAAGAGGACCTGGAAGGAGCATCCTTGACCTTCGTCTAACTTGGCTCTCTCCATTCAGACTTGGGTAGAAGTGCGGAGCCACAGAACCACTCACTCTCCCCGCCCCCCCTTTGACACGGGGCCCTTCGTAAAGAGCTACAGAACATCAGTGCGTCGTGGTTATGCCACAGATTTTGCCTGCTTCAGGGCACAGTGTTCAATTTTGAGGGGTGAATATAGTATTTATAGTCACCATATCTCTGTGTAGAAGGGGTACATCTTAGGCTTTTCGGAAATTGGAAGCTTTATAGAAATAGGTCATCTGAGTCCCAAGTCCTTTTTCATAAGGACAGTCACAACTTAAAAGAATTCCATGGTGAGTCCTTTTCAGAAATAAGTCCTACCTTCCTGATTTCTGGGTAAATTCTTACATTTAAGACATTCAATCAGTATTGAAGGAAATTTTTTAACGTAGGCTGGCTTAGAGTAAGACATGCTTCTGCTTTCCCTTAGAAACTTGTGTATCTTCTGTGCCATCATGCTGTGGTGGCAACTGGAAATGCTGAAAAATAAATGGGGAAGGGTGTGAAGCCTAAGAGGGAGTTATTACTGGCTACGGGCCATACATTCTCAGTGGGGCTGAAAATCAGTTCTTGGGAAGGGGGCAAAAAAATCGTAGAGACCATAATTAGTGGCTCTCTAATGAACCACCACTATTAAATTTTCATGCTATGGGCAAATAGAAAAAAGACCTATAGTAAGGCTCATTAGGGGCATGATAATGAAAAAAGGTATAGAATCACTCCTTAAGCTATCACTTTGATCTCATTCAAATTGTCTTCTGGAAGTCACTTCCAAATGGGTTTTGACTTGAGGACCGTCCCCAAAACTACAGCCTTCACCGGATACCACAGAAATCACCACCTTAGATTTTGAAAAGACAGCTGAGGCGGTGCCTAGCGCAGTGGCTCTCAGAGGGTGGTCCCAAGAGCCTCTTAGGGGACCTGCGTGGTCAGCTGTGGCAGGAGTCAAAGCAGCGGCACCCCATACTAGTGGTCAGTCTTCACTGCCTTGCCCTCACCTCGCTTAGAAATGTCCTGGATAGAACCAATTAAAAACTGTGTTAAATCTTGACCTTGAGAACACAGCTAACATGCTGACAGTGGGAAGCAGGATAAAGCCCTTCCGCCGCACACTCAACTAAGACTGTCTTGACGAAAAGCAGTTGTGCAAGCTGAACTGTCCTCGTGGCCCCATCTTGAAAAAACTAGCAAATTATGTTACTTAGACTTGGCTTATCTGGCAGACTTTTTCTGGGAAATGGATGGAGTGAGCCTTTCACTTCAAGGGAAACTCGTAGCATTGCTAATGAAAAAATAAAGCTCTCAAGCAAAAATTAGAATTTTCAAAAACTTTTATTGCCACCATGAGCTTGATGTCTTCCCTATGTTTAGACTTTTCTGATGAGATTGGTGGTATCAACAGATTTGGAAGATATGCCTAAGTCAGTGAACCAACATTTTCCAAATGTCTAATGCATGATATTACAAAATCTTTCACGGTTAAGAAATTTATTAAAAGGGTAAGACCAAATAAAAATCTTTAAAAAGCGGGGGGGAGGGCACCTGGGTGACTCAGTAGGTTAAACATCTGCCTTCTGCTCAGGTCATGATCCCCGGGTCCTGGAACGGAGCCCCGCATCGTGCTTCTTGTTCAGCAGGGAGCCTGCTTCTCTCCTGTCCCTCCCCATGCTTGTGCTCTTTTTTTCAAATAAAGTTGTAAAAAGTGTAAGACCAGTGGGTTTTTTAAGATTTTAGAGAGCATGAGTGGGAGGGACAGAGGGAGAGAATCTCAAGCAGAGCCCAATGTGGAGCTCTATCTCACGACCCTGATCATGACCTGAGCTGAAACCAAGTCAGATGCCTAAGTGCACCACCCAGGCACCCCAAGACCAGTGGTTTTAACTGAAGCTTATTATTTGATGAGGTTTCAGATTCCACATTGCCTTTAGAAAAAACTATCACTTGTGGAGTCTCAGTGTAATATCAAATAGCTAATCACCCGAAAAGGCTTTAAAAACCCTTTTCTGGGGGCACCTGCGTAGCTCAGTTGGTTGGGCGTCTGCCTTTGGCTCAGGTCATGATCCCAGGGTCCTGGGATTGAGCCCCGAGTTGGGCTCCCTGCCCGTGGGGAAGCCTGCTTCTCCCTCTCCTCCCTCTGCTGCTCCCCCTGCTTGTGCTCTCTCAACTAAATAAACAAAATCTTTAAAAAAAATTATTTTTAAATGCATTAAGTTTTGTTTTAATCCTTAGTAAACATGAATAGATATAACCAAGATGATAAAATATCTTTGGGGTTCTTAATTTTTTGGTGTGTAAAAGGCGTCCTAAGATCCTATTACTTGAAAACTGCTGACCTAGAGAAACGCTTGAAAATCATCTCCCAATTTTATGCACATTTATTCCTAAATAACAGAAGGCAAGAATTTGAAGAGGAAAATTTGTAAATCTAGATCACAGAATTGGGAAAAGTTTTCAATTAGCAATAGTCGCTCCTCGGATAAACCTCATTGGCTACGATACTGCCACTGAGCAAAGAATTGGTTTACCAAGACTGGGCCACACCCAGCTCGTGCATTTTAATCCCCTTTCTGGTACTGCCTCCTTATGGGAGGGGACACTGCAGATCTTGAGAGACTCAAGTTCAGTGTTAGTTCTGAACAATGCTGATATCTGGGTAACAAGAGAGGTGGGAGACAAGGGCATAAATCTGACAGCTATCTTTTTTTGTTTTTTAAAGATTTTATTCATTTATTTGACAGAGAGAGACACAGCGAGAGAGGGAACACAAGCAGGGGGAGTGGGAGAGGGAGAAGCAGGCTTCCCGCCAAGCAGGGAGCCCGATGCGGGGCTTAATCCCAGGACCCTGGGATCACGACCTGAACGGAAGGCAGACGCTTAACTACTGAGCCACCCAGGTGCCCCAATCTGACAGCTATCTAACCTTGTCCCCTTCTCTACACTTGACTGGAAAGGCTGCAGGTGACAGCCCAACTAAAGAGCAGCCTTGTTCTCTAGAAGTATTCATTATAAGCAAGTATTCATTATAAGCAAGTTCAGTGGCTAAAAAAAACAAATGTTTTTGGCCAAAGCCTTAGGTAGAGGAAAGAAACTTTAATTTGGAAACACTACAAAGACAAATGGTTTTTCCAAGTTATTTTATGAGACTGTTTGACAAAAGGAACTACACAGAACATGCCTAAAAATGCTGTACATAGTTTATGCTTGACAGCGTACAGGACACCTGCAGACACTGGATCCCAAGTCTAGACAGCAAGGCAGTAAGAGGGCCAAGTAGTAGAAGGGGGCTAGGACAGCACCTGCACTGACTGGCCAGATCTCACCAACAGACCTGGTCCCCATGTAACTGTACATGTTCCTGATTCAGGTGCAATTCTTCTCTCCTGTTTGTAAGAGTAAGTGCCTCTGGACTCAGTCTGAGTCACTGTCTGTCTCCGCTTCCTTCACGTCCACACTGAATTTGTATTCCTGGTCACATCCCATGTAAGCATCACTCATGAAATACAGGGTGTAATTGTGGGCACCAGTAGCTGGAGCCACAAAGTCAAGCTTCACCTAGAGAAAGCAGGCAGAAGTCAGGGTGAGCACGGACATAAGAGGAAGAATTCACACCCTGACCCCATCTCAGAACAAATCCTGGGTCCGGTGTTCAGGCAGAAATCAGGCTGAGCACGGACACAGGAGGAAGAATTCTCACCCTGACCCCATCTCAGAACAAATCCTGGGGCCAGTGTTCACTCACCTTGGCCTTCTGCTGCAGGGTCAGCCTCTTGATGGAGATGAGGCTATTGGACTTGGCATCGCCGATCACTACCCACCAGCCCTCTTCACGTTTCTGCAGTGACCAAAAGCCAAGAATTTCAGCATGTAGAAAGTGATGGCCACGAGACCATGAGAATGGTTATAAGAGTAGGGAAACAAAAACCAGATAGAAAGCTTTCTAAAATTTCCTCCTGGAGGTGCCTGGGCTGCTCAGTTAAGTGGCCAACTCTTAATTGCAGCTCAGGTCATGATCTCAGGTCCTGGGATCGAGACTCATGTCCGTTGGGCTCCTCACTCAGCAGGGAGTCTGCCTGAGATGCTCTCTCCCCCTCTGCCCCTCCCCTGCCAGCATACGTGCTCTCTCTAAAATACATAAATAAGGGCACCTGGGTGGCTCAGTCGGTTAAGTGTCTGCCTTCAGCTCGGGTCATGATCCTGGGGTCCTGGGATTGAGTCCCGCACTGGACACCCTGCTCAGCGGGGAGTCTGCTTCTCCCTCTCCCTTTGCACCTCCCCCTCGCTCAAGCTCACGCTCTCTCTCTCAAAATAAAATCTTTAAAAAAAATACATCTTTTAGAAAACGAAATAATGGGGCGCCCAGGTGGTTTAGTCATTAAGCGTCTGCCTTAGGCTCAGGTCATGATCCCAGGGTCCCGGGATCGAGCCCCGCATCGGGCTCCCTGCTCCGCGGGAAGCCTGCGTCTCCCTCTCCCACTCCCTCTGCTTGTGTTCCCTCTCTCGCTGTGTCTCTCTCTGTCAAATAAATAAAATCTTTAAAAAAAAAAAAGAAAAGAAATAAACTAAAATACAATTTCCTCCTAAAAGACAATTTAGTATAACTAAGATTTTGAAACTGTCAAAACGTATCTCAAATGAACCTGTTTTTAAGTAATGAACTCATTTTTGGTTCTGGCTCATTTCCTTATTTATTCCAAAATACCTTCTCCTGACATTCAGTGCTTGCCAATGAAGCCAAGATTCCACCATTAGAGATGTAGTCTTTGGGGCCTGGCAGCTGAGTTCCTCAGAAACCCTTTTAAATAAAAAGCACCTGTGCCAGATAAGCAACACATGCTGACCTGGACATGAGCCTGCCAGTGGACAGGATCCAGAGCAGACCATCCCCGTCAGAAAGTCCAAGTATTCCAGTTCAAAGCGCTCTTTCCCCAGAGCCTATTAAACCACTAGTTTGTAAAACGAAACATTACAGTGTATCTGGTTTCTGCTTTCAGTCTTCAATTATTCTCTAATATAAGGGATCAGATTTTCTTTCTGGTGATAAAGAACCAAGTAACTGGACACAGAGTTAAATGGCAGTGAGAAAGGAAGAGAAATACCAACTAGAAAAGCCCAACTATCCCGGAGCCATTTAAAGAAAATTCCTCTTAACAATCCTAGAGACTGACAATACTATATTGTCACAATGACCAGTCACCTGAATTGTCTTCAAGCAAAAACAATGACAAAACCACCCATGGCCCCAATATTAATTCTTGGCCTTGTGTCTTGTCATTACCCTAAATTTCCCTCCCCCGGTGACAATGTACCCTTGAAATCTGAGCACTAGCCAATGGATAAGGCCTCCAGAAGAAACCTCATGCTGCTACTTAAAAATGGGAGTTCATCTGAGACACCTTTCGACGGTTTTAAAATCTTAGTTATATCAAACTGTCTTTCAGGAGAAGATTTCAGGAAGCTTTCTATCTGGTTTTTATTGCCGTCCTGCTACCAGGACCCACCTGCGGAAAGAGAGGCGCGATCACGGGGCCTGTGACTTCCTCCTCGCGCTCCAGCTGCACCAGCACCACCACTGGCCCGCCGCTGTGGGGGAGAAGAGCAGGGCAGTGCCTCAGCACCGAGGCAGGGGCTCGGAGCGCACCATCCCGCCGGGCCCGGCGGGGACCGCGGGGCAGGGCGCCTGGCCGGCCCGCGCTCACCTGCGGATGCCGTCCTTATCCACCACCTCGTAAGAAAGCTCGATGTTTGGGTAGCGGTTGCAGAAGCGGGCCACGTCCGCGATCTGGCTGTCAGACAGCTGAAGCAGCGCGTTTCGTTCTTCATCTTCCATCTCCATGATGTCAAAAACGCTCTCCACTCCCTGCAGGGGGGATTCGGAGGTCAGGGAAGGAGAACTCATACTAACAGCAAATGAAACCCGGCTCCAAACAGCTGCTAATTTTACTTCCTATGCTATCAGATCATCTAAAGATGCGGCTTCAGAAAGAACACAGCCCGCAACCGTACAACCACCGGACGCTCTAGTACCTCAGTACGCAACACCCTCAGAGACACTCAGAGAAACCCCAACTCCCCCCGACCGTGACTCCCCTCCGACAACCCCTTCAACTGCCCCCACCTCCCAGGACACTTGGCTCAGCCACCCAACCATCCAGGTCCAGGCCCAGCTCACCTTATCTGTGCACCGTTTAATATGCTCTGACGTGAAGTGTGGCAACTGTTTCAGGTAGGAGTCCTTGGACCACATGGCTTGGGTGACCATCTGGGCCAGCTCCATCGCTGCCAGGGCAGGGCTAAGCCACCCATTGCTGGAAAGGACGTCCACACAGGCCTGGATGAGCCGGATTGCCTGAATAGGGGTAGGAGTGCAAGAGAAGGCAGGCTCGGAACTGCTACTTCATAGGCCACCCCCGGCCCCTCCACTCCACACCCATACGGGCACCCACACCTACCTTGCTGAGGATTTCCTCCGTATCCGACTGCAGCTCAGCGCTCAGCTGCATGCGGGACAGGTGAGCCTGCAGAAGCAGGTTGGTCTTGACGTGCGGGTCATTGAACTTCGGGTTATTCAGCTTGTGGGGGACCTTCTGAGCCAACTGGAGGGGAAAGAAAAACAACTGGTGATGAACACATGGCCCTGCCCGAAAACAGCTCTGGGGCCCAAAGGACCACCTGCCCCACGCTCACAACCCTTCAAAACAGAGACGTGTGGGTGATGTGCTGGGGTCTTCCTGTGGTGACAAGGACACCATGTGCTCTGGGCACAGAGGCCAACTTTCAACTCCAAAGAGGTTGTCCTGAACCTAAGATGTCCTCACCTGCCGCAGGAGGTTATCTTCATGGTGCCGGATGGGAATGTTCTCATACTCCGCGGCATTGGAGATGATCTCAATAAGCCCTCGCACCTTGGTCTTGGCATTCAGGGACATGCTGAAGAGCTCTGACAGCCAAAGAGAAGAAGGAAGGGGAGGAGTCAGAAAAGAAAGAGGGAGGAGAGTTAACTGCCTAAGCTACCCTACCCCTGCACTACCCCACGATCCATCCCTCTGACCCACACACAGGGCACTGGAAGGCCTGGGCTCGCTCATCCCAGTGGGCTGCAGGCCCCTGCAGAGACTTCTTTAGCTTGGGCTCCCCAGACAGCATCCCCTGCCGGCCCCTCACCAATGGTGGTGTAGTTGATGTAATAGTAAGCAGCGATCATGCCCAGGTTCAGGGGTGCCACATCCATCTCGTCCTCAATGCTGATGCACTTGGACTGCTCCAAGTCACTCAGGGTCTGCTCCACAAGCTCGGACAAGTGGTCAGACAGGTGGCGATGGGAGATACCTGTGAAGGTGAAAGAAGCAAGGCGTCACTAGGAGATGGCCAGCAAGGGCTAGGAGAACCACAAAAGGACACTGTGCACCCCAGAGCCCACTGACCCTGCAGGTTGTAGTAATTGGGGTTCTGGGTCATGCGGCGGTACAGAAAGGTCCAGGTCAGGTAGTCCACAGCATCCTGCTTGTTCTCTATGGTCTTGGTGACAATCTCGGCATTGAAGTGGTCGTGCATACAGTGATCCAGATGGGACTCTACTGGCAATGGCTCATACAGGAACTTTTTGAAGAAATCCTGCGGATTGGAAAAGGAGAGATAGTAATAAAGAGTCAATGACAACATGGTCACAAAGGAGGGCCAAGGGAAAACCAAAAGGGAATGGCCCTCGCGCAACAGACACAGCTAATACAACAACGGAAGAAACCACCGTACTGACAAGGTGAACTGGGTCTGCACCTGGAAGTTTGGGTGCGTAAGCAGAATGCTGGGTGTCTGTGTAAGTGGTGTGTATGCCTGTTCCCACCAGCATCCCTGGTTATTCTTACAATGGGAACAGGGATATAGAAGGTCATGCAGGCCTAACAGTACCTGAAGTACCAGCCAGAAGGTAAGGACCTCAACACATGGAGTCAACAGCAGCAGCAAAAACAGAGGGCTACAAAATTCCATGTGAGGCTTATTACAAAAGCAATGTGGAAAATAAAAGAAACAGAATTTGATAGAAAGAATGTAAACAAGGAAAGACAACTATTAAAAACTCTACTGTGAGGCCCAGGATCTCAAGAGGGTGCCCGAGGCCAGGACTGACCTTTTTGGAGCCCTGGCACATGATAACACAGCGGCCCTCATCATCCTGCAAAGGGCGGTTGGCATGCCCCACCATCTGAAGCACGTCGTAGATGGGGTAATCCACATACCTAATGACAGAAGAGAGAAAAGGTGACGAAGGTGCATCAATACAGAGACCACAGTCAGGAGGCGCGGACTCCCTCGATGTCAAAGAATAAAATGCGAATATGGGAGACAGTGGCAAATTACAGCTAACCCCTGTGGTTAGGACTACTTGTGCTCAGGTACTAGTGTCCCTTGTTTATCTCTAGATCACTGTAGTTTTCAAGTGTAAGAGTTGGGACTTTGCTGCTCAGGGTCCCTGAACCAAAGCTAAACCCAGCGAATACCCAAAGCGAGTAACTCCCTAATAAAGGATCAAATATGTAAGTCAAGCTTCCCAAACAACTGCGTATTTCATGAGTTAGCAAGTCACCTGACTTAAATCTAAACCTAAAAGGAATTTCAGAGATTAAAGATAAGCCATAAGTAACATTCATTTCAGAAAAAAAAAAAATCTACATTTTGAGAAAAAAATATTAAGAATTAAATCATTCAAGGGGCGCCTGGGTGGCTGAGTCAGTTAAGCGTCTGCCTTCGGCTCAGGTTATGATCTCAGGGTCCTGGGATCAAGCCCTGCATCAGGCTCCCTGCTCATCGGGGAGCCTGCTTCTCCCTCTGCCTGCAGCTCCCCATGCTTGTACTCTCTCTCTCAAATAAATAAATAAAATCTTAAAAAAAAGAAAGAAATCATTCAGGCTTTTTCTGAGAAAAACCAAACCTTTTCCTGGTTCTCCAACTTGCTGAAATATGACAGACTAACCACAGAAGCAAAAGTGAGCGTAGGTCCTAAGACTAAAAACTCTCAGACACCTGGCTATGGGGGAATCTCAGCTGGCTGTTTATCTCCCTTAACACGTTTCCTTCATCATTTCTGGATCTGCAGATGTTACATTCATTTTAGGAAGAAGATTCCCATTAACGCAGAGCATAGTGAGACTCACGCATGAATCTTGCCATTGTAGTACTGGGTGTCCATGATGATCACCAGGTGGGCAGCCACATTCATGCCCCAGCAGAGACTCCGAGAAGCTACCACCACCTGGATGGCCCCTGAGCGGCAGAGGGGAGAAGACTGAGTGCAGGGCTCCCTGGGAGGATTTGTCTCCTGAGCAGGAGGAGGGCGGGAAGGGCTTATCTCGTGCTACATTTCAGAACTCACAGCAAAGCTTACTGGGAAAGAGCCCTAATAATGACAAAGGGCTAACACAATACTGTAAGAGGTCGCTCCATGCTGCTAACGCCCTGCTCGGGAGATTATGCTATAGGAAATGGGGTAATCCTGGAACAGAATCCCCAGCCCAGGGAAAGCTAGGCTTAGCTGTCTGCCTGACAGACTGGCCTTGCTGATCGGGAAGAGCCAACGCCGCCTCAGTCATGGGCTGGCTCAGTACACGGCAGCAAAACTGAGCCGTGAGGGACAGATTTGAGCATCAAAGAGCGCCAGTAACTGACTGCGGCAGGAGCGGCTCCACTGAACAGTGTCCGTGCACCGCCACAGGTCAACGAGGGACGGCAGCACACAGGCCACCCAGATGAGACTCACAGTTCTAGCATTTACTACACGTCTAAGTCTAACAGCCTTGTGAGCGTGCTATCCATGGAAAACCAGGTCTACTAGTCAAAGGTCCTGGTCGAGAAAACCAGGTTAAGTCATATCACCTTACGTGCCTGCCTGTCTTCTCATCTAGCAAGCAGACGTGATATTCTACCCACGTCACAAGGTTACTGAGAGGATCAAATGAAGTGAAAGAAAACATAATCAGAAAAGTATTTTGAAGATGATTAGTGTGCTGGAAGGAAGCATTACCCACATCCTAAAGCTGCGTACCCATCGCCTGTGATACTCTTAGACAGAACCTCCCTCTGGGCCACAAGACTTTTCACCTGAGCTGAAGAGCTGTTCCACCAGGCGTCGCTCCATGGGGCTGAGGCCCTCGTGCAGGTAGCCCACCCCATTTAGCAGTGTTTCCTTGAGCGTGCTGTCACTTAGCTTCTCCAGGTACGGGATCAGATCCTTCTCGGTGCAGTGCAAGAACCTAGGCGGCAGGGGCACGGATTCAGCTCAGAGCACTTCCAGTCCCTGGCAAGGCCCTTCCAACCGTGCCGCCGGCCGGCCCCTAGCCCGATGGGGCTGACGCCCACCCTCATAGGCGGAATGCCCTTCAGGGTGAGCCCACCTCAGTGACCCAACTCCCCCCTCCCACCCCGTCCCCACCCTGCTCCACCTCTGCCGCTGGATGTCCGCCGCACACGTGGTGAGGATGTCGATGGCAGTGAGGCGGGTCTGCTTTCGGGATGGAACAAAAACAATGACCGGCTTCTTGGGAGAGTGTTTGGTGATAGCGTGGTACACGGGCTTGGCCATGGAGAGCAGGCGGGTTTGTGTGTGGCTGATGTTGAAGCCCTGGAGACCGAGGGAAAGAGACAGAAGTGAGAGCTGGTCCTCCGGCACGAGGCCACGCGGCAGCAGGGAGAGCGGGGAGAGCGGGCCCTACCTGGATGTGCAGCTCCAAGGGCACGGGGCGCACGTTCGGGTGGAAGTTGAAAGTAGAGGTGGCGCTGCACCCCAGCCAGTGGGCCACATCCTTAGCGTTCGAGAGCGACGAGCTAAGTGCCACAATGCGAATGGGTCGCTCAATCTGGGAGGAGATGTAGCGCATCCGGGAGCAGATCACTTCTAAGACAGGCTGGGACATTGCGGGGGGGGGGGGTCACTCCAGGCCCAGGCACCCCATCTCCAGCCTGCACCCTGAGTTAGCCTTTCCATCCAGCCCAACCACCTCGAAATGACTGCCTAACTCTTCCTTCTAATTAGGAGCTCTCCTATCTTTGGTTCCACCTCCTCCATGGCAGCCAGTCTCCACTAAACAATGCTCTTTACTAAGATTACTACCAAAAAAGTCTCACACTGTCCCTTTGGAATAAAGTGACGAGCAGAACCCTCCTGGAAGAAGCAGCACCTTGTCTCTGGCCTCAGACCCAAACATAAGTCCCAATGCCAAGGCCACTCAGCCAATCACAGCCCCTCTCCTATGCTTCAAGGTCAAGCCATACCCCGTTCTCGCCCCCGATAAGGTGGACTTCATCCACCACGAAGAGGTTGATGTTCTGGACATTCTTGCGCTGCTTCCACCGCCGAGAAAGGATGTCCCACTTCTCAGGGGTGCTGATGATGATATTGCCCTTGCCTAGAAGCTTCAGGTCTGTGCTAGTCTCCCCCGTCAGGAGCACCACCTTCTTGTTGAGCCTGTCCTGGAACTTCTCATACCAGTCCATGTACACCTGGCATGCAGGAAGGGCAGAAAAACATCAGGCCAGGCCTCGTTTCATTTTTAACGAGACAAGCCTGAGAAGCCACACACAGAGACTTGTTGATCTGTACATCTCCAACTACTTTACAATCCCACATTAATCTTTAAGGGATGGTAGCGTCTTCCTTCAGTACACAAACTGAGGACATCAACAAAAGAAAACGGAGTCTTGCCACCACTGACCCTGCAAATTTCAAGGGCTTAGAGAATTCTGATCTGGGCTCAGAGGAAAAGAGCTTCCGGCCAAGTTCACACATGACACAACACCATGGCACATACCTGCTCCGCCAGAGCCTCCATGGGGGTGATATAGACACAGCGCCCCTCTGAGTTCTGCAGCAGCATCCGCAGGATGGCAAACTCTGCACAGATGGTCTTCCCGCTGCCCGTCGGGGCCCCCACAAACACATTGTCGTCACTGTTGTAGACGGTGTTGAACACTGGAAGCCGGCAGAGCAGCGGGGGGAACATCCAGGAGAGAAGAGACTCAGACCACTCCTCAGAACAGAGGCCACCAGGAGAAACTCAGCCAGCCAGCCGTCAAGTGCCAATCACGAAGGACTACCTGCAGTCGGCCTACTACACACACCTCTCCCCTTATTTTCTCCCTCTCACACACAGGCAACAGGGGAAGAGCCCGGACCAACAGTTCAGATAGCACGGGAGTTTCGCAGGATGGCAGAGGGAAGTAGGCCAAGTATCCTGCGCTTCTCTGCGGTCCTCTCAGGGACCGGGACGCAGAACAAAAAAGAACTGGCTACCTTTCTCTGCCCCTCCAACACTCTCCTCTGGTCCCTGGAAATGGTCTAATAAAGAAAGAAGGTAAAGCCTCAGTCCTGGCATTAAGACTGGTTAAAGTCCAAGTTCTGTTTATTAGCTGGTTCAGCTGAGGTGCCTTTCCCTGCCGAGTTTCCTCATCTGTAAAACAGGACACTAATAGTACCACGAACAGTAAATCCCTCACAGGACCGGGGGGAGGCACAAAAGAGAAAACACCCAAATGTACTCAGCCAAAAGGACTTAGAAAACAGGGCATGCTCTGGGAACGTGGCTGTTACTGAAAACAATGAGGGGAAGGAGGCTTCCGTCAATGCCGCGCACTCTGGCTCAATACTTGAGCAACAGGGGCATGGATCCAGCCTCCTGAGCCTGAGAAACAACAATGTACCATGGTAAGATCTTGTTCTACTGACCCTCCCCCCAGTGACATGTGCAGAAAAGCAAAGGAGGGGTGCCTGGGTGGCTCAGTCGGTTAAGCGGCTGCCTTCGGCTCAGGTCATGATCCCAGGGTCCTGGGATCGAGCCCCGCGTCAGGCTTTCTGTTCAGTGGGGAGCCTGCTTCTCCCTCTCCCTCTGCCTGCTGCTTCCCCTGCTTATGCTTTCTTTCTCTGTCAAATAAATAAAATCTTTTAAAAAAAGAAAAGCAAAGGAAATCGAACAGTAACCAAGGACTGAGAAGGGAAAAAGTCCTGGGGTGCTCCCACAGTCGGCTCTGCTGAGCTCCGTCTCCCTGAGCGCTCTACTGCCCTTCTTGCCACAGAAAACATCTGTCTCTAGGGGACCTTAAAAGGCACCCGAAGGAAATGACCGCCTGGGGATGGAAACGCTTACCTTGGGTCTGGATGGGGTTGAAAAAAGGAAATTTATCCTGGTAAAGGCTCTCAAAGGCACTATTTCTCAGGGCAGACACGGGCAAGGGCTGCAGGTCCAGAAGCTCAGTTGGAGGTGGGTACTTCTCTGGTAGGATCAGGTGCCGGAAGGAGACAGGCAGCTGGGTCTCACAAGCTGCCAGAACAGAAACGGGAGGGGTCATGAGCAGTCCTCCCTTTACCTGATGGCCCCTCAGAGCCCCTCCATGCACACCGGAAACCCCAAGGCAACAGAAGATAGGATCACTCTGACCCCAAAGTGCAGTCCAGTACAAAGGGCAAGACATGCTTACTATCCCCTGGAAGACCTGCCCGTCTGGGAGCCTGCAGAGATACACTCACAGAGCCAGCGGTCAGACACCACTCGGATGAAGTACTGAGGGGGCAGCGGTTCGAAGACAGGCACGAAGAACGTAATGAGGTGCTCGTCCTGGGCATACTTGGCCTTGAGTAGAAAATACTCATGGTGGAGTATCACCTCACTGTCCACATCCTCCACCAGAATCCAGAATGCCTCTGATGACCCGTGAACCTGTCAACACAAGCACAAGTGAAAGCACGTGAGCCAGCGTGGACGCACAGCTCCGATCCAGCTCTCCTCAGGAGGGAGCGCGCTGCAAGCAGGCCCTCTGCCGAGCAAGGCCTCACCTTTTCATCCCACTGGAAGTCCGGCGTGATGGTCAGCTCCACTTTCAGGGTGGAGCGCGTGATAGGCTGGAGGTGCACCGACAACTCCAACTTGGGGAAGAGGTGGACGTACTTGTGGATGGTCTTCCCCATCTTCGGCATGCGGATAAGCTCCCCTAGAAGGACAGGAGAGTACAGGGGCTGCAGCCCAGCCTACCAAGCACGGCTGCAAACTGGGCCCTGAGGGCGAGGGGCACATTCCACTCCAGTGCGCAGACTCCTCCCCTCACGCGCAGCGCAGCCCAGAGGTTTCGAAGGCCCGAGACCAAGAGCTGGCCTCGTTACTTCAGGGGGCTGTGAGAAGCGAACACAGGCCAAGAGGGCACCAGGCCTCAGAACTGCTCAGAAAGATGTCTGAGCAGTAAGGACAAAGAGGAGAGTTTCCCACATACCTATCTCATTATGATTCAGGTCATACAGGCGCTCAAAGGGGAAGTTTTTCTTCTCGATCTTCTTCACTACTTCCTCAGGGAGTTTCCGGAACTGGCGCAGAGGACACATGGACTGCCACCTAGCCAGGACGAAAACATCGCTGTCAGTCCCTTGCGTCACAAACTGCCCTCACCATAGCTTCCAACAGGTTAGCCGTGACCACACAAAATAGTCGTTAATGGAAAGCATCCGAAACTGCACCAGCAACGACACTTGAAAGCCATCACTCCCCACCCCTTTCCCCCTACCCCCGGGCTCCACCCAAAGTGCAAGTCCCATTTCATGAGTGAGGGCTGGAGATAAGAGCACTCCAAGGCTTCCCCAGCGTGCCCTCAGCCTGGGGACCTTAACTCATGCTGACCAGCTTCCAGCTCCCCGGGCCCTTACATGCGCTTGTCAATCATCTTGCAGAGGTTCAGTGTCTTGTCTGTAAGCTGCGCCCAACCTCGGTTCAGGACAATTTCAAAGATGGCACGCATCAACCGGCCAGCCGACTAGGGAAAGAGAAAGTATTCGCTCTGTTAAGTCCCTACTATCCCCAGACCTAATGAAGCCACCCAACACAAGGCTTCATTACCTGAAGGCCTGATGCAATTAGGCACACCACTCAGAAACAAAGTCCCTCTATAATTACTGTTCCCTTTTATATAGGAGATGCTTGCTGAACACAAAATAGTTAGAAAAGTGCTGCTCGAGCTCACTGTATACCTTAACCTAATACTCACTGCATGATTTTAAAGCTTCGGCTCACTTAGCACTTAGGGGTCTAGCAAGAGTAAAGATGCTAGTGACTTGCCCTTAGAGATAAAAACAAAGCAGAGCTGAGGGCCTTTTGCCATTTCCGGATTTACATCCGAGCCCAGGGGCCACAGTGGGAAGTCATTCTCTGTAGGGAAGCAGACACCATGTCCATGGCTCTCCCCAGCACTCTCTCTCACGGCCCTACCTCTCCACATGCTCAAGGTTGGTGGAACAGAGTAGCTATACCAGACACACATCAACCAACGAGCCTAAAAGGGCAAAACTTGGCCTTCTTTCCCCCTCACTAGGGTCAGGCCTCCTTTCTCCAAGACGCACACCAGCACAGGGCTGTGAGCTGTTAACGTCTCTTCGGGCAGCACCACTCTGCTCTCACCTGAGTGACATATACCATGTCCGCCATCAGCGCAAAGCCCTCCAACTTCAGCTGCGAGATGAAGGCCTGGAGCAGCACATTGATCTGGAAAAAAGCAAGGATGGTCAGAAGGTGGCCAATCACTGAACAGTCCAGTCCAAGAAAGCGCATCACACTTCTGTTCTGGAGTCCATGCCAGCTAAGATCTTGCTTTAAAGACATTAAATAATCACTACTCCACATAAAAAGAACACGTGAGAAGGATGCAAAAACTGGGAGAACGGAGCAAGTCACCAAACACAAACTCGAATTAGGAGATTACAAAACCACCGCTCCTTCTCCCCAGCAGGGGGCGTGCTCACCTTCGCGCTGGGCTCCTCAATGCTCTCCTTCACCGGGATAGGCACCCGCTCTAGCAGCTTCTGCAGCTCTAGCTTCTCCTCCTGCCACCAGAAGGAAAAATGTCACGGAAAAGCCAGGGAACCAAGGAGAGAACCCATCCAGCACCTCGGCAAGGAGTACCAAGCCCCTGTCCCAACAGGCTATGGGGGGACTCACCTCTCGCACAGTGATGTTCTTGAACTCTGAGGACAAGGAGAAGACTCTGAAAAGCTCAATCTCGCTCAGGGTGGGCTTCAGCAGCTGGTTGTAGGTCTGCACCGTGTCGTTGGTGATGTAGTAGTGGCTGGCGATGCGGCCCAGCTCGGTCACCTACGGGGGAGGACACTCAACCCAACAGTGATCAAGAACAAGTGGCCGAACTCTCACTGCGGACAACGGGTGCCCACCGGACGGACTCACAGCAACGCAAGCTCCCGGCCCACGCACATGAGCAAAGAGGGCACAGTACCCTGGCCAATGGTGAGCTGATACCCACACAGAAAAGACAGCTGAATTAGCCACCTCAACGAAAGTGACAGAAAGGAGGTACCGGCAGGCTCTAGTAGGCCATTTGGGAAGTTCCCAGATTCAAAAGCAATGGTCCAATTGCACCTGTTTTTCTACTGTTCCAAGCAACGGGCAATTAGACGGGCAGTACCCAAATCAAGAACGCATTTTGAAAAATTATCTCCTGGGGCTACCACTTTTACTGAGACCTTTGCCTCAATCCCTCAGCCCACTCACCTGGAAATTGCCTGTCTTCTTGTCATACTTGACCAGATTGTTCTTATCCAGCATCAAGGCAGCAGTATGAACCAGATCCAGTCGGCGCTGGTCCAGCAGGGGATCCCCCTTGAGGTCATCGTGAGAGATGCCATAGAGGGTTGGGGATCGGAGCATTCGGATATACAAGTAGGCATAGCCCAGCCAGTTCACCGCATCCTACAAGAAGAGAAAGCTTGTGGGTCTTAGCATGGAGAACTTATGTCCAAACGAAATGCTCCCATAGATTGCTTAGAAATTAATCCCCAGGGGCGCCTGGGTGGCTCAGTCGGTTAAGCGTCTGCCTTCGGCTCAGGTCATGATCTCAGGGTCCTGGGATGGAGCCCCGCATCGGGCTCCCTGCTCAGCGGGGAGCCTGCTTCTCCCTCTCCCTCTGCCTGCCTCTCTGCCTACTTGTTCTCTATCTCTCTGTCAAATAAATAAATAAAATCTTTAAAAAAAAAAAAAATCAATCCCCAACTATAAGAATGTGGATTTTATTGTCTTCTGAAGATTTTTAACATTTCATTATTAAAGAGACAGAGTGTGCTTTCTGAGGTCTCAGTAACAAGGTGAACCGTCTGCCACAGACTTGACAAGCTTCTAAGAGACTACTTACATCAAAGATGTGGGGTGCAGGGTTGGAGGTCCCTGGATGCCAGTGGCCCACAGCACCACACCGGAGACCATCCCACCCCTGGTACCTTGACTTCTCCTGAGAAAGCAAGAAGCGCCAAAAGCAGAGCCCTTGCCTACCTTGGCATTCTGCACGTTCCCCAGCACGATTTCGGCATTAAGCATGTCAGGCAACTTCGAAACCATCTGGCTCTCGATAGGAAGCTGCTGGTTGAGGAGGGACAGGTAGTACTGTAGCTCCCCGTGAGATGTGATGAGGATGCCTTCGCCCTTGGTGTCATACTGGGGTCTTCCAGCACGTCCGAGCATCTAGGTCAGAGACAGCAAACCAAGAGGGCTGTGGTCACAGAGCTTATGGATTTGTTCCCAGGCTTCTACTTTACAGAACCCCACCTTCCATCTGCCACTTTTTTGGCCCCCTTGCATACCCAGGATACTTTTCCCCACTGAAAATAACCTCAAAAGCTCTATACCTGCAGAATGTCCAGTGCCCCTAGTTCTGTCCAGCGCCCCTTCTCTGGACTATACACCTGGGTTCCTTTGATGATGACTGTATGTGCAGGGAGATTCACACCCCAAGCCAGCGTTGCTGTGGAAACTAAGACCTACAGAAGCAAGGCAAGGTAATAAGGAAAACAGATGTTACCACCGGAGGGTTAGTATCCCCTAGTCCTCTAGGAAACCGGCCTCAGAGCTTCTAGCAGGACTTGAGTGGGCCCCACACTTGTCAAGGTAACACTGGAATAAACAGGGAAGGAGTCCTTGGGTTCCTCATCTATTCAACAATTAACATTTCGCAATTCTAGAGATACTTAACAGGCAAAAGCGTAGACCAACATTAATCAACTTAAGATTACTAGACAATAACACGCCCTATTCTGAGAGAGAACAAACAAGGTCCTAACCTCACAAGGCCCTGCTTGGCGATATCTGGAGTCACCAACATGCTTCCTTTGTCATGCTTCTCAGACAATTTCCTAAAATCACTCACCTTCCCTCACGCAGTACGTAAAGAGCGGGCAGAGGGGGCACGTCCTATCTACTGTACTACCACACCCTCTGACCTGGTTTACCTGAGCCAGAAACAAAGTACTGGGCACAAACGTACGGCATTTGACATTTCAGGTCTTCTGAAGCCTACATTTTGCCCACCCTCACCTGAATGTGTTTATCAGCAAAAAGATCCTCTACAAGTGTCCGGTCAACTCTGGTCATGCCCGCATGATGAATAGCAAAGCCATACGGCAGAAGATCCTTCAGCTCCAGGTTCTGTGGGACAGAAAAAGAACAGGTGAGGAGGTGAGCCTCGCCGTGGGAACTCTACAGAGACTAAGTAGATCTCTTCAGTGAGACCCTGCCCCTTAACCTAGTCCCCATAACCACCCACAGTGCAGTCGAGGACTCTCTGGACAACCTTGGATTGAGCCAGTTACCAGGTAGGAACAGAGAACTGGGACTGTCTCCTCACCTTACACTGCTCAGCTTCTGTCCGAAGGACTTCTGTGGAGGCTGAGCCCTCTCTCAGAAACAGACCCAGCGTGTCCTTCTCTAGGCACATGTCCCGGATGGCCCTGGCCGTCTTCCCGGTCTCCTTCCGGGAGTGAACGAACACCAGCACCTACAGAAAAACCACTGTTGGCCACAGTCAAGAGACACGGCTACCGCAGCACCCCCTACGGCCCTGAGGCACCAGCAGCAGGAAGCAGAGGCTACACCATTATGAGGTGAGAAACCAAAGTCTAGAAGAGGAGCAATGGCAGGAACATATACTGACTCAGAAGCTGGCAAGACCCTATGTGAATGAAACTACAAAGTACAGTGGCAGAGTCCTGTAGCCGGGAAACTAGGCTAACTCTTAAGCACTCTATCTCTGAAACCATGGTTAAATATAATAAGGAAGCAAATTCAGGAAATCTCAATTACGAATTTGTGTTCGGGCACCTGACAGGATTCTAAGCCACCTGAGAAATGTGTCTGCAAAGTAACAGCTGAAATGTTGTATTAAATGGTGGGCACTAGACTTTATAAAAGGACCGAGGAAGTAAGTCTCAGAATGAGACTAGTACCATTTGGTAGGAAAGTCATCCAAGTATTTAGTGCCAAGAAAAGATTTGTCTCTTCATTTAAATTCATATGCTTTTTATCAGACAAAAATCTTATACACTATCTGTTGCTTTTTCTTAGTTTTTATCTTGATGTACTTAACAATCAATTAAAAAATTATATTTTTCTAGTAAAATGCTTTCACTAGTTTTTAATTTTCATCTTTATTTTTACTGTGTTACATTTTTAGTGTCAGCAACCCAAATCTTTTGTGGAAGGATCCCTGATAATGCAGAGACAGAGATTATCCGCACCTGGGGATTTCTTTTTTGGGAGTTTTTAAATTACAAATTCAATTTCTTATAATGGTTATGAGACTATTCAGGTTATCTATTTCATCTAGGCTTGAGTTTTTGGTAGTTGGTACTTTTGGAGGAATTGGCCCATTTCTTCTAGGTTCTCAAAATTTACATGTAAAGTCGTTCATAGTATTCTTTTATTACCCTTTCAATGGCTACAGATTCTATAGTAATATCCCATTTTATTCCTAATATTGGTGATCTGTGTGTGTCTTCTCTCTTTATTTTTGTCAATCTTGCCTGATTATATATCAAAAATTCAAAACAACAGAGTTCAACAGGAAACCATAGACAGACCTGATTTTTTCCAGCATGTTCCATGATTTTCTCATAGACTATTTCATTCATGATCTGGAAACGCTTGATAGCTTTTTTCTCTGTGATACCCACATAAGTCTGTTCCAGAGGCACTGGGCGGAAGCTAGAAGTTCAACAGTTAGACAAATGAGGCTTCTGGCATAGGATACTGAGGAAACAGTCATTTTCATTGCCCAGGAATGATACTCCTTTCTGAATTCACACCACATCAAAACCCAAAGACCCTTCTAATACCCAATCCAACAAAGCTCTTTCAAAAAGGGGAAGGGCAGCAAGAAGGTCACCCTGGTTAAACTTCTTCCACTTTTTCTCATACCTGTTGTCGAAGTAGAAGAGGCCTTTGGCAGGATCGACACGCAGGAAGGTAGCCACATCTTCATAGTTGGGGAGGGTGGCACTAAGACCGATGAGTCGGACATCCTCCTGGGTCATCTCAATGTTTCGGATGGCCCTAGCCACCAATGCTTCTAAGACAGGACCTCTGTCATCGTGGAGAAGGTGGATCTCATCCTAAGGAATGAGGGGGCCGCAAATTACCTCTAGGACCAGAAAAATGTAGCCCTCTTTCCAGAGAATAGTCCCGTCTTATAGTACATACTGGACATGGCAAATAAGGAAGAAAAGGGATCCCAAGCAAGAGAAACCCAAAGGGTGAGACAACATGCACTAGGAAATACTCCAGAAATTACCGTGCTGTGACCACTGAGCTATGTTGCTAGTTTAGTAAAACATGCTTTATGGCAAGAAAATCTGATACTTCAGGTAAAGGAGTTCATAACTTCACTCAAAGATAAATTTTTTTACTGAAAATGAAGATTCTGAGCAGACCATATTTATATCCAATAAGGCTTCACCTCTGCGCAGTCATCCTTACTACTCTGTACTTGCAAAAGATATCATGAATCAAAGGACGAGTTCTCATAGCCTAAGGCAGTGCTACCTGAATTTCAGCATGCAGCAGGGGATCTTACTGAAAAACAGATCATGGGGCACCTGGGTAGCTTAGTCAACTGCCCAACTCTTGATTTCCACTCAGGTTATGAGCTCAGGGTCAGGAGATCGAGCCCAAGATCGAGCCCAACATCGGGCTCCGTGCTTAGCACAGAGTCTGTTTGAGATTCTCTCTCTCCCCCTCTCTGTCTGCCCCTCCCCCAGCTCATGCTCACTCTCAATAAATAAATAAAATCTTAAAAAAAAAGATTATATTTCAGTAGGTGCGGGATGGGGCCAGGGACTCTGCACTTGTAACAAGACTCTGAGTAGCAAGGCTCTAAAGCAGGGGTTGGCAAACTTCATAAAGGGCTGGACAATCAGTATTTTAGGCTTGTGGGCCATACAGTCTCTGCTACAAACAGAACTAACCCTTGTACAACACAGGCTAGGGGTGCCCCACACAGTCGAGAATCTACTTGTAACCTTGATTCCCCAAAAACTTAACTACAAATAGCCTACTCTTTACCAGAAGTCTTACAACAACATAAATGGTTGACTAACATGTATTTCATACATGTTTTATATGCTGTATTCTTACAATAAAATACACTAAAAAAAAGTTATTAAAAGTATAAGGAAAAACACACAGTACTGTACTGTATTTTTTAAAAAATCAACATATAAATGGACCCATGCGGTTCAAGCCCGTGCTGTTCAAGAGTCCGCTGTACTTGATTCTGTCCCTGCAGCACAAAAGCAGCTGTAAACCACACGTAAATAAATGGGTATGGCTGTATTCCAAAACCAATAGCCACAGCTGGCCAACCCCCGCTCTATGATATTGAAAATCAGCACACGAGGCCTCCTTCCTGCTCTCCCGGACAACTTAGGCAAACTACACTCTGACTCAAAGTCATTTTTTCCTTGGTGCTTCTGTGTATATGGAACACAATATCCTGACTCCTTACTCGTTCCCTCTGACAATGGATTATTTATTTATAAAGCCCTTTAATATCCTGGGAAGACACAGTTATGTCTGTTTACATTTATTCAAAAAAAAAATTATGTTCAAAAAAAGACATGAATAACAACATGGCAAACACCATGCACCTTCTCAGAAATGCTTGTTAGGTGCAGATTCTCATTTAATGGTAACAGCAATGCTGACAACTGTCATCATACAGGCTAGTGACTGGAGGAAAGCATTGAAGAAATGGTCAGTGTTAAAACCCAGCAAACCCAGGGCACCTGGGTGGCTCAGTCGGTTAAGCGTCTGACTCTTGATTTTGGCTCAGGTCATGAGCTCAGGGTCATGAGATCGAACCCCGTGGCGGGCTCTGCGCTCAGTGGGCAGTCTGCTTGAGATTCTCTCTCCCCCCTGTCCCTGCCTCCCACCACCCCGGCTCACTTGCTTGCTCTCTCAAATAAATAAATCTTAAAAAAAAAAAAAAACTCCCAGCAAACCCTCCTCAACCAGGCCTGGTTTCTATGTCCCCAAGTACTCCCTGCTCACCAAAATGATGAGCCGCACGAGCTGGGTGTAGGTGCGCTCCCCACCCTTGCGGGTAATGATGTCCCACTTCTCGGGGGTGCAGACGATGATCTGAGTGGCACTGATCTCCTCCTTGCACAGCTGGTGGTCACCAGTCAGTTCCGCAACAGTGATGCCATAGGTGGCCAGGCGCTAGGTGGAGGGGAGGCACATCAGGTAAAACTGCTTCTAGGGGCCCTGCCACCACACTGTGGGAAGTCTGAGAAGAGGGTACTGGCAGGAGGTATCAACCCAACAGGGAAATATCAAATGAATTAGATCCATCCTACAAACACATACATGTAAAACAAATCAAGTTTACACTTAGGCAAATGAAGCAGACAAAGGATCTCTGGGGCGTCTGCAGACAAGAGGGGAAAATGGAAACTTGTAGATAACAGGACCTAGAATAAAACACTACTAGGTCGGGGCGCCTGGGTGGCTCAGTCGTTAGGCATCTGCCTTCGGCTCAGGTCACGATCCCAGGGTCCTGGGATCGAGCCCCACATCGGACTCCCTGCTCTGCTCGGCAGGAAGCCTGCTTCTCCCTCTCCCACTCCCCTTGCTTGTGTTCCTGCTCTTGCTATCTCTATGTCAAATAAATTAAGAAAATCTTAAAAAAAAAAAAAACATCACTAGATCTACTATCAACCATGGCCCCCGCGAGTGTTTCTTAAGTTCTTCAATAATGTAAATGATAACTACAGAAAACTGCTACACAGAGAATTAAAAAAAAGATGCTAAATCCGTGCAAAAGTCCAAGATAGATCCAGGATATTCTTGCTTCAGAAACACTCTGAACTTGGGTCATGCTCCACTTTGAAGTGGAAGAAAAATACCCTAGGAGGCATTCCAGGGATGGCCTAATACAAGCAGTGACACCCTAGACCCATTCACAATACCTTTCTACTCCCTTACCTTTCCAAAACTGCCCACCATCTCCTGTACCAGAGATCTCATGGGAGCGATGTAGATAATCTTGAAGTCATCCACGTTGATAGTGCCATCCATGTTAATGTGTTTCCCGATCTCTCGGAGCATACACATCAGAGCCACGTTGGTCTTACCCGCACCCTAAAACGGAGGTCGAGGATGAGGTCTGTTCACCTGCCCTCACTTCCACAGGCTTATCACCAAAACAGACACAAGAGCATGTCCTGGGAATTGTATCTGACCATTTAATAACTCTTCCATCAGAGAAGAACGAACTCGGGGCAGGGGTTGGGGGGGATGGAATATGGGTGAAGATGAACAATCCTGCCACCAAAAATAGCCAGCACTCCGCACAAGAGCGAGCGGTCAGGGCAGTTCTTACCGTAGGGGCACACAGCAGCAGATTCTCATCTGTCTCCAGAGCGGCACGGTAGAGTTTACTCTGGATCCGGTTCAGTGTTTTGAAGCCCTCAAATCCAGCCTGGGCATACTTCGGCAGCTTCTCCACTGGAAGCAGTTGCTAGAAGAAAGAAACGCCATTCACGTCCCACTGGCAGCACCCTCGTGCAGGCCGTTTCTGTGGGATGGCCAGGACCGTACTTCCTGCCCACCCCCCCTCCCGTAACTCTCCACTGAAGGAGATTCACTACTGTCCCAGGGCTCACAATCAAAACAGGGGACCTCTGAAGCAGCTCCCACATCAGGGATAAACTACCGATGAGACAAGGCCACATTTTGGCCAATGGGCTGAAATCCAAGCTGGAAGAGAGGTGGAAACTGAAGAAAACTGAGAAACGCAATTCACTCACTTCTTCTGAACCGAAGGGCTTGGGCTTCAGAGCAGGCACATGCACCTCTTCATAGCCCTTGCGCTGGCGGCGGAAGGACCCATCAGGAAGCTGACAACGTTTATTGGCCATGAAGTGGCTCCCCTGGGTAAAAACCAGGTCCTCCAAGTCCAGAACCTGCCGTGGAGCCAGTGCCTGGGAGTATGAAAAACAAAAACCCAAAGTGAGCAAGGTGAACAAATGAGTTTCCCATCCAGCACCGCCTTGGAAATGACCCTGAGACTTACCTCTCCACCCTGGTCCAGATCCATGGTTTCCAAGTCCGTGTCCATCCGGGACTGACGCACTCGCTCTCTCCGGGACCTTTCCTCCTATAATGGGGAAAGGCACAAAAAATAACAGTTCATCACCATTGTAGGTTCTGGTCCCTTTCAGTCCCTGCTTAGCTAAGCTTGATTCACAGATGCTGACCAGTAAGTCCCAAAACAGAAAGACGGCCCTTTATGTTCAGACACTTGCCACGGGGACCGCCAGAATGATGGAAGCAAGTAAACAGCTTTAAAGGGACAATGCAGGTATGTCTGGGTGGCTCAGTTGGTTAAACATCTGACTTCAGCTCAGGTTGTGGTCTCGGGGTGCTGGGATCGAGCCCCTCATCGAGCTCTCCACTCAGCGGGGAGTCTGCTTGTCTCTCTCCCTCCCCCACTCATGCCCGTGCACATGCACTCTCATGAATAAAATCTTCTAAAAAATAAACTTTCCTCTTAAAAAAAAAAAAAAGACAATGCATAGCACAGGTCAAAAGTAAATGTTTAACAATTCAGCATCAAGGCTAACCCTAAGGGTAGAAGTGTGGGTTCTGTGTTCAGCCAACATGTGCTCTATCCCTGCATTTTCAGTAGATGCCATGATTTACTGTGTCAACTGTGAAGGGCCCACGGTGCTGGTGAAGACAGCAGCAGGCCAGCAGTCTCTTGACCACACCAATGTGAATGCATTAATTCTATCTGTACCAGTGACAAAGCTCAAAGAATTCAGAGAAATACTTTACTACTTCAACCCCCTTTTTTTTAAGATTTTATTTATTTATTTGAGAGAGAGGGCGCTCAGAGAGAGAGAGAGAGAGCACACAAGGAGGGGGAGGGGCAGGAGAAGCAGACTCCCCATTGAGTGGAGAGCCCGACTGAGCTCATGACCTGAGCCAAAGGCAGATATCCAAACAACTGAGCCACCCAGGCACCCCTCAACCCCCTCTTCTAAGAGGAATTCAGCTTTACACTACAATTTTTTTTAAGAGGAAGAGAGAGAGTGTGCACACGAGTGGGAGGGGCAGAGGGAGAGAGAATCCCAAGCAGGCTCCACACTCAGCTTAGAGCCCAAAGCAGGGCTCGAGCTCACGACCCTGAAGAGCATGGCCTGAGAGGAAATCAAGAGTCGGACACTCAACCAACTGAGCCACCCAGGCGCCCCTAAGCTACAATATTCTAACTGATGTCTCTTTTCCAAAGCAAACACTCTAGCTTGGGAATCAGACAGATAAACCAACCCAGGCCTTACCCGGATCAGATCCTCCTTTTCAGTCTCGTGGAGCTGGTAGAGGAACTTGGAGAGTTCTGGATCAGCTTCCATCTTTCCCATGATCCTTTCCTTTTCTGCTTCACTCTGTGCACTGGCCAGTAAGGTACAGTATAAAACTGCCAACAGCAAAAGGACGAAAGGGAAGGTAAGGAGCAGGGGGTTGGGATAGAAAGCAAATTAACCAAAACAGGTGCCGAAGCTGAGTCTCCATCACACACGCACACATGCCGTGCATACACTCCAGAAAGGACCACTATATACTCACTCATCATCCTGTGCTGTCGCAACACTTTAATAAAATCGAACGTGTTGAAACCAAGGAGCAGAACCAGCTGGTTCTCACATTCCCGATCATCACTGGCTGTCTGCAGAGAGAAGGTAACGCCATGATTAAGAACACAGCCATCTGCTTCCTCCACTGTCCCATCTGCTAAGATACATACAATGAAAACAAAACAACATCTTGGCTGTACCTTCAAGATCTCCAACACTTCATCTGCCTTCTTCTGTGACACAATGGCATCATCATAGAAGCGACTGAGCTGCCTCTGTAGCCAAAATGCATCAATATCCCGAGGGTGCAAATCCTTCTTTTTGGAACTCATCAGTTCCCCCGAGGCTACAAGCTACAGAAATAACCAGGCAGTTAGCTCACGCCGTGTTTCCGTCTGGCCCAACTGCTTTCTCATCATCCTGCAACAAAGTTCTCCTTGCCACCCAGAGCCTACCAGCCTTTGAGGACTTCCCAGAATTTTAAAAACCCTGTTATACTGAATTCAGGAGCACACCAAACTAACATTTCATCAACACATGCCCTTGGGAAGGAGAATGAGTGACTGAAATCTTAAGAAAATCAAGACGTGAAAGTTTATTATGGCTCCTATAAAAGGCCAGCTTGGTAAGTTAAATAACAGGACCTACATACAAGAAACAAATGCTACACCCAGAAATCCCCTAGCCTTGCAGCAACAGGCAAGAACAAACTGTACTTACATTAGCCGAAAGGGTGCAACGCACTACAGCCTCGTCCCCTTCCATGTCATCATCAGATGCCTCTTCTCGAACCTCCCCATACACATCTTCATCACCTTCCTACAGAAACAGCCCAACCCCAATTCATGATTTGGAGGAGATCCTAACATCACCACAGATCCTCTCCCTTGAGTCCCTTAAAATTAGCTCCATGGCTGGAACAATGGCTCTGGGGGGAAACCAACAGCTTCCTGGAGCCACGGTCAGCCTTATTCCAGAGTACATGTAATTGAATGATCTCGTTACTCTAAGTCCACTTGGCATGGATTCATTAGATGCTTCTACTCTCTCTTCTGCTTCTTCCCTTAGGCTGCCACAATGGCAACCAACTGGATCACAGTCTCTCTCGTATATGCACAATCAATAAATGAAAAAATAGAACTATCAGCTAACAGGAGGGAAGAACAATACAGAAACTATGCTTGGGAAAACACATGGTGATCCAGAGATGTAGAGACCACTTAGCTTGCTCTCCACTGTCTTTATTCACACTCTCTCACACTGTAAGCACTCAATACTTAGCACAGGATCATGCTACAAACAGTAATTAGTAAGCATTTGACGAATGAATGCTACAAGCAAAGCACTCTTCTATAGTTTGTTGCCACTTTTTTTTTAAGATTTTATTTTTAAGTAATCTGCGCCCAACGTGGGTTTCAAACTTACAACCCTGAAATCAAGAGTCACATACTCTACCGACTGAGCCAGCCAGGCATCCCTAGTTAATAGGATTTTATGATTTTAAATAGCAACAAACAGAGCACATGGCTGGCTCAGTGGGCAGAGTATGCAACTCTTGATCTCAGGGTTGTGAATTCGAGCCCCACGTTGGGTGTAGAGACTACGTAAAAAGAAACTCAAATAAAATCCCATCGGGGCACCTGGGTAGTGCAGCCGGCTAGCCATCCAGCTCTTGGTTTCGGCTCTGGTCATGATCTCGAGGGTCCTGGGATCAAGCCCCATGTCGGGCTCTGCACTCAGCATGGAGTCTGCTTGACATTCTCTCTCCCTCTCCCTCTGCCCTCCCACTCGTGCTGTCTCTCCCTCTCTCTAAAAAATAAATAAATAAATCTTAAAAAAAAAAATCCTATTAACTACACTGCAGGAAGCAGCTTAGCAGTCATCTACTTTAGGCATCTTATTCAGCAGATGGAGGAACAAGCAAAATGGCCTGCCCAAGATACAGGCCCAAAATTCAGATCTCGTGGCTCCCAGCTGGGGGCTCTTTCCTTTGACTCTCTTGCGCTACCCCTACTTCCTGTCTTACTTAGTGTATGAGATTTCGAGGCCGGCACTTTACCTGAGCCAAACTCGCCCACTGAGAACTCTAAGGCAACTCTGAAAATTTTTTCAAGTGTCCCATTTGTTCCTATTTAGTTATATTCAAGAATTCGGATTAGGTGGTAAATCTCAGTGGCTGCTGCAACTTAGACAACCATGTACATAACATGCCCGTGCTCTTGGGCCAACATGCATGCTTTTGCAACTGGCAGCAAGACACAGTAGTGAAAAGTGGAAAATTCTCACCAGAAGATTAAAATGGAATAAAACAGAGTGGTGTACACCCTCACTGACGGTATACACTGTATTTCTGTCCTTCTTTCTACTAATCTATTTGGTTTGTTTTAAATTATTATATGTTTACATTTGTAAGTGTAAATTTACTTTATAAATCCCTAAAGATAACCATAGCAAATTTTTAGCAAAATAACATTTATGCCCAAGGTTGACACCCATATAACACCATAAAATTTATCCGGCTTAAGCTAGGGAGCTTCTTTATACCAGAAGTGGTCCCCTCACCTTAACAATTTCAAAAAACAAGGACAGACTGGGTCCGTTTACTTTATCACTCACCTCCTCATCAGACTCAAACTGAACATTCACACCGTATGTCTCATCAATGTTGTCATCTGCAACAATAAGGGATTGGAAAAAGACAACAGTGAGGGGCACCTGGGTGGCTCAGTCGTTAAGCGTCTGCCTTCGGCTCAGGTCATGATCCCAGGGTTCCGGGATCGAGCCCCGCATCGGGCTCCCTGCTCCGCGGGAAGCCTGCTTCTCCCTCTCCCACTCCCCCTGCTCGTGTTCCCTCTCTCGCTATGTCTCTGTCTGTCAAATAAATAAATAAAATCTTAAAAAAAAAAAAAAAAGAAGAAGACAACAGTGAATTAGGGAAATGAGGCACTATGGAGCTAATTCCTCCCCAACTACCTGACTTGCCCGTCCTCAGCATATATCTATGGTCTCAGGACCCACAAAGACACTTAACATAAGAGAGTCATCCATACTGCCACCCGTGAGGCCTTCTCCAACCCGCCAACCCTGGACATGGCCCTGCGCTGCGTGCTGAACCACTTGAGCACCCCCCAGCCCACTCCCACACAGGCTCTGCCCAAGTTTTCCCCCAGGTTCTATACAAAAGGTCTTAAGACTAAGAAATAGTTGCTGTAATCTAGGGACTCTGATTCACGGATCACAACTCCTCAGACACCAAACAGGTTATGGGAACTCATGGACACATTCAGAGGTTTTAATGACTGAGGCTTGAAAATCAAGTTTAGAGGTCAAAAGAACCACTTAATATGATATGGACATAAAGAGCTGTTACCCATATTCTGGATTTCCTTGTCTCCACCGTAGTCTGTGATCTTTTTGCCCAAGTTCACTAGCACATGGTATCTGGTATCATCTGTCTGACCCAACAGCAGGTCAATCTCCTTTCTTCTTTCCTTGTCCCGAAGCTTTTCATTCTTTAGGACAGCTAGAACTTCATCAGCTGCCCCACAAAGGATATCACGTGGCTGGTGGCCAAAAAAAAAGAAAAATTTTTAGAACGAGACACAGAACATCACTTGCCAGCTTTATGTAAGAATGGGATGTGAAGGGGCGCCTGGGGGGCTCAGTCGTTAAGCGTCTGCCTTCGGCTCAGGTCATGATCCCAGGATACTGGGATCAAGCCCCGCATTGGGGTCCCTGCTCGGCCTGCTTCTCCCTCTCCCACTCCCCCTGCTTGTGTTCCCTCTCACGCTGTCTCTCTCTCTCTCTCTATCAATTAAATAAATAAATAAAATCTTAAAAAAAAAGAATGGGATGTGAAGAGCCACACCTCTTTAAAACCTGAATACCATTTCTGACCATTTTCATTACTGTTAATTAAAAAAATGCCACAACTGTAGGAAAACCCTGTTTTTAAGATTAGGTAGGTGGTCACAGGAAGTAGGACCCAGCTTCCACAACAGTCTGGCGCATTTCTCCAGGCAACAGAGACACTGCTCTGTGCTCCTCTAGCCTACCAAACTTTTGGTAATTCTTCGTCCTCACTAGAGCCTCTGAGACTCATAAAGGCCCCTAATCTAATCACACATGTATAATGGTCAAAAGCACGGATTCCGGATACAAAATACCCAGGCTCATAGGGTGGCCCTGCCAAATACTACCTCTGTGACGTGGGAAAATTACTTAACTATTCTTTGCACCACATATGTCACCGGTAAAATGGAAAAAGAGTATTAACAGCACTTAATCACAGAGCTAATGTGAGGACAGAGAGAAGGCACGTAAAGCACTATTCTACATGAAGTGAGTGCTCAGTAAATACTAGCCACACTTCCACAAACTGCTATGGCCCACAAAGGAAAATCCACAGACAAGGTTCTGCTGGTACCTCCCAGTTGTGACTCTCTCCCTCTCCAAAAACGCAGCTTCACCCTCTGGCTTCCTCACCTGGTCCCCAAGGGCAGCCTGGATGAAGCTGAGCAGCACCTCATAGGTCTCCCGGGTCTCTTTAGTCTTGGGTTTATAGATGATGCCCACCATCTCATCGATTCCCTCGGACAGCAGGGTATAACCCTTCATCTTGTTAATGTCGTGTCGGTCCTCATCACGCTTTCTTCGCCTAATGAACACATGATGTTTAAGAGGCAGAACCTACACCCCAAAAGGCAAAACTAAATCAAGCCTACCCTCCTCTCCTCAGCTTCATGGACACACACAATATTTAAAAACATGAATCTGTACCTCAGCAAATGATTCCCACTTGGCCATCTTTATGGGAACACAGTAACAGGAAGGGAATCCTTTGTTATTCTCTCGCTAGACGCAATAAACGTTGCAATGAGACAGCCTCCTCATTCATTTGAAAAAGGACAACCCTTTTTACTTGGCATGACAACACTATATAATCGAATTTCGACTTGCCACCTCTCACACACATTTTCTTTTTCTAGCCAGAGAAACAGGCCCCAAAAGAATCTACTGCCATTGATTACCAACAAATTATAACAAACCTGGAAAGGAAGCCATACTCTGCAAAGTGGAGAATGAGTGATGTATTAACTCATTTCAGATATATCTAATCAAGAGGTGCCTGGCTGGCTCAGTCGATAGAGCATGCGACTCTTGATCCTGGGGTTGTGGGTTCAAGCCCCATGTTGCAGAAATTACTTAAAAATAAAATCTTTAAAAAAAAACAAATATAACTAACCAAAACTGGGCCTACCAATTTTTGAGACTTCATCATGGGAGAGGAGAAAGAGACAGAGATATCAGGGATTTCAAAATATAAAGATGAGGTAAAGTTCAATGATCTTTTAAGTTTTGAAATATATCCTCCAAAAAGAAAAACAACAACAACAACAACAAAACAAAAACCTGTCTTTCATACAATGGATGCTTGAATATTAGTCTATACCAACATAAGTAGGAAGTGGGCAACAGCAGAGGAAAGAAGGAGGGGTGGGAAGTTTGTAACGGAAGAAAAAGAGTTAATGAGACAGGGAATAGCGAGGGTCTTGAAAATACTGTGGAGAAAATTAAGATCTCTCTATGGGCCAGAAACATATACATTAGAAAAAGATCTAAAAGTTGTTTTCTCCGGGCGCCTGGGTAGCTCAGTTGGTTAAAGGTCCGACTTTTGATTTTTGCTCAGGTCATGATCTCAGAGTCGTGGGATCAAGGCATGAGTTGGCTCTCGCTCAGCACAGAGTCTGTCCCTCTCCCTCTGCTCCTACCCCTGCTCTGTCTCCCAAATAAATAAATAAATAAAATCCTTATAAAAGTTGATTTCTCACTTCAGTACACATATTGAGACCAAAAAACCTTTTAAATCTCATGTTCTGTTTTTACCTTCACTAAGTTGTTTTAATGCCACTAATGTCTCATCTTGCACCAAACATTTCAGCAAAAACACTGCTAAAATACTCAAGGAAAGGTAGATTTTGGATCCCAAGAAAAATCATTTTCTCCTTGGTACTCACTTGGCTCTTCTTTCCTCCTGCATCTGTGGTTTGGTCCGCTGAGCCTTATCTCCCATCCGGGTGCCCTCCAACTTCCCAACCAGGGACAGCACCTCTCCCGTGGGTTCATCCCGGCGGGTCCGGTCAATGAGAGAGCGGTCAGCTTGGAGGACAAGATTCGAGTTCTGAAAAGATCACAATGTTACTCAAGCTCTGACACGAGTAGGGCCACTTCCTGTATCACAGGAATACGACTTGACAATATCATAGTAAGAAATGCAGCAACTAAGTGCACATTCGGAATAAGAGATTTTCCTTAAGATGAAAGAGCGCCACACAACTGCACATGAGGAAAGAGCGATCAAATCAGTTGAACGATCCTTGCTCCTAACACTGCCCGCAATAACCCACACCTGGGAAAAGTGTTGGCACGCTGGGGGTGACACAGAAGGGGGCGGGTATGGCGCCGAGGGGACAGGGAACAAACACTCCTAGCAGAACTCTTAGTCCATCCCGCCCGCCCTAGACCCTAGTGGGCTTATTCATGTCGTCGTGTACCCCCACCTTCGCCCGGATCTAACTTCGTCTCCGCTTTCGTGGTTCACCTGCAGGCCTTCAGACTAAAACTCCCTCCGCCTCCCGCTCCCCAGTGGATTCCCCAGCCTGGGTCCTTCCGCGAGCCCACACGCACCGCCTTGTACTCGTACTGCAGGCTACGGGCGGTCACATCCGCCATGGCAGCGTCTGCTCGGGGATCTCAGAGCGCCGCTCCCCTCACCACACGCTACCAAAAGCCGTTGCCGCTCGCTCCCGCCCGGCCGCAACAACGCAGGATTGACGCACAGGAGAGAGAAAGAGACGTGCCCCCTTCCGCTTCCGGGTCACACGCCGGAAGTGTGGGTGGGGCGTGTCTCGGTGAAAGTGCGCAGCGGACCCGCGGCCTTCTGGGCGGGGCCGAGACCCCCGGGTCCGCGAATTCCTGGATCCCCGACTCGGGTTCCGGCCACCTCCTGCGACTTTAGGCCCACCGCGGATAGGCTTCCACCGTCGCATTGCTTCCAGGACCCCTCACATCGTAGCGAAACGTCCGCCTGCTTAGCCCCCTCTCCCAACCCAAGCGCTTTTCTACCCATTTCTTCCTGACTCTGGCCACCGTCCTGTGAGCTGTGCTGGTGAGGGGTGCTAACTAGCTCCTTTCCAGTTGAGGAAACGGAAGCACCCGGAGAGCGATTTAAGAGTGTGTGTATGAGAATTACCGATAATCATCCTTTGGGTTTCAATTCTGTATTTAACAATTGAAAGAAAACTCTTGTCTGCCACCTGTTCACCTAAAACCCATGCGTGTCAACAAGACCCTGTTCTGGGCCGGCCGGGGCCTCCTATTTGCACCCAAATGCTTGTCTCATTCCTTCGCAGAGCCCAGGCAGCTGCCCTCTTGGCAGGACCAGCTCCCTGAAGGCAGTGACTTAATTTCTTCCTCAGCAGCAAAGGCCCCGGGTCCAGGAGGCACCGCTGCCTTCCCACCCCAATCAACCAACCAGTTCTCACCTATGGAATGGCAACTCAGAGCTGAGCGGTTACCTCACTTAGAGCCTGTTCGCTTTTGAAAGAGGAACGAAAGGGAAGATACGTATTAAGCCAAAGGAATTCATCCTCTGTAGCAGTCTCTGGGCCAAATTTGACCTGCAGGGGTATTTTGTTTGGCTGTTTATTGACTCCTTACTTAAAAATTGGGATAGTTCTTGGAAAATCTGGACTTTTAGCATCTATGGAGAAATCAGAACGCTGGCCACATGAGACCCTCATTCCTACATGGCCTTCTTGCCCAGTGCTAATCAGCAACTTGCTGTTCTTAGAGGTACACATGCTCCTCCCACTGCTCCTGTTTTCTCATACCTGGCCCCTGTAGGCATGGAGTTTGCAGCCCTGACCGTGTTTTTGTCTAACTGGGCCTTCCAAGGGACAGTCAAGTCCTTGCGGCAGCTCTGCTCCTCAGTGGCTTTGTGACTTTGAGGTAGCTAGCTAGCTACCTGGTCTCTCTGGGTGAGCATCATTTTGTCATCCTTAAAATTGAGGCAGTAAAACTTCCCCCCATGTGTGTTGTGATTAAATGAGGTAGTGTGTTTAAAAGCACCAGTGAATTGTCTGACTCAAGGTGGGGGTCACTGAAGGTTATTTGAATCTGAATCCTCAAGACCGACTTTTATTTTATGGCCATCCTGTGGTTCACCCACTTGACACAAAAGAACCTGAAAAATATTTCAGGGATTCTGCTCTGCGTTTCTAGAGGAGTAGTATTCATGTTCACAGTCAAGCCTGGGCTGTGGGCAAATCCGTGAAGCAGAGGAGGTATGGGGAGTGACTACTCATGGGAACAAGTTTTCTCATTGGGGTGATGGAAATGTTTTAGAGTTAGATTATGAGGATAGGTGCACAACTCTGAATGCAGATTAAAAATCGCTGAATCATACATCTTATTTCTTTTAAGATTTTATTTATTTATTTTACAGAGAGAATGAGAGAGCACAAGCAGGGGGAGCAGCAGGAGAAGCAGGCTCCTCGCCGAGCAGGGAGACTGATGCGGGGCCTGATCTCAGGACCCTGGGACCAAAACTTGAGTGGAAGGCAGACGCTCAACCATCTGAGCCACCCAGGCACCCCTTGTTTTTTTTTTTTTTTTTTTTTTTTACTATTAACAGGATTATCCCCAGGAAGCTGAAGGACCCGAAGCACCCTGACAAGCACAGACCCTTGGTGGGGGGCGTTCATTACCACGTTGGATTCAGCTTTAATTTTCTTCCAGTCTATGTGTGCCCATTGAGCTGCCTCTCTCCAGAGATTGAGAATTCAATATTCCCTACTGCCAGGCCTGGACACAGGGTTACCTAGCCTCTTGGGCCCTGCATTCCTGCACCTTAAGACCTGTCACTTCATTTAGTAACCTCTCAAATATTATATGTGCACTGAACTTTGTGAGCACTTTTAGGGACTCAGAGAAAAACGAGACGCAGTTAGAACCTTTGAGAAGTTACAGTCTTGGAGAAATGAAACGTACCAGTAACTGCAATTAAAAAGCTAAGTGGGGGGGGGGCGCCTGGGTGGCTCAGACAGTTAAGCCTCTGCCTTCAGCTCAGGTCATGATCCCAGCGTCCTGGGATCGAGCCCCGCATCGGGCTCCCTGCTCAGCTGGAAGCCTGCTTCTCCCTCTCCTACTCCCCCTCCTTGTGTTCCCTCTCTCTATGTCAAATAAATTAAAAAAAAAAAAAAAATAAGTGGGGGGTGTCTGGGTGGCTCAGTCAGTTAAGCGTCCAACTCTTGGTTTCGGCTCAGGTCATGATCACAGGGTTGTGAGGTTGATCCCCACATCAGACTCCATGCTCAGCGGGGAGTCTACTCAAGATTATCTCTCTCCATCTCCCTCTGCACCCCCCACCACTCTCTCTCTCTCTCTCTCTCTCAAATAAATAAACCCTTAAAAATTTTTTTAAATAAAAAAAAAAAAGCTGGTGCACCTGGGTGACTCAGTCGGTTACGTGTCTGCCTTCAGTCATGATCCTGGGGTCCTGGGATCAAGCCCAGCATAGGGCTCTCTGCTCAGCGGAGAGCCTGCTTCTCCCTCTCCCTCTACCTGCAGCTCCCCCTGCTTTTGCTCTCTCGGTCTCTCTCTCTCTCTGTCTCTCTCTCTGTCAAATAAATAAATAAAATCTTTTAAAAAATAAAATAAATTTTTAAAAAACTGTAAGATACCAAAAAAGGAAAATTCCGTATGTTCCCATACCTCCTCACCTTCCCCCCTTAACTACAGCCCCCCAGCACTGCCTCTGTCAGAAAGTCTCTCTTTTGTGTCCCGCCCGCTGCTCCATTGCAGGGTATTCAGTAAACTTCTAGCTCCTTAAAAACAAACAAACAAACAAAAAACCCAAAAAACAAAAACAAACAAAAAAACCTGTGCAGTAAGCGCCACAAGGGGGCGCTGAGGGAGATCAGAGAAGTCACTTGATTCAGGGGCATGAACAAGAGTTCACAGTCCTAACGGATGGCTAGGATTTCAGAAGAGGCAAGGAGTGGGGGAGATTTCAAGGGAATACAGAAGAAGCAAAGTATGAAGGTGGGAAGACAAAGACATGTCCTAGGAACTGTTAGGAACTCAATTCAGTTGAGGGAAGGGCAAATGTAAGGAATGGAACAATGTAATATAATTTGGATAGATAAAATTTAGAATCTCTTGAAAACATAATGCCATTGTAAAGAGTTTTTACTTTATTCTAGGAGACCATAGGAAGCCAGACAGATTTCGGGGGGGGGGGGGCTGTTTGTTTTTTGCAGCTTTATAGCAGGTGTTTGATTAGAGGGAATAACATCTAGATTAAGCAAAAACTTACTATTTATCACATGGCAAGCATTTTCAAAGTACCACTTTGGCATACATGGTCTCATTTAATCCCCATAAAGCCCTATTAAGTATATTTCCCCCATTTTAGCAATGAAGAAATCGAGGCCCAGAGAAGATAACTGACTTGCCTGGCCTCACCTACCTCAAAGCCAGGCTGTCTCATTCCAGACCCTCTGTATAGGGGCTTCCTCACAGAGCTGGGCAGGAGGAAGGTGATTCCCATAGTGCTAGGTAAGATGTAGGTGAGAGAGTGGGGTGTAGGGGGTACTAGAGGCAGAGAGTACAGCTGGGAGGCTATTGAAGGAGGCAGAGCAAGAGATGAGGTGTGCCTGATAGGGGTGCCACAGGCAGGGGGAATGAAATGTTAGAAAGGTGAGCGAAATTCAAAGGGACTTGGTGATTGTCTCTAGTGTGTCCAGGAAGCCCTTAGGTCGCCGGAACTCTTGGGGTTGGATAAGAGGAGTGCTGGGTCACCGAAAAGCCCCTGGTAACTTGCGTACCAGGTGGTGAAATGCCTCCTGATCTAGGATTGAACATTCACATTCTGGGGTTCGAGGGAGGCTGAATTGAATGACCCCAGTAAACACCATGTCCTCCATGGAGAAGGGATTCAGTAGATGGTAGTTTCCTCTCCATTAGCCTAGAACATCAGATCACCCAGTCATGCACACTTTTGAACTACTCCATTCCTTTACTTCTTCATTTAGCAAAATTGTATCGTCTCCGTGCCAGTCATCACACTAGGTTCCAGGGCTGCACCAGCAAACAAAACATTCTATGCAAATGAATGTTTAAGATTTAACCAGGTCGTGACAAAATTGATTTTCTAATTAATTCATCTGGTGTAGGTCTCTAACAGGCTTTGCTCCCTTTCAGGTCTTTGCCGTCGGGGGCAAAGCCCTTGTATTAACCAAGAGGCAGTTTGATGTAGTGGTTAAAAGCATGGACTCTTGTGTCAGGCTGCTGGGGGGCAAATCTCAGCTTCACCCCTTCCTAGCTGTGCATTCTTAAGTCAGTTCTTAGTGCCTCAGGTGCACCCCCTGTTGAACTGAGATAGTTTTACCCACTCCAGAGGAGTGCTGGGCACCTAGAACTCCGCCAGGAAATAACAGTAAGGGTTAAAGGACTGTCCAACAGAGCTGCGTTTCTCAAAAGCATTTATGAAATACTTTGTGTCTAGAGGCAGTCCGTGATTGAACACAGGAAAACTGTCTCATTCTTTGTCATACCCTTGCTTTCTTATTATAAATGGTCTTACCTGATGGCCCTTCCACCCAAAACTTGGTTCTGAACGGCTGTTGGCTCTTCTCCAAACTGCAGCCCTCACATGGAAGATGACAGTTCGCCAGGACCAGGCGTCTCCAGTAGCATGGCTGTAGGCTGGCTGGCTGTGCCAGAATGTTGTGTACTGGGGCCAGAGTGTTAGGCTAAGTATGTGACCTCACCGGGTGACTGACTGGCAGGGCCTCCCGAGAACTCATCTTGGGGTGCAAGTGGCCATAGGCTTGTTGAGAAATGAAATAACGTCCTAACTATATATGAGGTAGACTCCTTGTAAAGCCAGTCACACATCAAGGTGCGGCTCATACTGGTTCTGTGATGGATCCGTTCCTAACGAGGCAGCTGGTGGCTTGCAGTTTCAAGGACTGGCTTCTGCCACAGATGGAGGACAGACGGTTGTAACAAGATGAGTCTCCTCCTTGTACTGGGCAGCTCCTCTGTTAGGCTTCCCCCTCCCTACTATCCCATTCCCTCCAGTTTCCATTGCAGAATAGAGCTTTTAAAAGAAAAAACAGGGGCACCTGGCTGCTTCGGTAGGAAGAACATGCAACTCTTGATCTCGGGGGTGTGAGTTCGAGCCCCATGTTGGGCGTAGAGATTACTTAAATAAACTTTAAAAGAAAGAAAGAAACAAAGGAAAAAAGAGAAAGAGCAAACAGGCCATATCTGCACTGCATCTCACCACACCCCTGCCCACCTTCCTCTCTGGGCCCTGATTTTCTTTCCTCTTGACAGTTCCAAGTCTCTGCCCGTTAATCTCCCCAAGCCGCAGACCGCCAGCTGGGACGAAATCCAAATCCCAAGCCCCAGTGATTTTTTCCTGAGGCACTGTAGCCTTCTTAACTGTGTATCCAACCAACTTTTTAAAAAGCCAACGAGCATGGACCCAGCACTTGTCATGCACTTGTGACTGGGCCCGGTGAGAGGAGGGTCACCACGTGTGAGCTCTTCTCAGGGGCAGACACCAGCAGCTGGGGCAGGCTGAGTGAAGGCTTAGAATGCTAATTCCTGCCAGAGACCAATGTGCCAAGGAAATAGGAAGAGAAAGCATACACCAGTACCTCAGGAGCCCCTTGGGGGTCCTCTGCAATTGCTCTTCTCCCCTCTCCCCACCAGAGATAACCACTTCCCTGACTTTTTTTTTTTATTAGCCAGGCCCTTGCTTTTCTTCATAGTCTTACTACTTATGTATGATCTCGAAACAACATATTGCTCAGTTTTGAAAAAATGAGTAGCAAGCACAATACCCTGCCATGCAAAGAGAGGGCAATATGGTCCCAATAGATAGAGGCAGCAGAAGGTCAAAGCAGAATGCCTGCATCAGAGGCTGGCCTCAGTTCCCCTGAGCGTCTCTGGGGCTACTGCAGGCCGTGGGCGGGTGAGGCCACAAAAGAGGCCTGGAAGCACAGGGTTCGGGGCAGTTGGGCATCTAGCAGGGTCGTGGTATGGACAGGTACAGCTTCTTGGAAAGGGGTACATGTGAGGGGTTTTCGTTGTCATTATTTATTTATTTTTTAAAGATTTTATTTATTAATTTGACAGAGAGAGAGAGAGAGCACAAGTAGGCAGAGTGGCAGGCAGAGGGAGAGGGAGAAGCAGGCTCTCTGCTGAGCAGGGAGCCAGATGCGGGGGGCTTGATCCCAGGACCCTGAGATCATGACCTGAGCCGAAAGCAGCTGCTTTACCAACTGAGCCACCCAGGTGCCCCTGTTGTCATTTTTTAAAACTCTGCATGGCCCAAACTCTGACTTTATTCTACTCTCACACTTGTTTAGTAGTTTGGCTAAGTATAAAATTCTAGATTTGGAAACCATTTATCTTCTTGCTTCTAGTGCAATGCTGAGAAGGCTGACACCCTGCTTCTTGATCCTGTGTGTGTGACCTGTTTCTGCCCTGAAACTTGTAGAATGCTCTGTCCTGAGTGTTCTGAAACTTTATGATAAAGTACCTTGGTGTCAGTTCATTTCCATCCATGTGCTGGACACTCAGTCTCAGTCTGAAAACTCATGTCCTCCAGCTACAGGATACAGGCTTTATTCCTTCCTCGGCATGATTTCCTCCTCTCCATTTTCTCTGTTCTTTTTGGGCCCCCTGATTGTCCTATGTGGGACCTACTTGGCAACCCTTATAATTTCTCTCCACTCTTTTCTAGCCCTTGGCATTTTCACTCTAATCTGGGGAGATTTCTTCTGTTTTACCCTTCAGTCTCTATAGCACCCGCCATGCTTGTACATTCCCCCACTCCACACCTTTGCTCCTTTGTCAGCCAAGAACACCTGCGGCCAGTCTTGACCCTTCCAAGGCAGATGGGCCACCACCTCTTCCTCAGGGCCTCCCTGGCCTCACCTTCAGAGTCAGTTGAACATTTACCAGCTACTCACCGAAAATAGGTGAACAAATATAAATAAATACTATTTCAAACAAAAATAGTAAGGAAGGATCCTAGAATCCTTAGTTATGAGACCTCCCCTGTGCTGGCTGTGAAGTAATCATCCTTCAGCTCCAAACCCACCTTCTATTCTGGGCCACCCTGCACACCACATTTCTGCTCTGCCAGCCACTCCCAGTTAGGTTATGCCAAGGGGAGGCACATGGAGGAGACTGCAGGGCTGGAGAAAAAAGCACTTGCTCCCACTTGTCCGCTTCCCGAGCCTGTGAGCGCCCCCCAGCGGCGCTCCTTCGTATGGGCGGGGGCAGTTCCTTCCCACAGCGGCAGTTCGCAGAGCTTCCAGCGTGCGCGTGCGCAGAACCAGCTACACCCTGTCCCTCGTCAGACGCCCGCACCAGCTGAGCAGCACCCCTCCTCTGGGGGCAGTTTCTGCACTGCAGAGCCCTCTTGAAATCTTTTTGATGTTTTGCTCTTGGTTCCTTTTGTTTTCCCGCCCTGGGGTGGTTGCTTCCCGCGGTTGCTACTTGATACTTGAGATGCCCTACACACCTAGTCAAGTTCTTTGTAGTAAGTTCTTGGTTCATGTTACAGGTTTGTCTCCTGACTAGACTCTCACTGTTACAACTCCCACCTTTATTTTACAGAAACTCTCATCTTTATCTTTTTTTTTTAAAGATTTTTTTTTTTTTAATTTATTGAGAAAGAGAATAATAGAGAGCATGAGAGTGGGGAGAGTCAGAGGGAGAAGCAGACTCCCTGCTGAGCAGGGAGCCCGACGTGGGACTCGATGTGGGACTCGATCCCGGGACTCCACAATCATGACCCAAGCCGAAGGCCGTCGCTTAAACAACAGAGCCACCCAGGCGCCCCTCTCATCTTTATCTTAAAGGAGGTGATGGAGACAGAGGGACACTTTTAAGGCAATATCCTGAATTCAGTGCTCTTGTTTATCCATAAGAATAGGAGATGGTTTCCCCAACGGGGCTTCCATTTTGACAAAGTAATAGTTCTCTCCTGTTTTTGCCAAGGACATCTACGGGTGAACCTGAGCATTTCAGCCCCCAGTGGCTTCATTTCTTTTCCCACACTGGCCACATTTCTTCCTGGCACAGGGGGACTTTCCACCTTTAGGTCTTCAGGTGCCCACTCTCCTCCAATTACCTTTTTTGTGTCCTGATCACTCCTTCATCAGGAAGAGGGAGGGCAGCTCTGATTCCTTAGCGTTTCCTTCCAGGGAATGGCCTCCCTGTTCTCTGGTTCTGCAATATTTTTAATTCCTAAGGAACTGTCACCAGATTTCACTTTGGAAAACCCAGTTGTAAATGAATCCCACTCATCCTTATCCAAGGAAAACGATCTCTAATGTTACGGAAAAGATTTGTTATGAAAAAGTCCTCTGTGCTTGGATTCAGAAGATCTGGAACAGCTTGCTCCCAGAGCTTCCTGATAAGCAGGGAAATTTGGGAAACTGTTCTATTTCCTTCCTGGGGAAATAAAAAAAAATCTTGTTTAGCAGAGCTCCAGAAGGGAACTTTCCAGTCAGCCATCCCCAAAGGACAAAGCAAATTTATCTTCATTAGAAATTCAACCACCTCCACCACCCACTGCAGCTCCACACAGTCCGAATTATCATTGCAGAGACGGGGCAGGGACAACATAAACAAGAGAAACTTAATCCGGAATGAACAATGTTGAGATATCAACCCACTGAGGCTCTATACAGCCTATGACAGAGATACAAATGCAATACTGTCCCGTTTAATCTGACAAAGGTTTTTCTTTTCATCCCTGATTTGAGGATATGCTCATGTGGAAATTTTACAAAGGTATGCAAATGAAACCACAATCTTTTCTTTCATAAATCATTCTTATCCAAAAGAATAAAATGTGATGAACTCAGGACTGTTGGAAGAATCCAAGGCAATTTGGTGACAGTGGAACCCAGAGAGGAGCACTCTGCTTCTCTAGTCAGATACGAACAGTGCATCTGGGATACCCGATGAGCACATGAGCAAATGGGCTCTGCTTTGCTCTACTGAACAGAATCATCCCTGGCAAACAGGACGAGAGAGAAGTGTGCCGCACTAAGAGAGGGCACGGGCTTGGCTAGTCGCACTCCCAGGAGTAAGAGCAGAGCAGGGGGACGGCACTCACCTGGCATGGGGAAAGGTGTGGGATGCTTCATCCCCAGCAGGACAGGTATGGATCCTCACTCAGCATCACCCCCTTTTCCATTAAAGCATGTTCACAAGTCTACCCTCTCAATATAGCAGAGCAGGTAACATTTTGGGCACAATTTGGGAAGCACATTGTGGGGTGTGTGTTTTGTTTTGTGCAAGTTTTTGGCTCAGAAGCAAGTTCTTTATTATCAAGAGTTATCTCCAATTATATACTTCACTGCCTCTGATCCAAGATCTCTATTTACCTAAAGAATGGTGACAGGGTGCTCTAGCAGAGACCCACGACCTGCCAAGGATAGAATTACTTGGATCAACATCTACAAGCAGAGCCTATGATCCGAGCAGCATATAGCACAGTAGCTAAGAATGAAGACTTTAGAAGCATATTACTTGGTTCAAGGTCAGTCTCTGACGGCTGTCTGCCCTTAGGCAGTTTCCTTTACCTTGAAGTACCTATTACTCTCTGTAAAATGGGAGTGATAAAAGTATGTTCCTCTCAGAGATGCCAAGAAGGCTAGGTGAAGTAATCCACAGAAGGTACTTAGGAGTCACTTAACAAAGGTTAGCAATTTTTACTACCATCACTCTCCAGCAGAATTCATAGGCCCAAGGGACCCAATCTGGAAATCTGACCTCCAGCCAGTGGTTCATCTCTCCTCTACTTTGCTACAAGACAAATCCTCTCAGCCCTTAAGTGTTTTCTGCCTTTACTGACATGTGGCTATCATCTAGCTAACAAGACTACATCCCCCCTTAAGGGAAAGGACCAGCTCTAACTTATCTAGAATGTACTCAAATATTTTGCCATGCGTTGTCATTAAGAATGATTTTATTTTAAGGATACACAATATATATACATTTGTTAGTGCACATATGATGTATTTTATGTACATGGCTTAGATAGCTGTTTAAAGACAACCAGTGCCTACTGGGAAATTATTTTCCACAAAAGTGTGGAAAACAACAAAGGTCAACTTAGGAGACAAAAATTAGACATGGATACAAAGTAGGGATATAGGTTTTCCTAATCAAGAACAGTATCCTCACCAGCTCCTCCCTGCCAGGTGGTCACCCCAGGGCAGAAAACTTTAATCACAGACGGAGCTTCAGGGTGCTGGTGCCCAGAGTGTGAGGGCGAGAAGGAAAGAGCGACAGACAAAGCAGCTGCTGCTTTGGTAGTGGGCTACAGCCTTGCCCCCCGCCCGCCGCACGGCAGCACCCAGACCGGACACATCCTGGTCACTGAAGAAGCGATGAGCCCCCTTCTGCCAACTTTTCTCGGGCAAATTCAATCCCCTTGCCTCACCAGAATGTCGGAAAGGTCCTCGGTTCCTTCCAGCTTTAGATTCTGAAGGAAGACCAAACACATGAACTTCAGCATACTGAAAATACAAGAATCATAACACAGATTCTAATCAAGGTAACAGGGGAGTGACTATAAAGAATGAGCTTTGCCCCAGGACTGTAAGTAAAATTATATAAAAGCAAATCTAATTTGCATGATAAAGCTAATTCCAAATCCTTGCCAACTGCAGGGAAAAAAAGCAAAAAGCAAGACTTCCTTGGCCCTGGGTCCGGAAGCAACCTCTCTCTGTAAAGGGCCCAAGAGCGAAGCTCTGTGCTCTGGCAGGAGCTAAGAGAAGTGGACGGCCACCAGGAGACACAATACGTGCCTGTTAACCGCGTCCATGCGTGGCCTTCCCCAGGCCCTCCCCGTCACTGCCCATCGCCTCAGCCCTGGGGATGGCCACGACAGCGCCCTTTCTCTCCCACCTGCGCAGGCCTTTCCCTACCTCGCAGCTCTTCCCCACCTAACACCCCCACTCCCACCCCGTGAATTCCCCACCAGTCCGGGCACTTGTTTCCCTCAGGATCAACGACTGAGCTCGCCACCAGCACACTGCCCCCTCACTGGGCTCCGGAGGCAGGCACGAGGCGCGGGCACTCAGCGACTGCCCTACCCTTGCTGCTGCACCTTCCTGTACTGCTAACGAGGGAAAGCTGAAACCACAACCCCCCCAAGTGTGGCTTCTGCGGCCTGGGTTCCAAGTGGGTTCGGCCTGGCTAATCAGCTGCACCATGCAGCCCCGCGTCCATCACTGCGTCCCAAGCCCTATCACACCGCACTTCCCAGGGGAGCTCATTACCAGAGTGGCCGCCGAAGAGTCCAGATGGGAGTGAAAGACCGTGAGAAAGGCCACAAAGAGTCATGTTCTCGTATTAAGTATTATGAGATTTCTCTTGGTGGCTCTAAGCTCTGAGTTAGCACAGATCCCTGTAGATGATCATGGTCGCTGACACGGCCAGTGGTACCAGCCAAATTTTCTCAAATAGCCCAAAGCCAAGCCCCAGTAACGGCCTCAGTGCGGAGCCCAGTGGTTCCCGGTCTGGTGCATCTCCCCATCCTTCAAACGCTGAGCGCTCTGGGCCCTAAAGACACACTTGATCACAGCAAAACGAACAACCCCGGCCCCACTGCTGGGGGAAGCAGAGCTGTGCTGGAGCCAGAGCATTATGGGCCCCAGCGAGGCCACAAAGTCATTAATGCTTTTTAGCAGGGTTTCCTCGGCCCCAGTCTACTTGGGAACCAGTGAGGACCACAGAGCTGCGCTCTCACCGGGGAGAGGCAGGTTTCTGTGGAGACACATAGCCCAGGGCAACACTGATTCTCAGACTGGTGCAATTGAGTGAAGTCAGTAATTCTTAATCTGGACACAAGATAAGGGTTTCTGAGCTTCAGAGACACCCATGCTTTCAGAGCCTGTGTGTGCTAGGAGAACACACCCAGTGGGAGAGCTCACCAGCACCTACGTCCATAAAGATGGTGTGAGGTTCCAGGCCATCAGGCAGTCACACTTCGGAATGTCAGAAAGATGGATGGCTTGTGTGCCCTCCTCCTCTGATGGGGAATCCTCCTCAGAGCCACTTGTGGATTTCTTGTCAGGATGGTAACAACATTACCTTTTTATTCATTTTTTTCTCCTAGTTATTCTTCCTTCATGTGGTTTGCTTCTGACATCAGGTAACTTAGGCTGCGTCAGGAATGACACGGAGGCGTTCTCACTGCCATCTCCCACCACCACGGGTGGGGCTGCATGGCCCCCAGCCTTGTCTTCGTGACTTCTGACCTGGACACACGGTCTCTCCAGTCAGCCGTTGGTGCTTCCTGCCTTCCACCCAGCAGCCATGTGAGTTCAGTGCTCCTGGGTTACAGCCACCCAGAGTGGCTCTGATGCACAAGGGTTCCCTGACAGGGCCGGAGTTGGGCTGTTCTGCTCATGCCTCAGCTGAGAATGCCCAGGCCTGGTGGTCGGCCCCGTGGCCAGACACACGCAGCACTTGTCCTGGCTCACTGGCCCTTCCACGTCGCTTCCCTACCCAAAATCAAAAACTAGCTTCTGCCAAATGGACACTGTCTTCTTCCTCAGTGAGGTCACGAGCTTAGAAGGAGTCCCTGACTCGCAGTGGCAGGTCCGCTGGGAAAGGCTGACAGCTGAGCTACACAGTCCGTCCTACACGGGGCCCTCTCTCCTCTGGGCCTGGCAGTCAGTCCAAGCAAAGCCAGACCTGGGACACAGAGCCGACCGTCACCGCATCACCTTCACCATGAGGCCAGCGGTCAGACACGGACACACGGGAAATCCCGGGCACTTCTACAGCACCCCGTTTGTGCTAGCATTCCAGTACAATCCGATCGACCCGCTCAAACCACACTTCAGTGTTCAGACAGGTGCCACACTCTAAGAGCCCCCTCTCAGCTCGGGCAGGGGGAGGTCAGAATCCACACCAGTGGTGCACGAGAGCGGCGAGGCCTAGTGACGCTCTACTTCAATGCCAACGCCTGCGTTAGGGCACACAGAGGATCCCCCACGTCCGGGCTTGTGGCGGCCGCGCTGGGCTGCCTCCTAGGTAGCACCAGCAGACTCTCGACAAGATGGGTCCCTGCCTGTCGCACTGATCACTGCCACAGCGGCTCAGCTCGGCTGCTGGCGCGGCACACTGTGGAGCCTGAGACACGGTCACAGTTGGCACTTCTCCTGCCTCCCGATGTGACAGGCACGCTGGTCCCAAGCCCTTCTTCACAGCTCTTGGTGGTCCAGCTGGGCTGGCCATTGCCTCCATGTCTTACGACTCCCTCCTCCTGCATCTGTCTTCCTCTCGCCCTCCTCTGTCCCCTCTGTTCTCCCCCACGTTTCCATGTGTCTTGACTTCAGCACCGGCAGGATTTGGCCTTGAAAGCCTTTGACACCCAATGATATCAAAGCGCTTTATGTTTTGAAATTGGGAACTGATAGATCACAATTCAGCATTTAAATTTTCCCATTTGGGTCCTCCTCATTATTTTCATTGCTATTCATACCCAATGGCCTTTTTCTTTTTTATTATTTTTTTTTTTTTATTTTTATTTATTTATTTGACAGAGAGAGACACAGCGAGAGAGGGAACACAAGCAGGGGGAGTGGGAGAGGGAGAAGCAGGCTTCCCACCGAGCAGGGAGCCCGATTCAGGGCTCGATCCCAGGACCCCAGGATCATGACCTGAGCCGAAGGCAGACGCCTAACAACTGAGCCACCCAGGCACACCCCCAGTGGCCTTTTTCTAAGATACTTCTAAGTGCCTGGATATCCTCTGGGGTTAAAAGTACTGCATAAGTCACTGTATTTAAGATGTCCTATGAGGTTGCCCATGAAAGATCTAATAAAAAAACTCAAACAGGTTGCTATGAATAAAGAATTACTCTCGTGCTTACCAAATTTACCTACCTTTTCATTGGCTAAATGTAGGAGACAGGCAAAGGCCAGAGGTATAGAGAGGTTCTGAGCCATGAGAGGAGGCAGGCTGAAAAACAAAGAGGCAAGTATTTAGCTAGGTCACTGTGGTTCTAGGAACAAAGGCTCTTTCAACAACTATCAATACACATGTCCAGTGAATAAACTAATGAGAAACAAAGAAATATTTCAGATGCATTTTATAAGCAGGTTTTTCCAGTTTCTTATTTGGAAATAAAATATCACTTGTTCCATTCCAGCCAATGGTACAGAAAAATGCCTTTTTTAAAATTGGTCTATATTAACTCATTTATCAATGCAAAGAAGAAACAGAAAAACTGCCCCAAATATTAAAACAGCAGATTGTGTAAGGATCTGTCACACTAGCAGCTCAGGCTAGAGCACTCTCAGCCGGGGCTCAGAGCAAGGGGTGGCGAGCCCCCTGCATTCCCTGGCACGTACCTCTTCTGCAGGTCCTTTGTGAGCCCGCTGAGCATCTTTTCATCAGCCACCTTCACCGGGTCCTCTTCTTTGCCAGTTTCCCTGTGGTTTGTCTAACAGAAGAAGGATATTGACAATTCAGACATTGAGAGTCAGTTTACTTTTGAGAAAGCAACATAAATTTCCAAGTTCTATCTCTGAAAAGTTCACATCTGAATGAAACGAAAACATTTTCTAAGTTACATCTTGAAGGGGACCCATGCCTCAGCCCTGGACCATGATACTGAACTCCATGCCTCAGCCCTGGACCATGATACTGACTACCAAGTTATGGTAAATGTGGATGTCAATGGCTAGTATAATCCCAGTAAAGGAAAAATTGCAAAGAGGCTTCTAGGTTCCTCTGAAGAAAAAAAAATACAAAATAACAAAAGCCATGATCATTTATAGCTTCAATTGGACTACACAACCAAGGGCAGCACAGAATCCGTAATCTATCAGGCAAGCAATTATCAAAGGATATCGTGTTTGGTATTTGCATTAAAATAACCTAGAATGTGTACATGATGAGAGGGGTGGGGTGACAGGATAGGATGGGTGACAGTTTAGATAAAACAGTCATACTTATTGGAAGTAGGTGTTCACTATACTATACCCTCTCTACTTGGAATATGTTTGAATATTTTCCTTCTTTTTTTTTTAAAGAGTTATTTATTTGAGAGAGAGAGAGAGCGCATGCGTGAGTGGGAAGAGGGGCAGAGAGAGACTCCTCAAGCAGACTCCCCGCTGAGGGTAGAGCCTGATGCGGGGCGCGATCCCAGGACCCTGAGACCATGGCCTGAGCCAAAATTAAGAGTCAGATGCTTAACCAACTGAGCCACCCAGGTGCCCTGTATGAATATTTTCATGATAAAAAACTTTTTTAAAAAAAGAATAAATCCTTCATTAACCAGAATCCCTGGAGAACACGGTATTATAAGTCATTTAAATTCCAAGTTTAAGTAGAACCCCTTTCCTACCTCTAAAAAAGCACATTTCTCTTACATTTGTATACTATTCAGTTTTAGTTGATAAAACCTTATGAATATGACTGAAGCTTTATCTGATATCCATGACTACACAACTCAGGGTCCTCAATCAAATCATGATTTTAACTTCTCAGCCAGCAAGAGGAGGTTTAAAAGAACAGGTTGAGTTTGGAAAGCTCAGAACACTGCCTGAGCAGAAGAGGTCCAGAGGAGAGGATGGAAGGATTCTGGTTAACTGAGAGTTCCATTTAGTTGGAAAGAGTTAGTCAACGTTTCACCTTGTTTTGAAGGAGAAAGAGACAATTTGACAGCAAAATAACTTTTTTTTTTTTTTTTTACTACTTTTCTACTTAGAAGACATTTCCCTATTAGATCAAAGGGCTCAAACATTTTACGGCATGTGAGATGTTAGAATTTGCTTTCCAAAAGAGTCATTCATCAACCTAAATTGCACCAGCTGTGAATATGTACTCCAAATTTTTCCTCAACTCCGTTTAATTAATTGCTAAAGCTATTTTAAAGCAGCATAAAATGCTTTGATTTCTATTTTGTGATTACCAGCAAGGCTGAATAATGTCCCGTGCACTAGTTTACCATCTGTATCACCTTTTGTTCATATACTTGGTTCATTTCGCTTTCAGAGGGGTGAGATCTTCCTTGTATTTCTGAATGAATGCTTTCCGTATTTGCCCTATTGATCTTGGAGCCTAAACCATGAGCCATTCCCCTCCCACATGCTGGGCACCTAGAGAGTGAGCAGAACATGTTACCTCTGTGTCGGCTTGCTTGGAGGACTTTGTCAGCAAACTCCACATGCTCTGTTTCAACTTCTTCATGTCCATCCTTTTGGCAGTCTTGGCATAATGAATTTCAATTTTATTTACCTGAAATAGATATGTGACAAAGTAAAATTAAGCAAAATAAAGAAACATTTACCACCAACCCATTGTAAAATCAAAAGTCTGGAGTTCAAATAAAGAATCTGGTTTAGTTTGATCAACAGAGTTACAGAGCTTCCTTTGGATATACCAAAATATAGTCCCTCATTTCAATCTAATTTCTTGTTGATCAACTGCAATCTACATTAAGACTAACCTGGAATTCCAGTGTAAAAGAGATAGGTCAAATATATATGAAATCACCAAGCCGGTCATCTGGTATGGGACAGACAGATGCTTAATGCATCATCATTTCATATGAACTGAATCTGGCCAAGATTGATTTATTTCCTTCCTTCCTTCCTCCCTCCCTCCTTCCCTTTCTTTCTTTTTTTTTGAAATATTTTATTTTTAAATAGAGCACTCTACACCCCACATGGGGCTTGAACGCACAACCCCGACATCAAGAGTCTCATGCTTCATGGACCGAGCCAGCCAGGCACCCCTGGCCAAGATTTTCCAGAGCCAAATAGCTAGCCTCACCCAAACAGCACAGAAACTGATTTTCCCTGCCTGCAGCCTTCATTCACATACTTTACCACTTGCCTCTAGTCATATGGTTTATCACCATCTCTAAAGAGATGGCTAGTTCCATACAAACTTAATTAGCCATCAGCTCATTCTTAACATGGCCCTATTTAAAAGTCAGCCACTTGGAGAGCAACAGGTTAAAATCGAGAAAGAAAAAAAAAAAATCAAGTCCAGACCAATGTGATTCTCATATAGGAGGAAAATTAAATAGTTCTCAGGCAAACAATCTAACATAATTCTTGGCTTTCACCTTTACCTTCTGAGGCTCAGCTACCAGATTTGACTCCCCATAAGTGGTGATGTCCAATCCTTGGACTTCAGGCACGTCACCATTCTCTTGTGCTGTCTTAGGTGGATGGCAGGATGTGAGGTCAAAGGTGCCACCTGGTCCCACAAATAAGTCATCCGACTCTTCGTAATCACTGTCAGCAGCCTGGGCAAGGAAACAGTTCTTCAAGTTTGGCAGAAGCTGCCTGAGAGGCTTTGAAGTATCCTTGAAAAAGACTCTGTATTTACACATTAAGAGCAGAGCACCTGAGAGTTCATTACATGAATCAAGCCTAGGATGGACTCCTAGGTGCCTCCAGTGATCTTCCTGTTATACATAAACTCTATGAAGAAGATATCTGTTAACTAAGACCGCCAGAGCAAGTTAGAAGGAATAATCACAACTGCCAGTGTCCCCTTTGGCTTCTAGCCAATTTAAGATTTCATTTTATGGGACGCATTTCCAAAACACCAGAGATCTGACCCACATGCCTCACCCAATGTGAGCACAAGAGGTGCCAGGGGACCCCAGCTGGCGGCAGGGGTGGGAGCTGTGCCTGGGAGCTGTGAAAAAGTCATTCTTGGAGCAAGCCCAGCAGGAATGGATCAGATCTCTGGGCTGGGACCCAGGACTTCGGTTTTTGAGCAGGCTCTCTGGGTGATTCTTATACCCCCTGAAAATGTGAGAAGCACTCTCCAAGAGGTCTGGATTTTCACTAAAAGTTCACAACCCAACTCACCTCCAAGGAAGATGATAAGGTGAACAAACTATTCTTCAGTTCTTGTCCCTCTCCCCTCAGGGACACAGAGGAGACCTAGTATTTTTCCCCCTTCTGTTATTTACATTTGCCATCTCATTAGTAGACTCACCAAAGGGATAGTGAGATTATTTAGTCTAAACCAAGATCTAAAAATGGGGAGTGGCTTGTACAAATTCACAACGTAAGAACCAAAATCAGAGCTACAAGCCCGGTCTCCTGAATCTACCCCATCGGCTTTTCCCTTTCAGATCACACCATCTTCACATGTCTACATGTCCTGTCTCCCTAGGCAAAAATAGTAGCTCCTAAAAGCAAGAGGAATATTTTCCTCTGAAATCCCAAAATAGCCAAAATAAGTGCTTTGTACAGGCTAAAGACATTGATTGGTTTGTTGGAGTATGAACATTCGCTTTCCAGATACAGGGCTTGAGGTAAAGCAGGCCTAGGTTTTGGCTGTTTCCTCAGCTTTGCTCCATTTCCTGATGCCTGGGGGGCGGGGTAGGCAGCCGTAACAACCCCCCCCTTCCCCGCCCGGTTTAGAATTTCCTACAGCCTTCCTCCATATAGAGAGAGCAGATGGGGAACAGGAAAGGCTCTTCCACTTACGAGAAAGGACAGAGCTCTTCTCTCCTTTTACCTGTAATCCAGGACAAAAGTTGGAGGTGTCATTAGGGTTGTTGTAATCATAGTCTCCAATTTCTTCATAATGTTCAGTTCCTGCTCTCTGGCCTTGGGCCATCTTAAGTAACTAGAATGAAGGAAAGAACAACTTGCAGAAAGCAATTTCTAGAAAAGCAGCTCTAACCTAGGTTGGATAATAACCCTAGTTCTCATGATCAAGCTCCTAGAATTACAGAATTTTAGAGTTCTAAGGGCCCTGAGAAGTCATCTAATCCTGACAACTTCAGCTGCACAACTCCGTTCTAGAGCAAGCCTCAGGGTAGAAGGGCTTGGAGACTCCATCCATCCCAAATAAACCAGAGCAGCTGGTTTGCAATTATGTCTGCACACAACTTCATTTGAAAAAGGGTTCATTAAAAAAAAAATTATATTAAAAAAAAAGAAAAAGGGTTCATTAAAAACAAAACTGCCTACAGCTATCTGAAAAGAAGTCAACTTGTTGCTGCTCAAACAATTCTGAGAGAAAACCCACTCACGATTTTAATTCACAGACAGCTGGTGTCCCATTTCTGGGGCAAACCCTGCTCCCTACATAGCTAAAGGGAGAAACATCCAGCTCTTCTCCCCGTCATTACACCCCCAGGTCCTCGTTCTGCCTTCCAGTGCCTCACAGAACAAGTCTGCCTCCTCTTTTGGGAATGCCTGTGACCACACTCCTTCAGATATTTGCTGGCCATTAGACCAGTGATTTTTACCTGGGGTGTGTCTCTGGGGTGAAGGAAGTGAGGATGAAGGTATGTACAGTTTACAAGGCATATTGAATATTTTAATACAACAATATACTCCAAAAGCAGCCAAAAAAAACCGCCCTCACAATGTTTTTGTAATAAAAGTCCAAAAATAATATTCAACGATAGGTATTTATTGACTTAAGAAAAGTCCTCTTTCTTCCACAGTTCCTCATATGACACCATTTCTAAATCCCTCTCCATTTAGGATACTCTCCTTTAGGCATACTCTAAACTGTCCATAGTCTACAAGAAGTGTTTCAGGAAGGGGACGTGACCCCCTCTGTATCAGCTGGTTGCTACTAGAATCCCCCTATCAGAATATTAAACTAGATGGTTGATCTGTACGGTCTCTGGCCAAACAGTGCTTATTAACCCAGCATTTAATTTCCAGGGTTTCCAGAGTTTAAGTCATTTTCCCTGTGTAGCTCTGCTGGCAGGACAGGGATCTCCAGCCCCTGCTGCCTGGCTGCCCCACCACACACAGTGACTTTGACCCTGTGGACAATCAGAAGCAGAAGTTCTTGCTTTTATAAGAGATAACTCTAAAAAAACCAAAAAAACCCAACCACCCCTGGAATGTAATGACCTAATGAATATGCAAATTCCCACCTAAGGGCACAATCTTCAAATTCTCATTATAAGGGCTGAGGGGTAGGGGGGTGGTGGCTTGCGGCCACAGAAAGCAGCTCCAGTCTGGGCAAGGTTTGGTAGAAGCGTCCTACTGTCCTGCTCCTTCTGCCGCAGGGCCCCATTTTCCCATTAGAACACGAAGGGGCTAGCACCTAACCAACACCGACTGCAGCCATCGTTTCTACTGCTCTGCAACGTTGCATCTCTTTCTGCATTTTTTAAAAAGATTTTATTTATTTATTTTTATTGATTTGTCAGAGAGAGAACAAGCAGGGGGAGGGGCAAAGGCAGAGGGAGAAGCAGGCTTCCTGCGGAGCAGGGAGCCCGAGGTGGGACTCGATCCCAGGACCCTGGGATCATGACCTGAGCCGAAGGCAGACGCTTAACCAACTGAGCCATCCAGGTGCCCCTCTTTCTGCATTTTTAAGAGTATTTCTGTTAAGTAAACAGTATTGATTAAAAAGAAAAATATATTAGTGTTGGTTTATAAAAACACAATGGGAGATAGTGAATATGGTATACATTATCACTAAGGCCTTGTAGAGAAACAGGCAAAATAAGGAAGAGGAAACTGAAGAGTTTGTGTCTATGACACCACAAGACCAGAACACCCAGGAATGCAAATGAGCAGAAGGTCCAGATAAAACGGAATTTAGCAGGAACCACTGCCTGGTAACCCTGGCAACAGTGACACGCGCTTGCTGCCAGCATCCCCAGAAGAGGCACAGGCAGAAGAAGTGAACAGCGACTGGGGTCCAGCTCCTGGTGGTCTAGATGCTCATCGGAGCAGAGGAGCCTCGTAGGAGCCCGGGAAGATGGCACAGCATTAGGGAACTCCCTGAGGACTGCATGGTCAGGTGCTTGGCACTCACATTACCCCACAAGTCACAGTGGGGCTCGTGTCTACACCATGATCATGAGGAAGGCCGTGTGGCCTGGGGAAAGCATCTGGCTAGTGAATCCACAACTTCAATGAGAAAGTGAGAGAATCAAGAAATAACTATCACCATGTCCAACATGTATCACCTCAACGAAAGACTGTCCCCCTAGCGTTTCAGCACGGAGCCTCAGCAGTCTCACCAGCTAAAGTATTTCCAAATCTTTAGTGTGCCTCGATCCCATAAGCTTTCCCTTTAGCTTTGCTACACCCGTTGCATCTCCCGGTGACTGCCCCTGGCTAACACACACCCCTCCCCGCGTGCTCTCCTTTCCTCGAAGGCACGGGCTGGCAATCACACTGCCAGCCATCTGATGCCTCCCTTGCTACCAGCATGTTCGACAGTAGCAGCCTGGAGAAACGAAGGAGCAGTCTTACCCTGGTGCCTGGTTTGAGATGCAGCTGGACAAGATGATCAGTCTCATAGAGGAAATCCGTGGGAAGAGTGGTGGCTCTCCAATTCTGGTTCTCCAAAGTGGACTTGGCCAGAATAGTAGAAGCCTATTAATTAAAAACAAGTTTTTAGGCATTTTTTTTTTTTTGAGAGAGAGAGAGAAACTGAGAGAGCACACGTGAGGGGGGAGTGGGAGGGTGGCAGAGGGAGAGAAAGAGAGAAAGAATCCACACTGACCAGAGAGCCTGTTGCAGGGCTCCATCTCACAACCCTGAGATCATGACCTGAGCCAAATCAAGAGTCAGATGCCTAACGACTGAACCACCCAGGTGCCCCTAGGCATCTTTAATAAGAATGGTCAAAACATATATATATTTTTAAGTAGCTCGGGAAGGATTTGGGCAGCACTAGTCTGTCAGAGTTCCCAGTCTATGTAAAAGAGTGATTTTGCTAGACATTATTCATATTCTAAACCTGATTCTATCTGCCACTGAGTTTAGGACTATTTCTCGATTCCTCTTGAGTTTGAGGGAGAATGAAACCATCCATTTACTCTAAAACTTAAATTTGTAATGAATTAAAAAAAAAATCACATCTGAAAAGAGTGAAAAGAACAATTTAAGAAAGCATAAATGCTAATAAATCTAGCACAAACCTTTGTTTTTTTAAAATATACATCAAAGTCAATATCATCGTCAAAATCAATTTCAAAATCTTTCTTTATACTCTTCTTTTTGTTCTCTGATTTGGAGGAAGCATCATCTGCAGAAATGAAGACAAATGTCAACACTGTTCACCTCTGTGGACAATATTGTGTACCCATTTTGCAAGATCTTAACCGCAAAAATGTCGGCATTTTTGTCTGAGCATAACAGCATTAGGAAAAGCAAACCATACACCTAGTTTCATCCTTAACTTATAATTTGTGGTCTTGCTAACAAAACACAATTAAAAATACGCTAATTAATCCCTTCTTTTCAAAGAGAATGCAAAACACATAATACTGGCATGGCCCTTCAGAGTTCTAGAGTCCTGCCTTATAAGCCTGTGGTCATTCCCACGGATGGCCACTGTTCAAAGTCACGTGGATACTGGATGATCATCGACACTATCTCTTAAAGTTCATACTTGGAAGTACATACATTCAAACTTAGAAGTACATACGTTTGAGTCGGGGTCTAAAGCGCCAGTGATCCGGGCCAGCCCACATCGACATGGTACGGGGACTAAAATAGGAATATTCTCCAGGTTTCATGGACAGAAGGGGGCACATGGTCCTAATGTCTCCATCCCCCAGGGGAATCATTTCTTCCCTGTAACACACATGAAATGTTTTTACATGACCAACTGTGTACATGTCAATATACATAACACAATCATGCCATTTACATGCAAAGCAGCATGTGATGAAATTGAAGACTCCACCTACCCACTTCTCCACAGATGAGCAGCATTTCTAAGAGTAAGTTCAATATAAATATTTCATCTTAATAATTCCTTAGTTTTTACTTCATCAAAGTGCTTTTCTCTTAATTCTATAACATTATGATCATAGCTATACAAGGTTTTAAAGTGCTTCATGAAATGCAAGTTTACTCATTTGAGAGACAAGAAAGAGTGGCAGAGAGAAAGTAAGTTGTTTTGTTTTGTTTTTAAATTTTATTTATTTATTTGAGAGAAAGAGAGAGCACAAGAGAGGGGGTAGCAGCAGAGGGAGAAGCAGGCTCCCCGCTGAGGAGGGAGGCGCATGCGGGGCTCAATCTCGGGACTCCGGGATCATGACCTGAGCTGAAGGCAGACACTTTAACCGACTGAGCCACCCAGGGGCCCTGGAGATAAAGTAAGTTTTTATGTAAGACTGCCAGAGTTGGTAAAATGCCAGAGCTGGGAGTAGGACACAATTCTCTGAATCAGCCTCAAGATCTTTCTTTACACAAGGCTTCCTGCCATACAAGATGATAATCTCTCAGTCTTTCTTTACCATCCTTCCGTAAGCGAGGGCTCCAATAACACTTGTAGTGCCTACGAAAAGTGAACAGATGTTATTCTGATTTGTCCCCTAACTGATTTGGGGGTGACACTTATAATCTGTTAAGCCACCTAGCTTTATTTTGTGCTGTGTGTGAAGAGTCTAACTGGCCAGTCCAGCATGGTAGTTGGGTTTGGTTTTTCAACCTTTCTGCAATGTCCTAGTATGTGCAGGTAGCTTTCTCCTAAGGCCTGATACGTCACAAAGTATATCAGTGCTGCTATACCGCCCTCTAAAGGTAAAGGTAACAAGGAAACCTCAGACGCCGAGCAGCTTTTTATCTACACTGAGCCATATGTATACATCCTCTTTACAACAAGCTTCGTGGAATAAGGTTAAAAAGCTTTAAAAGAGGACTTTGCTTTTATCTACAGAATCTTTACTTTAAAACCAGGAAACTGTATTTGTCTATTTATTGTATAATTAAAATTTAATTTTATTATTTTTTAAAGGTTTTTAAGTAATCCCTCCACCCAACGCGGGACTCGAACTTACAACCCCAAGATCAAGAGTCACAGGCTCGGGCGCCTGGGTGGCTCAGTTGGTTAAGCGACTGCCTTCGACTCAGGTCATGATCCCAGGACCTGTAACGGTGGGTGGGGGTGGGGGTGGGGGGGAGTCCTTGCTCAGCAGGGAGTCTGCTTCTCCCTCTGCCTGCCACTAACCCTTGTTTGTGCTTGTGCGCACGCGCTCTAACAAATAAATAAATAAAATTTAAAAAAGAAAATGCACTAAAAGAGCTCATGATCCCGGAGTCCTGGGATCGAGTCCCACATCAGGCTCCCGGATCAGCAGGGAGCCTTCTTCTCCCTCTGACCCTCTCCCCTCTCATGCTGTTTCTCTCTCTCTCAAATAAATAAATAAATAAAATCTTAAAAAAAAAAAAAAAGAGTCACATGCTCTACCAACTGAGCCGGCCAGGCGCCCCTAAAATCTAATTTTAAAAATTAGAAGATATGAAAAAAATTCACATTTCTAGTATGTAGAATGCCTATATGTTACTAAGTAACAATTGTACTGCACTGTGAGCTCCAGAGGGAGAAAGAAGATGGCTTCAGTGGAATCTCTGCTCTATTCTCACAGATACTCTTCTCTTTTGGCAGTCAGGCTGTGAATTTATTGGGAACTTACAGGCAAAGCTATAAAGAGCTTGGCTCCCATTCCCTGAGAATCTCTGGGCCAGGGCGGCACTAAGGCCCTTGAGGCTTGAACTCCAGCCATTTTGTCTTGCAGTACACAATGCTATGTGGCAGGTACCCTCTTGGTCCCAACTCCCCAACTCAACAACTAACCTACTTCCCAGTCTCCTCAGTTTTCCATCAAACTGCCCCTCCATCAAACTTCTCTAATCCCCTCTGGGGGAACTATTTCTTCTACCTGCCCCTCAACCATAGGGCCCTTCCAAGTTAGCACCAGTTTAGCACATCACATTAATACCTGCAGGTTAAAGGTCTCCTCCCAGCTGGCTCCGTGAACATAGCAGAACGCCTCATTCCTGCATGCATGGAGCAGGCTGTGGTGTGGGCCTGGACCACAGACTAGGTCTTTAACCATAGCAAACACCTGTTCCGCAGAGACTGGCTACAGCACACATGGGCCACTGCTGCAGGAAGAAGCAATGTGCCCAAGCTGCCATGGGACATACAGCACTTTGTTAGGCCTGGCCTTGTTAACGTATGGTGCGCACAGTGGTCCAAGGGTTGCCATCCAGGGACTGGTAACATAGGGCACCCTACAGAACACTGGCATTTATGATTCAGCACTGCCCTACCCCACCTCGACCAAGAGAAGCCCTTAAAGACCTTTCAGTCCAGGGACGCCTGGGTGGCTCAGTCAGTTCAGCGTCTGCCTTCAGCTCAGGTCATGATCTCAGGGTCCTGGGATGGAGCCCCACGTTGGGCTCCTTGCTCAGCAGGGAGCCAGCTTCTCCCTCTCCCTCTACTTGCCACTCCCCCTGCTTGTAGTCTCTCTCTCTCTCTGTCAAATAAATAAGATCCTTAAAAAAAAAAAAAAAAGCAACCTTTCGGTCCAGTACAGTGTTTGCAATCCTGGGTGCACACTACAATCACCCAGGGAGGTTTGGGAAATGTGATGCAAAGCCTGGCCTCAGGGACTCTCAGTTAAATGCTCTGGGGTGGAGCCTACTCTCCAAAGTTCATTACATGCAGCCAGAATTGGTCAAAGGTGCTGAGTGATACCCAGCTCCATCCCATTACTTAACTTCTCTGAGCCTGTTTCCTCATCTGTGAAATGGGGACAACAGGACCTAATGATAAGGTTGTTGCAAGGCTTAAGTAATTACATTTTCTATTTTCTGTAAATTATGTGAGATAACGTGGGTAAGGCCCCTGGCACAGTGGCTGGCACAAAGCCAGAATAATAAAGCGCTCCATGAGCTCAGACATTACTATTATCATCTACACTAAACCCTTCATTTTGCGGATAGGAAACAAAGATCCCAAAAGGTGATGCCACTTGCCTCTGCCCCACATCTCACAGCTATGCACAGCAGAGCCAAGTTTGTGCAGTTTAAATACCCAGCTCTCGGGGCGCCTGGGTGGCTCAGTCGTTAAGCGTCTGCCTTCGGCTCAGGTCATGATCCTAGGGTCCTGGGATCGAGCCCCGCATCGGGCTCCCTGCTCGGCGGGAAGCCTGCTTCTCCCTCTCCCACTCCCCCTGCTTGTGTTCCCTCTCTCGCTGTGTCTCTCTCTGTCAAATAAATAAAATCTTTAAAAAAAAAAAAAAAAAAAAAAAATACCCAGCTCTCGGGAAAGGCCAGCGCCATGCCAAGGATAAGGATTTCAAGTGGACAAAACCTTAGGCTAGAACCTAAGCGCCCTGCCCCTAAAGCTAAATCTTAGGATGGATCCTAAGATTTCGTTCTGTTTGAAACTGGGAAAAGAAGTGCATGTATTTGTTCAAAATAACAAAATGGAAGTGACTAAAGCCTTTTGCTACCGTCAGAGTTCCTCAGATGTCAGGAAAAGTGGCAGCTGTTCTTTGACATCTGAAAATGGATTAAAAGAGGGGCACCTGGGTGGCTCAGTTGGCTAAGCGTCTGCCTTCGGCTCAGGTAATGATCCCAGGACCTGTATCTGGGCGGGGGGGGGGGGGGGGGGGGGTCCTCGCGCAGCAGGGAGTCTGCTTCTCCCTCTGCCTGCCGCTAACCCTGCTTGTGCTTGTGCGCGCACGCGCTCTGACAAATAAATAAATAAAATTTAAAAAAGAAAATGCACTAAAAGAGCTCATCCTCCCAACCTGCCTACCATTTCTCACTTTGTAGAAGACACAATGGGCCCAGGGACAAAACTGCAGGTATATCAATAGTACAGATCAGGAGAGGAAAGGAGGGTGCCAAAGGGCCTCGATGGTAGTTTTGCCTAAAGGTGCCAAATGTTTAGCTGTCAACTTCTACTCAGATGTGAAGAGACATTATCAATCTAATCATTTCCCACACGAGCAGACAAGTTATCCTGGACAACTTCTAAGGTTTTACCCCATACTAAACCAGCTTGGCTGTCCCCTGTCCCAGGAATGCGAAATTGTTACAGGCACAGGAGTTAACAGAGGGGCTGTTCACCGCGGTCTTATGGAATCTCCTACACCCAAGCCTATTCACCACCTTTAGAGGCCCTTGGTGCCACAGGATTATGGGATCCTGCTTCCAAATTGTATTCAAAATTAAAACAGTACTCATCTCTTAAGTATATATAATAAAGGCCAACAAAGTTCTGATTTTCTTCTAGGTCTACTAGAGTAATAAAAAATTGAAATTGAGGGGCGCCTGGGTGGCTCAGTCGTTAAGCGTCTGCCGTCGGCTCAGGTCATGATCCCGGGGTCCTGGGATCGAGTCTCACATCGGGCTCCCTGCTTGGCGGGAAGCCTGCTTCTCCCTCTCCCACCCCCTCTGCTTGTGTTCCCTCTCTCGCTGTGCCTCTCTCTGTCAAATAAATAAATAAAAAAATCTTAAAAAAAAAAAAAAAGAAAAGAAAAAGGAATGATAACCAGATATTAAAAAAAAAAAATTTAAATTGCTAAAGACCCAATTCTACCACCTTTCCTCCTGCCCAACATGCTTGGTTTTATCTGCTTATTTAGTTTCCCCTGCTTTGCTTGTCCCTGGTCTGCCTATCTGGTTAGCCCAACACTGCCCAGCCCCTCCTCTTTGCGTGACCTTTCAGGCAGGAGCCACTGTGTTTCTGTAATCAACATAAGCCTGTTGCTGTCTATAACTGATCTGGAGTGATACAACCAAAAGCCAGACTACACATCGTGCGGAGAAAGCACGCTCCATGCTACCAAAATGCAAGTGGTAACAACAGCCACCACCGAAGTCGCTCCTATATTCCAGGTATTTTTCTCCGGCACTTTACATATCTTAATTTTATCCTTACAAACTCCTGCAATGTCACCAATAGGTGGCTGAGCCACCATTCACAGGTGAGTATGATTCCACCGTGAATCAGAATGGCTCTGCCTGCGAGGACAACGTGGCCAGCACACCAGGCTAGCCAATCTTGGAGATGAAATGAGACTCTCCCAGCAGGAAATCTGTTAAGAACCAATAGAAAGTTCGTCTGGGAACCTCTTCCGTGGCCCTGAGAACCTTACGGGCAGCTTTGAGCGTGGCAGGGCTCCTTCCAGCTCCTGAATTCGGTGTGATCCCCAGCGGCACTGTGCTCAGGTTCATCGTTCACATCAAAGTCGTCCTCCACGGGCCCATCAGGGAAGTCCTCGCAGTCACTCTCCTCTACCTTGGCGTTGACGTCAAACACCTGCTCGTTTTTCTTGAACTTGTCTACCAGGGCAGAGACAGACTGGAGAGGACAAAGAGAGGGTCCTCTAGTTCTACCCATCCCCGCAGCCACCCCAGGCACCGCTGGGGTCACAGCCTGCCTGGATGTGCCTTCTTAGCCCTAAGTCCCAGGTTCCAGCTTCTCCTCCCCCCTCCCCTCCCCAGAGTCAAGGTTCTCACAAGAGTAAAGCGCTGAGGAAGTTTATATTGTGCAGCACAGGATGAAGCTGTATTGTCGTTAGGCACATTTCGTAAAACATGAAACAGGAATCTGCATCCATTAACCAAATGTTTAGAGAAAACAGTTTTCCATGGAGACCATCTATTCTGGAAGTGATAGTAAGTAGGCTAAAGGGGGCCATGCTAAAAATATACAGAGAAAAGCTTTACACATGACAGTTTCTCAGGAAACTCTGTGCCAAGGGACTCAACCCCGAAGAGCAGGAAATTCCTTGAGCCTGACAGCAGCCTGAGACCAAAGGCCTGGAATTAACCGTGTTCAAGGGGATAGCCGATTAAAAAAAAATGTGCACCCAGGAAAGACAGGGCTGCCTCACCCTCCATTCCTACCCCCCGGGTTTTAGTCCCTACAGAAGTGCCAAGGGAAATATTTTCTGTACTCCTGGCTAAATAAAAATGATGTCATGGTTTTGGTTCTCACTGGGCAGAACTTGTCTTGGGCCATGTCACTGAAACCACGAGCAGCTGGACAAATGCCCAGAGCCCTCAGAAGTCTAAAAGTTGAACTCACCTCATTATGTGTCTCACTGTCCCATTTCGTGAACTGGAACCCGGCCAGGGAGGGGCAGATCTGGCCGTCCTCCACACACTGCTGCATGGGTGCTGGAGAAGACGGGAGATGGCAGAAGAGTATGGAGGGAGCAACCCCCCACACTCAGAGTGACCAGGGCAGCATGATGGAGAGGCTCAGTCACCCCCTGTTCTGTGGCAGAGGCTGGCTCATGGCCAAGCTCCAGGTCACAGACTTCTGTCCAGGGAGACAACATATACCCACTCTAGAGGTAGGCTCCACATTGGCACTCCAGGAATTAGTAAAACATTAGGGCAGAAGCCTGAAGCACAGACATTTGACTCTGAAATGGACTCCGTGCCCTATGCTGGAGTTGGGAAATCAAAAACCCTTCCTTAAAGTGTACTAACCGCACAACCAATCACGCAGTGTTACTTATTTTAGTCCTAAACTAAACTGGCTACCTCACAGAATTAAGGTCCCAGTTGAGAGCATAAACTTCGAAAAGAGACTGTTAGCACAAATACTTGCACTAAGAATTTAGACAAGAATGGAAAGGAGGAAAGTAGGCCCTGTAACATCTGCGTAGTCCCGTAGGCAAAGGGTCAATTTCACGTGACACACGAAAATGATGCATGCAAGTGCAGCTTCCGTATTCCGGCACCTGGCCTTCCCGCCACCCACGGGGGTCACAATATTCTCAGACGATCCCCCAGAGGGGTGTGGAGGGTAGGATGGGCGGGGGAATAAAATCCTTGCCAGGCCAGTAAAAGGGGCTGACAAAAGGACAGGTCCAGGGGCGCCTGGGTGGCTCAGTCGGTTAAGCGGCTGCCTTCAGCTCAGGTCATGATCTCAGGGTCCTGGGATGGAGCCCCGCAAGTCTGCTTGCCCCTGTGCCTGCCGCTCCCCCTGCTTGTACTCGCTCGCTCTCTCTGACAAATAATAAATAAAATCTTTAAAAAAAAAAAAAAAAGGTCCAGTCTCAGACCACCAAGGTAGAGTCTGAAAATAACTCACAATGCCCTCTCCTCCTCCGGACGCCCCGGATTGGTTAACAAATAAGAACAAGGCCTCTCTGGCTCAACAAAAGCCTATGAAAGCCCCTTGCCCAAGTCCAGACTCTGACATTCCTGGCTGGCCCCGGGCCCTAAAACATCACTGTGAGAGCTGGCTGCTAAAAGGGGCGCGTGAGGGATGTGGCACATACGGACCAAGAGCAGTGGCGAGCGTTAGCTACTGCTGTTAGCCTCCGTGCCGCTGACGGGGACAGAAGGCCGTTTCTCCTAAGGGGATGCCCAGTGTGGCATTCCAGAGGAACCTTCTGGGTAATTTAAACAAGCAACATCACGATGGGCGTATTATGGAACCCATGGTTGTACGGAAACTTCTCTGATGACTGAAATGCTCTGGTGAAGTGCATTATGTGTACTCACCTTTTAAATCTGTCATTTCCACCCAGCCTAAATCTGGCAGCTCCAGGGGTTCTTCGGTGGACAGAGTCTGCACATCGGAAGGAAAGAGCAGCTCACTTCTATAGTCGTGGCAGTGGAGGGTCGAGAGAAACACCCCTGCTGTGCTGCACTCATCGAATGAGGCCGCCGTCTTCTGAAACATGGGATCGATCTGACCATACAAACAGAGAGAACCGACAAATTACGGGATGCAGCCAAAGCAAACAAAATCTCATTCACTGGACCCTGCTCATTCACAGCTCTATCTGCTGAACTGAAATATCTCTGCATGTGATCGAAATAGGGGGAGGGCTTTCTAATTGATCAATAAAATCCCATCCTAGCAGATACCAATTGAAAAGGAAGCCTGTGCGTGGTCAGCTGAATAAATGTGCAGCGTTCAAGTACACAGTAAGTGGGAACGAGCTTCTACTGTGTCATTCTGTTTATAACCCACATGGACAGTACCCTTCTGCTGGTCTCTTTCCACAAGTCTCTGTTTTCAAATGGCTATCCTAGTTGAATGCTACCACCACAAATTCTGTGGACTTAAAAAGCCTGTGTGAAGGATCTGTTCACAAGATCCCATTATGACTCTGGGCAAAAATATTTGTAGATTTGGAGAACACAACCAAGAGATTCAGGGGAAAGACAGGCAGAGTCAGCAGGACTAGATGGATGGGTAAAAGACGGGACAGGCTGTAAGAGGGCCCCACGGCTGGGGGAAGGAGCAGGAGTGGCACAGCCAGGTGACAGCAATCCCAAAAGCAGACCGGGGCACAGTGCACGAGAACAAGGACAGAGCAAGACACAGGCACGTGTGGCAAGAGGGCAGAAGCCGCCTGATTCTACCAGTGGCCCTGGGACAGGAAACACATTGGGTATTGGGTTCACAGGTCTCCTTTATTTCTCAGGACATAGCTACTGTGGAGAGAAGGGGCCTCAAGGAGAAAGACAGATGTGGCTTCTGGCTCTTTCCTGGCCCCCTTAGCTCTGAACCTGACCTCACCGGAACTGAGATTCTTCTCTCGCCTTCCCAATAAGCCCGTCTCAGAATCCTTCCAGCCCCAGAGTATCACATACATCACCTCCACGTTCTCCTTGTCTCCTGACCCTCAGGCAGTCAGTTACACAGCCTGGTGGGTCTCCCTCCCAGCACATCTCTACCATCTACCCCTTCCTTCTTCACCCCTGTTGCCACCAATACAACCCACGCCTGAGTTAACCCTTGTCTCTGGTCGCTCCCATTTCCTATCCTAAAAATACTAGTGTTGTTACTCCCATTCCCTTCCTCAAATGCCAACCACAGCACTGGCTTCCCACCTGAAGCCCCACACCCTGAGAGGTCCTGTGTGGGTAGTTAGTGAAAACTCAGCATTTCAAAGAGTCAACACAGAAACCGTAACACTAAAATAAAGCTGAAAACACTAAGATAATTGTCCTCACTTTTGTCTAGAATTACATCATGCAAGGTGAGAACAATGGTTCTTTCATATAAATTAGATCTCATTGACATTTTTGAGTTATTTGATGGGAAAATGAATTATTGGTGACTGCATAGTTTAGGTAGATGAACCTTTTGTCTTTTTTTTTTTAAGTAATCTCTACACCCAGTGCGGGGCTTGAACTCATGACCCCAAGATCAAGCACTGCATGCTCTACAGACTGAGCCAGCCAGGCACCCGAGTAGGGGAACCTTTTGAAACAAGGGTCCACAGCAAGGAAGAGAAACATTAAAAGGAGACCCTATATTCCCCACTTCTTTCTTGAAGGTTCTCTCCACCTACCAGCTCTAACTCATTCATTTTATATTATTTTTGTTTATTTTAGAGATTTTATTTATTTGTCAGAGAGACAGTGTGTGCACAACAAACTGCATGTTTCACCCTTGTGAGTAAATCCTGGCCTCTAGCCAAACTTGTACACTGTCCAGCTCCTTAAAGAACCAGAACTTTCCTATTTCACGGCCTTTGCTTGTGCCTCTGCCCAGAATCACCTTCCTGGCAAGGTCCATCTGACAAATACCTACCTTGCCTTTAAGGCCCAGTTCAAATTTCACCTCTTTCATAAACTCTGACCTCCACCCACTCTGATTTCCTATAGTATGTGCCTTGAACTTCCTTGCATTGTGCTCTTGTGGTATAAAGAACTGGAGCATAATCAGGTTGGAATCTCCTATGACAGCAAACATTTTGCACACACAGAGCTGTGTCCAAAACAGATCAGCTCATACACAAATAAGAGTTCTCAACTGGTCTAGACACACCCACAGAACATTTGCTTTCTCATTTCCACGCCATCTCCAAGAGAATATGGGTTCAAGAAACAGTTGAAATTTCAAATTCTAGGTTTCTGACAATCCTTTGTTCTTGTTTATCTTCCGAATTGGGCTTTGGGCTATTACAAGTTTACAGCAGCTTACAGAGCAAAAAAAAGCTTTCTAGGATTGGGGTACTCGGTGTTTCTTCAAGACTAGTGGTTTCATTTGGCATAACCGTGGCTGACCGCCACAGGATGAGAGGGAGCAGCGCTGCCTGCCCTCTCATTTTCTCTTTAGAACGGTGGGAAGGGCTAGTTAGTACAAGCCTCCTCAGGCTCCCCAGAATTGGGTCTATCTGGTTGGAAAAAAGATGATTGGAAACAGCATTTCCAACCACATTGTTGAACTGACATTTCACTTCAGAACCAGAAGCAGAGGCAAGAATGATAGTGAAATTAATACTCAGATTATCTAAGAAGGGGGAAAAACATGGAGAATTGGGGAGGTGAAAGGAAGGTGGGAGAGAATTATATGGCTCCCCTTCAGATGTATACAGATGTATACAACATATTGCCATGGATAAAGCACTTTGCCAGGAATAGATTCACTACCACAAAACCCATATGTGGATGGAACTAGTGTTAACCTGTTTCTACAGTTTAACAAAGTGAAATTCAGAGCCTTTTCCCAGGGCCACACAGCTAAGATAGCAGAACCAGGATCTGAAATTTATATCCGCTGCCTCCAAATCTGGTGCTGTCCAAGGTCAAGGCTGACATATGGATAAATACAACTCCCTCCCCACAAAGTACCTGCCACCCTTGTTTCCCCCCTCCCTCTCCAGCCTTGGCCTCAGTGTTCCCACCTCCACGCCCATCCACACACAGTCCTCACACCAGCACAGGCTGGAGCCACTAGGCAAGCCCAGAGCAGAACCACCCCATCACTCAGAGTGAACCCAGCAAATCTCCTCACTCCTAGCCCCCTGCGTGCTCTGTCTCTACCAACTACCATCTGCCATGAGGCCACCAGGACTAATCTCATCATTGTCCTTGATTTAGTTTATTTATTAGTCACACATAAAAGACCCAGGACCCCCCAGAATTCTACATTTCCCAGGCTCCAAACCTCTTTGGCCCCCATCTCCCTCTCCTAACAATGGATATTGCCCCCCCAGGACCCTCTAGAAATTCCCTATATTCCCCAATTCTTTCTTGAAGGTTCTCTCCACCTATAAGCTCTAACTCATTTTACTTTTTGTTTGTTTATTTTAAAGCTTTTATTTATTTATTTGTCAGAGAGAAAGAGAGCGTGCACACAAGCAGGGGGAGTGGCAGGCAGAGAGAGAAGCAGGCTCCCCACTGAGCAAGAAGCCCAATGCAGGGCTCGATCCCAGGACCCTGGGATCATGACCTGAGCTGAAGGCACACACTTAACCGACTGAGCCACCCAGGTGCCCCTAACTCATTCATTTTAAATTGGGGACAATATCATTCTCAAGGAAGTGAAAACTAGTTTTTGGGGGAGGGTGAAAAAAAATCTTAGAAATTACAATGACTTGTGGTTCTCCAAGCCTCAACCCTACCTGATAAAATCTTATTCCACAACCATTCATTTCAAGGGCAGGGGGAAGGAAGAAAAGATCTAAAAAAGCCCTGAAGGGGGAAGAAAATGACAAGAGGCTGAGGAGCACTGCTCTAATGGAACCCTGCCTGCCCAAGGACAGGGCTTCTGCACAGGCCAGCGCTGCAGTGCTCCGACCGCTGGCCTAGATGTGGAAGAGGGGAGTTCCTTGTTCCTCATCACGACTTCCAGACTAGTCTCCTAAGTCCTCCTAAGTCCTACAACCCTCCGCTTTGAACACAGTAAGGTCAGACCTCACCAGCCTCTGCCTATCTGTGTTTCGCTCACCTTCCAATCCCCAGGTCTTCCCCCTTCTTGGAAGATTTTAATATTAGCTCTTGGCTTATTATTATTCTCCAACTTTACTGCTGTCCTAGTTTTCAGTGGTTTCATTATCCATATATTGATCCATCCAACACTCTGGCCTCTTAGTTCCTTGATATCCTCACCTTCAATGGTCTTGAGCTTCATCCTGAAAACCCAGGACTTCAAGAGATCCCAGCATGAATGCCACCCCAGGACTTCAAGAGATCCCTTGGCTGTTCTCTGAACTGAATCAGAACCATGACTACAGCCTCTCCATATGCTCAAACTCCAAGCGCCCCTGGCAACCACCTCCTACCTTTCCAGCCAACACCTTCTTGTCTCAAAAAAGTCTTTGACCCACCGTGCCCTACAACGCACTGCTCACATGGCTTTTATGCTGTCTCTTACTCCCCTCTTTTCCTGGCCAAAGTCCCATAGGCAGTGATCGTAAGCACTCCCTTGCATGTGCTCTTCACTCCAGTGCTCCTTTCTAGCTGTGTCACACTGACTCAGCAAAACACAATCCTGTGTTCAATCCCACTTTCTGCCCATTTCATGCTCACACCCACACAGCTAACTAACCATGGCTGCAGAAACACACAAAGTTACGCTGACTGGCTTCGCTTTAAATCCATCTGCCACGGTCCTCAGGTCAACCCTGAGTGCTGTCTGGCAAGCAAACTATACTTCCCCAGCCCATTCGCTCACCCACCCTCCTACTTTTTTCTCTCTTCAAACCTTTACCTTTCCTCCTCCACACTCAGTCAGTAGATGCTCTGGCTTCCTATTTCAAGGGGGGCACAACCAGAAGGGAATACGTGGAAGCTCCCACATGTGCACACTCTCGTCCCATCCCTCACCAGCCACGGGTGTCCCTTAGCCAAGCTCTGCTGGTGCTGTCCCTTCCCTTCCCTTCTCACGTGCTCAAGGACTCCACTCGAGCAACTCTCCTCTCTTCTCCACTAGACTGTTGCTATCAACAAGTAAACATGCTGTTAATCCTCCCATTAAAAAAGCAAAAAACAAGAAAACCCTCTAGATTTTACTTTCCCCTCCATTTGCCACCCATTACTCTGTTCCAATCTACAGCAAAACTCTTCAAAAGACCAGCCCATACTGCCTTCATTCCTCTCTTGCCATGTGATTGCCCCCATTATTATGAAAAATTTCAACCTTACAAAAGTGTTGAAATAGTAATAAGAACCTCTGTGTAACTTTTACCTAGATTCCCCACTGCATATTAGCTTTCCCTCTCCACCCCCCCACCCCAAACCTTTTTGAAAGTAGATATGCTGACACTTTACCTCTCTGCCAGTTAAGCTATTGCCTCTCAGCCCCCAACCTACCTTCTATCAGCCTCTCTGTGATGCTGGCTCTGGGACCACATCTGGGCTTTGCCAGCCGCTCTCTGGTAGGCTCCACCAATAGGGGGCACTAGAGGGAGACTGCAAGGCTAGAAGGGACTTGCTTCTTTCTGTAGCCTTCCTGGTCCTGTCACCCAACAGGGCTTCTTCAGCCCAGATGCAGCAGGTCCTACCCTACCTGTAGCACTAACTGAGTTCAAATTGCACTTTTTCTCACACTCACAGAACCAGTCTTATCATATGCTCCTCACAGACACCAGCACCAACCAGCATGCCCTCCTCAGAGGTCTGGGTCCTGGGCGCACGAGCCCCTCTAAACTCAGGGACACTAGCGCCAGCCAGGCAGCACCCCTTCCCTGGAGGTCTGAGTCTCAGCTCCATAGGCTCTTCTCCAAGCTGACCAGTGGCCCCAGGCTGCCATTTTGGCATGGCTGATCACTATCTCCTCCCTGACACTTTCTCATCTGGGTGCCACACTCTCTTGGTTTTCCTACCTACTGGATGTTTCTTCTTTGGCTCTCTGAACTCTTAAGATTGGGGTATCCCAGGGCTCAGTCCTTTTTCCACAGACGCTCATTCCCTTGGTGATCAATTCCAGTCTCTTGACCTTAACTGCCATTTACAAATGTTGTGGAGGTGGGAGAAAGGAATAATCTAGTCCACTGTAGGTGGGACAGTAGGCTGGTACAACCTGTTTTTGAGGGCAATGGAAATTCCATGACTCAATGTTCTTATGGATATAGTCTCGGAAGAGCACAAAGATAATATGTACAAGAACATTCACTGAGATACTGCTTTTAACAGCAATATTCTTAAAAAGCTTATACCAACACTGTTGCTTTAAATTAACTATGCTAAAGATAAATGAGGCCTCTGGCTTCCTTTAAGTAGAAATTCCTTAGGACCTGCCAGATCATAAAGCTGTTTAGAGCAAGGACTCTAGAGCCAGGCCACTTAGCTTCAAATCCTAGCTTACTTAACAAGCTGCATCATTTGGGGCAAGTTATTTAACAGCCTTGTACTTCGATAACCTCCTCAGAAAATATAACAAGGATGTTGTGAGGATTAATTGAGGTCACACGGCTCACAGACTTAGGGCAGCACAGGGCGCTCAGTAAATGCACAAAAAATGTTAGCTCTCATCATCTCTGCTGCATGTTCCTGGAAAGAAAATCAATGGTTTAATTGATCAGAGTCCTCAGTAACGTGCCATCTCTTTCTACTCAATCATCCTGAAATATTGTGGGAAAAGCAGGAACTTACACCCTAGAGTCTTAATGTGAAGCTAAGGGAAGATAATGCGGATGCCACTTATATATTTGACTCCCATGAGGCCCAAGCAGGCACATACCAGTAAGGCAGGCGTGGCCCTGCCAAGTGTCAGCCACTGAGGCTCTGAATTAGTCAGAGACCACACTGTACACAGTTCCTCACCTCACACTTCCGATCTGCTTCGGAGACATTGAGGTTGTTTACATTCTGCTCAATGGTTTTGTAGGAGTGTTTCTTCTTTGGCTTTTGAGCCTTTTTGGTTGTTCCTGTTTCAGTAGCACTTCCATCTGAAAGAAGAAATAAGACTCAGTACTGCAAGGACTGCTTTGGGGCATGTAACTGAACTTACATTAACTCAAAAACTCTAAAGAGCGATTACAACTGAAACGGGCCATTCTTTCAAAGTAACAGGCACGGGGCGCCTGGGTGGCTCAGTTGGTTGGGCGACTGCCTTCGGCTCAGGTCATGATCCTGGAGTCCCAGGATCGAGTCCAGCATCAGGCTCCCTGCTCAGCAGGGAGTCTGCTTCTCCCTCTGACCCTCCCCCCTCTCATGCTCTATCTCATTCTCTCTCTCAAATAAATAAATAAAATCTTTAAAAAAAAAACAACAACAAAGTAACAGGCACATCTCATCTGCAGCTTCAGGAGAAACCTGAAGTATTTGGCTTCTAATACAGGTCAATTTCTAAAGCACCCCCAAATGAGAAACTCTCCACTTGATGCTTACTCAATGTTGCCTAAATAAGATCTAAAAGGTCCTTCTCTTTTCCGAAGAAAAACAACTCTAGGGTCTAAGGATCTTCTCATAAACTATTCCGAAAACACTCATGTCTTCAATCGAATGAGATTATTTCTTACGACTTCATTCATTCCAGTATACTACCCAAATAACTACCTGCTATGCCCTTAAGAAAGCCCCTTGAATCCAGATCCCAACCCATGTACCTGCATCATGGCTCTCTACTTCTTCCGCAGAGGGTGCATCTTTGCCCAGCCCCCCAAGGACTCTGTAGACATCAGCATGGACCGCATCCACGCGCACTGCATAGATCTTCGTGCTGGCGTCCAGAGTGCCAGCAGCCACCTAGTCCAACAAACAGAGCTCTGCTCACTGGACGCATAAAAAGGAACCGCTGAACAGGCAAAACACAGCAAGCTTCATAAAATATTGACTTGCTCTTAAGAAAAAAATGACAAAGATTCCCCTACGACTGATACAGAATAAACAAAATACAGCAGAAAGCTATCTTCTCCCTATTTCATCAGTTTAGGAAAGAAAGGAAAGAAGCTAATAAAATGTCTCACACAAGGAAGGTTCTCATGTATTTGCAGAATTCAATGATGGTGCTGTGCCCAATATTAGAAATAACCATCATTAAATTCAGATACAAGAGAAGGTGAACAGCCTTCTTACTTTAAAGTTGGTCGGTTCGGTGTCTTTCTGTTTAAGAATCTCTGACATGAAATCAATCAAGTGCAAGCCAAAAGCATTCTTGGTCGTGATTTTCTGCAAACAGAAAAGTGCAGGAAGGTTTGTTATTGACAGCCTTGGCTCACGTAAATAATGCAACTCTAATAGAGGAAGTTACGTTTTTACATGGTAACAGCCCACATCTCACCACACGTATCAATTCCCATAAATACTCGGTGACACGGCCTAATCCATACACATAGTTCCTTATTCTCAAGAACTAGAGTGTGACAGCACACTCCTTGAGTTGTCACCGTGTGCAGACCCTGTTCTAAGCACTGCACACAAAGGGACTCAGTCACCCTCAGAACAACTCTATGAGACAGGGACTATTCACATTCTCGTTTTACGGAGGAGGGCCTTGCAGCAGAGTGGTCAGGTGACTTGCCAAGGCTATAGAGCTTGTGCACGGCAGAGACTGGGTTCCAACACAGGCTGGCTTCAGAACTCACATTATTAACCCCTAAGCAACACTCCCTCTGTAGACACGCTGCAGGTGGCAGGCAACCTGCCAGAAAGAGCACCGAAGGCCCATAAAACACAGTAAAAGCATACTGACAAACATCAGCATTGAGAAGAGTCGCTGGAGAGGGAAAGCACACAATTACCATCAATTGCGTGTTCTGCACAGAATCAAGAAGGCTAGACTTCCCTTGTGATCAAGTAGCAAAATCTTTACTGACAATCAGCAGATACTCACATTTTCAGTGGACAGCTTGATACAGGTGGAGTAATGTTCTGTAATCTGTGTGTTTGTAAACTTAGGAACCGTGGCTGAAGTGTCAATATTCCTAAATGAAAACCAAAACCAAAACCCGCTGTCAGGGATCCACTCTAACTTTTCAAACTCCAGGCCCAGAACCCACGAGGTATTGTGGAGATGCTGGGCGCACGGCACCCACGCCAGGGCGGCCACCCCGCGGAGGCAGCCCAGCGCGCACGCACCTACTGGACGGGGAGGCCAGCAGGTGAGGCGAGTCTGCGCTGAACTGCAGGTCCAGGACTCGGGAACGCCGCCGCTGCAGCCGCTCCTTTTCGTCATCATTCTGGGGAAAGTCTTCAAGGACGGGGGTGCCAGGAGTATTGAGAGGGGCCTTCCGGGGCAGGGACATGGAGAACACCCGTTCTGAAGGTGAGGAGGCGCTGTGGGGGTGCCCACGGATTTCTGAAGAAAAGCAATTGATTATGGCTGACAGCGATGGAAGAGAACCCTTGCTCAGGAAACCTGCCACGGAATATTTCCTATGTCTAAAGTGGGGCTTGGGGGCTCTCATAGGGTGGAAGTTCACTGCACGTTTTCCACCAAGATCTTTTCCAACTCTAATATTCCTCTATAGCTTAAGTTTCTTTGTCGGGGGATGGGTTTCTGATGCTTCCTTGCCAAATTAATGAGGGGTGCAATGAGGTCAAATTAGGGAAGGACTGAGAATCAATCATTGGATTTAACAACCTAGAGGCTATTGGTGACCTTGACAACAACAGTTTTCCTAGAGTAGCAGAGGCAGGAGAAAGTCAAATGGGCGTAGATTCCAGAGAAGAGAACGAACAGGAAGAAGAGAAATTGGAGACAGCAAATGGAGACAAGGTTTTCAAGGACTTACAGAAAAGGAAGGACAAAATTGGGAGGGAAGCAGTTGAAAGGGAAGTGAGGTTGAGAAATTAATTTTAAGATGGGAAAAACCCCAGCTTGGTAGAAAAATGAAGCAGAGATTTTATTAGTTTCCTATTGCTGCTATAACAAATTACCACAAACGTAGTGGTTTAAACCAATACAAATGTATTCTCTTGAGGTCCTAGAGTCAGTCTAAAATCGAGCTGTCATCAGGGCTGTGTTCTTTTTGGAGGCTTTAGGAAAGAATCTCTTTCCCTGCCCTTTTCAGCTTCTAGAGGCTGCCTGCTTTCTTCCCATCACTCCAACCTCTTGCTTCTTTTTTTTTTTTAAAAGATTTTATTTATTTATTTGAGAGAGAGAGAGAGACAGCAGGAACAGGGGCAGAGGGAGAGGGAGACGCAGACTCCCCACTGAGCAGGGAGCCCGATGTGGGGCTCAATCCCCAAGATCATGACCTGAGCCAAAGGCAGACACTTAACGGACTGAGCCACCCAGCTGCCCCTCAACCTCTTGCTTCTGTCATCACATCACCTTCTCTGACTCTGAACCTCTTGCATCCCTCTTATGAGGGCCACTGTGATTGCACTGAGCCCATCCAGATAATCCAAGATAGTCTCCCCATTTCAAGGCCCTTAACTTAATCATAGCTATAAAGTCCTTTTTACCATTTAAGATACCATATTCACAGGTTCCAGACATCTCTGGCAAGGAGAGGGCATTATTCAGAGATCATGCAGAAGGGTAAACGTTGCTGAACAATACACTCAAGCAGGAAAAGGGGCTGCCTTTCCTGAGATCACTGAAAGCCCACCCACAGCAATAGGAAGGAAGCCAGACAACAGAGGCACAGATGCAGGTCAGGGAGCAGGTACAATGGTGCGCTTGTGGATGTTCCTTTTGGACTGCTTTTCTTAGTAAAATAAGAAGCCCATAAAAACCAAAAACTGAGTAGCTAAGGGTGAGGGCCGGGGAAGGAGGTACTGGAGATTTCAGGAGAGAAAGGAAGGTATGGAATAGTCATCTAGGAGAAGATGAGTGGGTGAACGAGGGAATAAGCATGACTGCTGGGCAGCTTTAGGGTTCCCTTGAGATCACTGAGTGAGCAGGGGCCAGGGCAGAGTAGGCAGAGTTGGAATTAATCAGGGTTGTGATTTTGTCAAGAAAGTATAAACAGGCTAGAAGAGGGCAAGGGGTTATGAGTGTATGAAAGGGAGTGATTATAGTGATTGACCATGGAATGTAAGCTAAGTAAGGAAGGGAACAAGGATACGAGAGACATTAGGGACAGAGAAAAGCAAAGAATATACATCTGCTGGGTCAAAAGATGGAGTTACTGGAGTCAGGGAACAAGAAGGAGTGAGTTGGAAAGATAGGAGTGGTACTGAGGAGTGGGGTATTTAAAAGTGAGATGACAGTGGTGTAGCTACTGATAATGACAAGGTCTAGGGTGTGACTATGGTAATGAGTGGCTATTGCCTATTTTGGTAGGGCAGGAAATAAGATCACTGGGAGAGAGATGAAGGAACTGAGAGACTTTGGGGGAACATTTCCAGATTTAAGAATCAAAAGGCTTGGCTTCAAACCCCAGGTCCATCGCTTACTAACTGGAGAATTTCTTTCTTTTTTTTTTTTTTACAGTCAACTCTACACCCAGTGTGGGGCTTGAACTCATGATTCTGAGTTCAAGAGTCGCATGCTCTACAGACCGAGCAGCCAGCCAGGCACCCCAGTAGCTGGAGAAATTTTAAGCAAGTAAATGCTCTAAGCATTTGCTCCTTCTCCTCCAAATGGAAATAAGAAAGCGTGTCTCAGCTGGTTCTGAACTGGTGATATGAAAAAAAACACACAATGTAACACATATTTTATAGGAACACATTAAAAATAAAGGGATATGGGCGACTGGGTGGCTCAGTTGGTTAAGCGACTGCCTTCAGCTCAGGTCATGATCCTGGAGTCCCAGGATCAAGTCCCGCATCGGGCTCCCTGCTCAGCAGGGAGTCTGCTTCTCCCTCTGACCCTTCCCCCTCTCATGTGCTCTCTTTCATCCTCTCTCTCAAATAAATAAATAAAATCTTAAAAAAAAAATAAATAAATAAAGGGATATAAGGGCACCTGGATGGCTCAGTTAGTTAAGTGTCTGACTGTGGCTCAGGTCATGATCTTGGGGGTCCTGGGATCAAGCAGGAGTTGGGCTCCACGCTCATCAGGGAGTCTGCTTGTCACTCTCCCTCTCCCCATGCCCCTCCCCCCGTGCTCTCTCTCTCTCTCTCTCTCATAAATAAAATCTTAAAAAAATAATAAAGTGATACACAATAAACACTAAACGGTTGCCCTTGCCCATGTAAGGGGAAGGGAACAGAAGTGGTGTATAGGGATAAAAGGAAATAAAAAAAATACAAGGAAGAACTTCACGTGTTCCCCTGATAGCTCCCCATAAGCTCAAGAGTATGGCTAACATACCTCTCAGCGGAGGTCAAAATAAAAGAAAAAGAAAGAAGAATGGAAAGGAAGGAGGCAAGAGACATTTTTAGAGACTGAATCAAGAGGACTTGTTACTATCTGGGTGAGGGCACTTCAAGAGGAGGGGAGTTGGACCTTGAGAGGAGACTTTAACAGAAATAGGAAGCACTGAAGGAGGAACTTGTCTAAAAGGAAAACTCAAGAGGGGATCAGAGGCCATGCTTCAATTCTTGGAATATTCCTTCTCTCACTTCTCTCATTTAGATGGTTACTGAGCTCAAAGACACTTTCTACATCTATTTTCCTTCTCTCCCATTCATTTTTCAACCTGCTATGGTCTGGCTATCATCCCTACCACTTTATGAAAACTATCTTGACACAATCACCTACAACCCCCATGTTGCCAAACCCACTGGCTACTTTTCAGGCCTCATCTCTCTTGAGATTCAGCAGCATCTGAAACAGAGGACAACCCCTTCAAGTGCTTCTTGAAACACCCCTGGCTTCTATGACACCACTCTCTTCTGAGAGAGTTTTCAAGCTCTCCCTTCTCCGTCTAGCTCCTAAATGTTGGTCCTGAGTGTCTTCTCTACAGGTTCTTCCTAGGTTCTCACCTGTTCCCATGGTTTTATGATCTATATGATGATGATGTCCAAATTTATTTCTGAGTCTGTGGGCCACTTCCCTGAGTGGCCTGTATCACTCTCTGAGTGTCAAACTCTTATCCAAGTGTTTACTGACCCCCTCACCTGTCTCTTGCCTAAGTCATTTACCATGTCCAAAACAGAACTCTAAATTTTCAAACCTTTTACCAAGACCAAGGCCCTGCCTACCTCAGCAGCCTCACTCACTGTTCAGTCACGATGTTCTACTTCTAGCCCAAGCCAGGCTCTTTCCTGCTTGTCCTTTTTTTTTTTTTTTTTTTTTTTTAAGATTTTATTTATTTGACAGAGAGAGACACAGTGAGAGAGGGAACACAAGCGGGGGAGTGGGAGAGGGAGAAGCAGGCTTCCCGTGAAGTAGAGAGCCCCATGTGGGGCTCAATCCCAGGAACTTGGGACCGTGAGCTGAGCCGAAGGCAGATGCTTAACGACTGAGCCACCAAGGCGCCCCCCTGCTTGCGCTTTTTTTGCACTTGCTCCTTCTGCCTAGAACACGTTCCCCAGTCTGCTCTAAGATCTTCCTTGAATCCTCAACCTGAAGGGGCCCCTCCCCTCACTCTGTTCTTCTCAATCAGGGCACTCAGCCTCATCTGTAATTATTTCATTTGTTTACGGTTTCTCCAACTAGAATACAAGCTCCAAGTGATGCCTGGGTGGCTCAGTCGTTAAGCATCTGCCTTAGGCTCAGGACATGATCCCAGGCTCCCGGGATCGAGTCCCACATCGGGCTCCTTGCTCAGTGGGGAGCCTGCTTCTCCCTCTCATTCCCGCTCATGCTCTCTCTCAAATAAATAAATAAAATCTTTAAAAAAAAAAAAATACAAGCTCCAAAACGCTGGATCTTATCTGTTTTGTTCTTTACAGTATCTCTGCACCTGACAGTGGGTTTGGCCCAAAGGGAGCGCTCAATGCTTGTTGAATGAATGTACAAATAAGTGCATGCGTGTAAGCATTCCGCAGTAAGCACAACGCTTTCATGGCCCTGAACTAACATGCATCCCAGGAAAACCACCTTTCAAGGGAGAGACATCCCGCACGGTGTAGGTAGGAGCCCACGGTAAAGGGACTGAAGAGTAGGGATCGCCCCACGCGCGCTCCCGACGCCGACCCGAGCCGCGTCCTGATTGGCGGGGCACACCACCCCCTCCCCGCCTCCCGCCTCTTCCTCCCTGCGCCTGCCTCCCCCTTGGCCAGCGGAGCGCAAGGCCAACAACTAGGTCGAGAATATCCGTACCCCCACTCAGGTCCGCCCGCCGACCCTGCCCGCCCGGAGCACCGCTTCACGCCGACCCCTTCCCGCGGCGCCACCCACCCACCCAGCCTCACCTGGGCAGGGAGGTCCCATTTTGCTCTCCTTCGCCAGAGCTGGTTTTAAATCGCGCGCCGAGAAGCCTTAGCGTCGTAACGGCCGCGGTGACGTCTATCGTGGGCGGGGCCAGAAGCGCGCCTGCGCAGCTGCCCCAGTCCTCCGCTTGTAAAGGGGCGTCCAGAGCTGTGCGGCTGTGTGTCGTGTGGAATCGCTGGCTTCCCGCTCTGCTCCCGTGGGTGGACTGTAGAGGGTCCGTGGACCACCGTCCCCCGCCTCCCTTCGAGCGTTAGACGTGGAACTGGGCGCTGAGGACCCAGTGTGGAGCAGGACGGGAGAGGGCTCTGCTTTCACGCAATTTACCTTCTAATGGGAGGGAGGGCAGATTTCTAGGAAACAAGGTTAATTTCCCATAGCTACCTGTTCTGTAAGGGCAGAGGTAGAAGTGGAGGTAGAAAGTAAGGGATGGGGTGTGGGACGGAGGTGAGAAGGAGTCAACAGCACAATGAACGTTCCAGGCAGGCGAAGGACAGGTGCAAAATGTTTTATGTACATTTTTAAATAAAGGCCATCGTTTTTATTCAGATTCTTGTGAAGAGCTTCCTGGATATCTACTCCCCCCCCCACACACACACACCTCACCCCCACATACCCCACCACACCAAAGAAAAGCTTACGGTGAGAAATGAGCTGGACAAAATTGCCACCTCTCCATTCTGCTTCATCTGATCCCAAGAATTGTTTTATTTTATTTTATTTTATTATTTGAGAGAGATAGAGGGAAGGGAGAGCACAGAGGGAGAGTGAGAGGAAGAAGCAGACTCCCCGCTGAGCAGGGAGCCCAACGCAAGCCTCATCCCAGGACCCCGGGATCATACCCCATGCGGAAGGGAGACACTCAATCGACCGAGCCACCCAGGCGCCCCCTGCCCAACCAAGAGTTGTATTATGGGAGGAAACGCCAGGGCAATTCCCCCAAATATCCCTAGAACGTCCTATCATTTCTTTTTTTTTTAAATAAAGATTTTATTTATTTATTTGAGAGAGAGAGCACATGAGAGGGGGGAGGGTTGGGAGGGTCAGAGGGAGAAGCAGACTCCCTGCCGAGCAGGGAGCCCGATGCTGGACTCGATCCAGGGACTCCAGGATCATGACCTGAGCCGAAGGCAGTCGCTTAACCAACTGAGCCACCCAGGCGCCCATGTCCTATCATTTCTTATAACACACGTCAGGTATTTTATGCAGTGTTTCCCCTGAAGGGTGCTATTGGCATTCAGGATGAAACAATTCTTGACATGTGGGGCTCTTTGTAGGACACCATTTGTCCACTACACGCCATCAATGCCTCTCAGTCATTTTGGCAACCAAAAAGTACTACCCTTTGTTGAAAACCACTTTTTAAGCCTATTTGCTTTTGCACAAACTTGTTCTCCCAGTGACCACCATCAAATCTTTAGCATAAGGCAGCGTGGAATAGAGAAAAGAAAGCAGGTTTACAGCGTTTTTCATCTCAGGGAATAATTCTACCAGCCACCCAGGAACCCAAATCAGCACCCAGGAGCCATCCTGGATGCCTCACTCTCCACACACAACCTATTGTTGAGCTCTTTTCACTTCCTAAGAATCTCAACCCCGCATCTCTTTTTCACCCATATTACCTTCTTGCTGGTCTGCAGCAGCCCCATGCCTCCTCTGACCCCCTTCTCATTGGGCCCTTGTATGGTAGTTGTAAGTCCCAATCTGACTTGTTCCTTCCAAAGTCTCAAACCATTCAAAAGTTCCATTGCTCTGGGAACTTCTTTTTTTTTTTTAAAGATTTTATTTATTTATTTATTTGACAGAGAGAGAGAGAGAGAACACAAGTAGGCAGAGGGAGAGGGAGAAGCAGGCTCCCTGCATAGCAGGGAGCCCGATGCGGGACTCGATCCCAGGACCCTGGGATCATGACCTGAGCCGAAGGCAGCCGCTCAACCGACCGAGCCACCCAGGCGCCCCACTCTGGGAACTTCTAAAGTGATCTAGGAGGCCCTGCAGGGTCTGGGCCCTGCAGCCTCTCTGACCTCGTCTTGCACCTTGCCTCCCCTGCTCCCTGCCCTCCGGTCACTTGGACCTTCTTTCAGACTCGCTCTCATCCTGCCCGCTCCCACCACAAGGCCTCTGCACATCTTCTCCTCATCCCCATCTTCACCCAGTTGGCTCCTGTCACGTTTCAGCTCACATCACTTCCTCAGGGAGGCCTTCCCTGATACACTCAAGTGTCCTTACTGGAGGTTTTAGTGGGACTTGCCACCGTTGAAATTTTACATCCACTGGGATGACTATTTCATGTCTAGCTCCTCCATAGATTGTCAACTCCATGAGGATGAAGCCATGTTTTGCTCGCCATTGTTTTCCCAGGGCCTGGTGCTAGCCCCAGACACAGCAAGTACTAAATATGTATTGCATGAGTGAAGTCGGAAGACAAGTTTAAATCCCGGGTCGGGCATCTGAACCTCTCTGGGCCTCCTTTTCTTCTCCGTCTATAAAACAGTCATGATAATACCCCTTCACTGGGCTTTATGAGGAATTAGGTAACAGATTAAACTCTTGTGGGCCCATTGGCTCAGTGTACACTGGGGTCCCTGTTATCTCACTTGTCTTCTCTGCGCTGAGTGCATTTGAGGAGAGTGGTTGTGATCCTCTGCACCAACGAGGAGCAGTGTGGGTTGGGAGGGGGGGAGGTGGCACTGAATCAGGAGCCCCTGAAGAACTGGCTTGGAAGTCCCTGCAGAGGAAGACTGCTGGGTGACCCATTCGGTGAGGCATGAGGCTGTTCGGTAGTTACAATGGCGCCTCGTGAGCTGACTGCTTAGGGCTCCTTGTACTGGGACAAAGCCAGCTCCACCCCTGCAGGCGGCTCATTCACCACCCGCTCTGAATGCTGTCTTTGTTTTTTGGGTGGGGGGTTAGTTCTGTGGGGGGGTGCCAAAAAATTGAATGATTTATCAGTGGTATCAGTGGTATGCAGAACTCAATTCCTCTGTACAAAACTAAAGTAGTGGGCCACTCCCCCACTCCTTGTCGGCCAGAAAAGCTGGAGCCATTCCCTTTCCCCATTTCACTCCTCACCAAGATTCTACTTCCCCAAAATGAATGGCAAACAGCTTTAGTTTAGGTGAGGAGCAGTACTGTTATCAGTTGGCTACCTGGATAAACTTTTGGATTCAAATTTTCCCTGATCTTCCAGCCTGCAGCTGGCTTCTATCATAATGTAGTTCATGATATAAACCATTGAGCCACTGGGGGCCAACAGGCATGTAGTTCAAATGGCTTACATTCATTTTGGCCTCTGAGCCTTTAATTTTTGTATGTGATACGAAATTCCTGACCTAAAGACTGGGCTACGGACCAACAATTTCTGTCTTCTAGAATTTCTTTTTTTTTATTTTTTTTTAAGATTTTTATTTATTTATTTGACAGAGAGATAGTGAGAGCAGGAACACAAGCGGGGGAGTGGGGGAGGGAGAAGCAGGCTTCCCGCCGAGCAGGGAGCCCGATGTGGGGCTCGATCCCAGGACCCTGGGATCATGACCTGAGCCGAAGGCAGACGCTTAACGACTGAGCCACTCAGGCGCCCCTCTTTTTTTTTTAGATTTTATTTATTTATTTGACAGAGAGAGATAGCGAGAGAAGGAACACAAGCAGGGGGAGAGGGAGAGGCAGACTTCCCGCCGAGCAGGGAGCCCGATGTGGGGCTTGATCCCAGGACCCTGGGATCACGACCTGAGCCGAAGGCAGACGCTTAACGACTGAGCCACCCAGGCGCCCCCATCTTCTAGAATTTCTAAATGACATACCGCCCTTTATCTTAAAATTAATATAGTGCTTTTCGCTTTTCAAAGCATGTTAACCCCTACGTCTTATTATTCCCAAGACCATGCTGGAAGGTTGTGAGGACAGGTACTTTCTTCCAGGGTCTGCCTTTTACTGGCTATGTGACCTTGGAGGAAGTGGTATAGTTTCTGCGCCTCGGCTTGCTCATAGGAAAAAGGGAAGGGATAAAGCACCCACTTCATGGAGTTATGGTGTGAGGATTAAATGAGTTACCAGATGTGAAGCATTTAGGACGATTGGCAATGCTCGATGAACGCTAAGTATTCCCATTACAATAACTGCTGTTATATCCTGGGTGCCAGCCAGGAATTGTTTTAGAATAAAGCTCAGCTTCCTAAATTATCTGGAGAAGTTTCCCCTTTCATTGTAAGAGTACTCCCAGAGCACAACAGCTCTGTTCTTTCCATTACTACTTGTTTTTTCTATACTCTTTCTTACACCCTTGGCCCCACCCAAGCTTCGCTGACTATTCCCTTTGTAGTCTTCTGCCCACTCCTGTTTTCTTACCTCTTACTAGACTAGAAACCTCAGAGTGCTAGAACATGATACTGCCTTTCTACTTGACAGATTTATGCCTTCTACAGTTATGCATGGTTTTTTTTGTAGCCACTAAGATCTTTTAAATTGGCTGATATTTTGGTTTGAGCACCATGAGAATGAATAACTTAGATGTTCCTTGACATTCTGAATTATTCTTTCCTGGCTCCTGGCCATGCCACTGGGAAACCTCGGGGCAGACTGGTTCAAGGTGCATTGAGAAATACCAGGATGTACTGGATGAAGCTATCAGGGTAACAGGAACATCTGGGGACAGGCACGTGAGAATGCTGATCTTCTGTGAGTGTTATTACATTGATTCCAACTGACACACAAAATAGCATCCTTTATTGATTTGGAACTAAAACACCAGCAAATTATTTTCTAAACAAAAAGAATATAGATGTTTATAAAACATCAAAATCCCAACGGCATGGAACCAACCGTCACTGCATCTTAACTTGAAAGCGGTACCTGGCAGGTATCAGCAGACAACATGGGAACACAACCATTACTGTGCAGTAGGAGTCTCAAATATTGACTGGCATCAACTCCTGGGACATAAACTTGTAATTTACTTTTGCTGTGGGGAGGATGTGGATAAAACCAAAGCCCACAAGAACACCATCTAAACCCCCCTGCGACTGAGTTAAATGTGGGGCCAGGTTCTCCTCCCCAGATCTTCCTGGCATGCAGGGCAGGAACAGCATTGTTATTTCCAAAACAACCACACCCACAACTATAGTCACTTTTCTTAAGCCTCCGCATCAGGATGCCCAGGATTTTGAAAGAAGGGAAAAATCCACCAATCCTATCTCAAGAATCACAACTCTGTTAGAGCTGAACTGCTCCACAGTCTCTTCCTGTCTGACCCTGGCAACGGGCCTGGATTGTGATGACCCCACTTTGCAAAACCACAAACATAGTTCAAAAAATCCCTTTGTCATCTTTGAAAAGAGAGTACAAAGGCATTAACAGACTAAGAAAAAGCACAGCTACGCATGGTGGCTAAACCTTTTTTTCATTTGACAAACAAGTGGCTCCCTTTAGAAACAGTAATTGTTCATCTCAGAAACCACCCCCCCCAAAGATTGTCCTCATTAAGGGTTTTACAACGTTGCTTCCAGGCACTAGAAGCTCGTTAGACGCTAGCTATTTCATTAATTTTAGTAAATACATTATCTCGATTATGAAACATCACCATTGACTTAATATTTGTTTGTGAATCAATGCTAATGAACTGCTTGGGTAGTACTGGAGTTTTCTTTCAGATGCATAAAAAGAGCTATATTATGTTCTATTTCATAGACTATACGAAAATAGGGCTAAATTGAGAAAATGGAACATAAACATCTTGGATATATCTTCAAACAGAGAAGGTCTGAAAAATTAGATCCTAAAGTACGAGACGTTACCTTCACAGTATTTAGGATAAAATGCTTGGTGCTATCAGCTTGGATGTGAATTAAGCTAACAATTCAACAAGGAAACCAGTTTACAAGGAATGTGCTGAGCGACATTCACAAAAAGGAATAAGCTGGAATAGAGGTATTCTCTGGTTCTCTTTCACTTCCAGTGTTGCTACAGAACACAAAAACCTCACAGCCTCTGTCTGGTCTCAACTCTAGCTGTGAGATCGCCCCCTAACATCCGTTTCCCTGGGGTCTCTTTGGGTCATGCTAAAAGTCAGGAGAAGAAAACCTCAGAAGGCACACCCTAGATTAGGCCCTACAGGTTGGACCCCATCCTGATGAGCACTTCAGGTGCTCCTTAAAGTGTCTTATCTATCGCAGCCCCCTCACTGGCAAGGTGAAGGTCACACATACCACTGATGTGTCTGAAAAATAAACTCTCTGGCAGCCTGAGGAGTCAGAAATACCTTCTCCCCTTTTTTAATGGCCTTTACATTAATGTGCCCCAGCCAACGGGGCACAGGGCAGCGTTTTCACTTGGGTCAGAAGGTGGTGGAATTCTTCCACTGCCTGCGAGTGCGCCGTAGGGTTTAGCACCAGGTGTTGGAAGAGATTGACAGGCTCAGCATTCCGAAATGTCTTGGGGATCGGGATGGTCAGGGGCAGGAAGGTGTTACCAATGAGGAAATGGTGGAGGGACCTCTGCTGGAGGCCGCGGCCCAAGAACCAGAGGACGTCCTGGAGCCGCTGGGAGAGCATGCTGTGCTGCCAGTCTGTTAGGGGCAGCCGCAGCAACAGGTGCATGAGGGCTGTTTTGAAGTGGTAAGAGGTGAGGATGGGACGGGATGCTCCCTGGGGTAAGCTCTGAAGGTCCCGGAGACTTAAGATGATCTGGAGGCACTTGAGGTGACAGGTGTTCTCTGGAGCAAAACGCCCTACCAGCTTCAGGAACAAGTGTTCACAGGCTGCAAAGGACTCGGGCCAGTCCACGCTGGTGAGCTGTTCCTGGTCAGGAGCCTGACTCACCAGATAGACCAAGGTGTCTTCCCGTTGCACCCCCAGGACCAAGCTGATCGAGAGAAAGCGGCCTGAGCGGTAGTCCAGCCTGAGCTTGCAGGAGGTGGTAGACGGTGGGAGGCTGAGCTGAAAGTCATACTTGTGGGCCACAAGGGCCCAGGCATTGCCCACCATGTTCCGAAACCACTGTACCGTCTTGAACACGTCCAGGTGGGAGCCAGTGCAGACAGCCACCTTGATGGAGCTGCTACACTTGCTCAAGACAGCCGAGTGATCCCTGTGGTGGTGCACCAGGCACAGCACGTCCCCCAGAAGCTTCTCACGCTTGCACACGCATTCCGACTCCACCAGCACACAGCCGCAGCGGCGGCCTGGGGCCGGATCCCTCATCTCCAGCACAAACATAGTGCCCTGCGGGGGAACAATGGGCACCAGAATATCAAATTTCTGGGTCTCGTGGAGGGTTCCCCATTTCTCAAAGGCAGCCCCGATGCCCAGGCAGTCCTCCAGCTGTGGGTGAGCCTCCCGGCGGCTGAGCACCCGACAGGCCTCAATGAGGTCGTCCACGAAGCTCTCCACGAACTCGCAGGTGCAGGGCAGATCACGGGTGACATTCTGGACATAGTGTTTGTAAAAGGATTCCAGGGCCTCCCTCGAGGGGAAGTCAGTAAGCCAGTTGTAGGAGGTGACAGGCACAACACGGACTTCCTCCTCCTCCTCATCGCTGCTGGAATCAAAGGCTGGCTCATGCTGCATGTTCTGTCGCAGGAGCTCAAAGATGAGAAAAAGGCAAAAGAGGCCAGCATTCCACAGGTTTCCCAGCATCCAGCTCAGTGGCCCCTCCTGGCCACCAGCCTGGAATGGCCAGCCCATGTCTTTCTTCCCTAGCACTAACTGATCACTGGATGTGCCTCCTCTCCAGAAGTTCTCTGCCTTCTGCTTCTGCTCAGCTGCTCGCTTTCTCTCTTCAAACTCTATCTCCAACTGGCGCATCTCCTCGCTCATCCGCTTCTCCAGCTGCCGACTTCTGGCTAGTGTGTCCAGGTCCATGCGGTCACTGACCATCAGGGGGTGGTGAACGACATACATCACTGCCAGGAACACAAGGCTTATCACAGCCATGGAGGCCTCTGCATCTGGAGAAGTAGGAGGGTGGGAGTCAGTGGTGATCTTCAGGATTCATTTTTTTCTCCAGTGCATATCTCCCAGAGCCCTGGAACCCCAAATCCTGGAAGTTAACTACTCAGGAGAAACAGGAAGCTCACAGAGCTGGGATTGTACAGAGCACGGGTCTGCCCAGGAGGTGGTTTGGGAGAAAGGGGGTCAGCAGGATGTGCCACTCAGTCCTTCTGCTTTCCTTCCACATGGTGTGGGTGGTATTTAGGTTTCCAGAGTATGGACATAGCACTGTTTTCATTCCTGTGTAGGAGGGGGAGGGGGACCCTTGTGGTAGGGTGGCCTCACCCGACTCATCAGTCCCCCGTGGGCACCAGGTGTGCCCTCCTGATCCCAGAGGCTCCCTTCCAGCGGCAGAAAGCACTGATCTGCCTGGGCGACACCTTTCCTCTTGCCAGGCAGCCAGCCCCAAACCCCAGCTATGGCATCCCACTTCCTCTGTGACTTCACAATCCTCATTCTGCTCACCCTGGGTCATCAGACCACTCAGCCTCTCCTCCCTCGTGCCAGTGGGGCAACTCCCAGTGGGCGCCAGGGAGGCACAGAGCCACCAGCCTGCTCTGCGCTGCTTCCCGCTATGCTCTCTGAGGTCCTAAGGCTGGAAGCCCCGTCGACGCCAGGCGCATAGGCAGGCACGCCTCCACCTCTCAGCCCAGGAAAGTTCCCGAAGAACCAGGTGCCCAAAGCCACTTGACAGCCGCAGTAGTCGGATCCTCTGCCTCCCCACCCACCACGAGGCCGGAAGCTTCTCGCATTCACCCCACAAACTACCGGGCTTACCGAGATTATGAAGGACTATGCCGTGTGGACGCTGAAGCCAGGTGGGGGACTCTCCTCCCTTTGAAACTTGGCCTTGCTTAGTCTCACCGCCTGCTCCAGGAGCCCTGTTAAAATTTACAAGGTACCTAGCGGCTGTGGCTCAAAGCAGGGTGCCCCCCTCCCGCTCCCGCCATTCATAACTTTCCCAAATTCCACGCCCAGAGATCTGAACTCTCATCCGCCTTCCCTCTCGGGGGTTTCTCCCCGGACCTGGGGCCAGGTTACTCACCGTCGGTGTTAGCTGGAACACGGTCTTAAAGAGACAGCGCGGCCTGACTGCCCCCGCCTTTTCGCCGGCGGGGTGGGGCCTCCGGGTGCTTCGCCGGGGCCGCCCGGGGGAGTGGACCCGCTCCCCTCTCCCGGGGAACGCACCATCTCGTCGGAGGGTCAGAGGGTCCCAGGGTCTGTGCGCGGCCCGGCCCGGACACCCCCAGCGCGCCGCGCGCCGCTCCGAGGGCGCCAGCTCCCGCCGTCCAGGCTCCGCCCCGCCCAAGCTCCTCCCAGCCCAGCCCCGCCGCCGAGCGCGCCGCCCTGGGGCCCGGTGGCCCGGGTCGCGTAGGCGCGCCTTCGGTGCGCCGCCCAGGCTCCCGCGGGGTCGTGTGCAGAGCGGAGGGGCTGCGGCCCGGGACTCGCAGCCGAGGGAGGCTCGCATGCCGCAGCTGCTCGGCCTCCCGGGGGTGGCGCCAAGGGCAACAGCAGTGCGGGCAGCCGGCTTCACGCAGCTCGGTGCGCCGAGGGGCAATGCACCGTACTTACACAGCGACGAGGATGATGGCATAACTAGGAACTGACGGGGGCAGGGGGGCGTCATTCCCAGTCCGGGCGGGTCCTGCGCAAAATGGCACAGGAGCCGAGGTGTGTCGTCAGCGTCCGTGTTGTGCCTCACCCCCAGCCCCCGCCCAGACTCAGGTGTCTTTCCCCACCTCCTTCCTATCCAGTGGCTGTCGTGAAAGGCCAGACGGCACGCGAAGACCTGGCTTGTGGCCTTACCTCTCACTCACTAGCTCTACGGAGTAAGAATCCTAAACTTCCAGGGTAGCTCTGCTGATGAGATGGGCGTATAAAGGAAAACTTCATGAAGTGTGGAGCCTGGACAAGCCTTATGATCCACTAAGATATCCCCACAGAAGGGGCTTCCCGGAAAGGATCTTCGGAGTATCAGAAAGAGCCCCCAGCCCTCCTGTCCTGTGTCAGCTAACCGAGGAGAAAAGGAAGTGCTATCTTTTCATACTTACTAGCTAAAGTCCTTCTGCTGAAAGACAAGTTTCAGCCCTCCTTATCCAGTGGCAATGTAGAGGGGGGCCCAAACAACGTGGACAGTGCTTCCAAAAATGCTGACTTATTTCACTGTGGAGGGGGAAAGACTGTCTTCTGACTGGCCATGACTGAAGTTCCAAAGTTTTTTTTATAAACTTTGGGGCTACTACCACTAAGCATTAGCAAAATCACACGGTGACAATGAAATTCTCTTTATTTCCTAGCTTATGACAATGTTGGGATAAAAAATACATTTCAGAGTGTGCAAACAATGGTGTTGAAAGCCATGTGTTTAGGGGCGCCTGTGTGCTCAGATGGTTAAGCGTCTGCCTTCAGCTCAGGTCATGATTTCCAGGTCCTGGAATCAGCCTGTGATGGGCTCCCAGCTCAGTGGGGAGTCTGCTTCTCCCTCTCCCTCTGCCTCTCCCCCTGCTCATGCTCTCTCTCTGTATCTTTCTGTTTCAAATGAATAAATAAAATCTTAAAAAAATAATAAAACCATGTGTTTAAAGGTGTGTGTTCAAATAAGGGTTTGTATTAAAAGTGATTGTCGTGTTAGACGACATTTGCTAGTTCGTGCTCATGAAGTTGGTTGCTATAGCAAATAGACTCCAAGCTAGAGAACTATAATCCATGTAAATATCACACTTAAATGAACAAGAAGCCCTCTGGCAGTGAACATTTCTTGGCCTGTTTTTGGTGATTTTTCTGCTTTGGCGTGATGTGAAGTGATTGTTGGCTTAGTGGGATTAAAAGAAAACCGAGTCATTTGGACACCCTGGCCTTCATGCTAATTGGTGATTGTACAAAAATGACATGAGCAAACTGTAGCAGTGGCCACTCATTTAACAATTGAATTCCACAGTGGTGGGATTTACCCTTGTCAAGCAAGGAAACATGGTAGTCCCCACCCAAATAATTTTATTTTTATCATTAAAAAATAAGTACAGAGAAAGCAAGTACCTTCATAATCTGTGTACAATTCTGCCTCTTGGCCCACAAAACCTAAAATGTGTTTAAGACTACTAGTGTTTATTGGGGCACCTGGCTGGCTCAGTCAGAGGAGCATGTGACTCTTGATCTCAGGGTTGTGAGTTTGAGCCCCACATTGCGTGTAGGTAGAGATTACTCAAAGAAAAAAAAAAAAAGACAGTTAGTGTTTTGGTGAGAACAGTTGCTCAAAGATTTGAAAACACTGGGAGAAATATCAGTAATCAATCTAAAAACAAGTCACATGATTCTAAGTGATTTTCCTTGGTTTGATAAATCAGTAAATGTTGTCAGTTGTTGCTGTTTATTCAGGAAGCCAATGCAGAGTTTGCAATTACTGAAGAATTAGACTTTATGAATAGTCTGCATGGGACAACTAGAGGCAAGAATATTTAAAAAGAAGCTGAGAAAACATTAATTCAGTACAACCTGACATGGAATCTGCTAATACATGTTACTACCGATGGTAATAAAAATATATGTGGAGCAGAAAAAGGCTTAGATAGGCAAATTTACAAAGCTTGTGAAAATTTCAGGTGTTTAAAGCCTATGGTTATTCATCGTATTATTCATAGGCAGATACTTTGTGGAAAATATTTGAATCTGTTATGTATTTGTGAACCAGTAATGTCAAGGTGAACTTTGTTCATTCTCATGGACTTAAAAATCGTCAGTTCTAGGAATTTTCATCAGAAATAGACACTGAATATCTTGACTTGCCCTACCATCATTATCAGTTTGCAATCTTTTTGAGCTTGGGGCTGAGATTAAAATTTTTCTAAACAAGAACTCTCAACTACTTTTATCAAACACTGAATGACTTTGGAAATCAGCTTTTGGTTGCAGACTTGATACTGGGGTTTTTTTGGGTTTTTTTTTTTTGGTGTTGTTGTTTTGTTTTGTTTTTTAAGTAGGCTCTATACCCAGAATGGAGCCCAATGGGGGGCTTGAACTCATGACCCAGAGATCAAGACCTGAGCTGAGACCAAGAGTCAGACGCTTAATGACTGAGCCACCCAGGTGCCTCTTGATACTGTTTCTTAATGAATGTAAAATTATAAGACAAAATGGTGTTTACATGTGAAATTTATTCTCTGATGAAATCATTTTAACAAACTTTGAATCACAAGTAATATCAAGCTGTTTTTACACTTCCTGTGCTGTCAAAAATAAAACAAGAAGCAAGATGTCTATTGCTACATAAATTTGTAGCAGATATATTTTCTGAGCTCAAACTATATACAATTCCAGCAGTTTGTCAGACATCAGTGCAAGTGGAAAGAACACTCCATATTTCAAAATCCATTTAACTGTACAATTGAGAATCTTCCACATAATCTTCAATTAGAAGTGATTAATCTGCAGTGTAATGACATACTAAAAAGGCAAATAAGAGAAGAATGTAATTACGTAAGAATGAACATGCTCAATTAAAATCATATGCTTGTGGATTAATACATCAATATTTGTTAGTAACTATTGAAAAACATTTTCAAAGAGGCAATATGTAATAACTCATTACAGATCAGCATTAACAGTTGAACATTTGCAATCAATTTGGATGATAGGAAACATTAACCTTGACCCCTAATTAAGTGACATGTTATTTCCCAAAAATAAAAGAATTCCATTCTTTTCATTAGCAGCCCCATATTACCAAAAAAAAAAAAAAAGGCATTCGGTCATTATTACTACACTGTGAATTTTGTTAATAAAATTTTGTGGAAATTTATTTTCTCTCATTATGTAAATGCCTACATAATTCTCAATTCTGCCTCTTGGCTGGCAAACACTAAAACATTTACTCTCTGGCCATTTACAGAAAGAGTTAACGGTTCTTTGTTTCTAAGCAGCAAAATGTGCACATTTCCTCAGAAATTCATTTTTAAAGTTTTATCTTTTTGTAAAAATGACACATGCTCATTGTAGAAATGCATATTATCTAGGAGGAATAGGAAAAGAAGCTACCCTCATATTCCACTACCCAGAGATAAATGTTACAGATTTTGGGAGTACCCTCTAGACATGATATGTGCCAGTATTTCCAAAAATGTGCCCCTTGGAGCACTAGTTACTCAAGTTGACCCTCCACAGACAGATTTGTATAACGTTTCTTGATAACATTTAAAAAACTCGTAAACACGGGGCACTTGGGTGGCTCAGTTGGTTAAGTGTCTGCCTTTGGCTCAGGTCGTGATCCCAGCGTCCTGCTCATCAGGGAGCCTGCTTCTCCCTCTCCCTCTGCCACTCCCCTTGCTTGTGCTCTCTCTGTCTCAAATAAATAAAATCTTAAAAAAACAAAACAAAACAAAAACAACCCTCGGAGCGCCTGGGTGGCTCAGTGGTTAAGCCTCTGCCTTTGGCTCAGGTCATGATCCAGGGGTCTTTGGATCGAGCCCCACATCGGGCTCCCTGCTTGGCGGAAAGCCTGCTTCTCCCTCTCCCACTCCCCCTGCTTGTGCTCCTGCTCTTGCTATCTCTCTCTCTGTCAAATAAATAAATGATTTTTATTTTAAAGATTTTTTACTTATTTATTTGCCAGAGACACAGCAAGAGAGGGAACACAAGCAGGGGGTAGGGGGGAGAGGGAGAAGCAGGCTCTCCACTAAGCAGGGAGCCCGATGCGGCGCTAGATCCCACCTGAGCCAAAGGCAGACGCCCAACAACCGAGCCACCCAGGCGCCCCTAAATAAATAAAATCTTAAAAAAAAAACAAAACCTCGTAAACACAAAATAAAAATGATCGTTGTGAAAAGTTTGGAAAATACAGAAAAGTTTAAAAAATCAGTTTTTTAAAAATCACCCTTAATCCTGTGGTATCAGTTAGGATCCCCAGGAGGATGTGATGGCATACTCATGTTGGGTAATTCAGGAGAGTTTAATCAAGGAACAAAAGAGTTCAGAGTTTGGGGAAAACTGCAAGGGACAGTTACTATTCCTGGACCTAGGCCAACAGGGAGCCTTCCTCTGGGTAAGGGTGAGGAGGAGGGAGTGATTTGTTACCAAAACTTGAAGAGAACAGCTATGTAGAGAGGATGTCTGATAAGAAAATGTGGTCTTCAGTTGAGAGGATGAAGTCAACCCTGTGGGACACCACAGGAAGAGAGCTGAGTTCTCTAGAAACTCATTTCCTGCTGAAGCCTCCCATTGGCCAAAACCAACTGGAAGCCAGAGAACAAGGGAGCCCCTTGATTCAGTCCTTCTGGGTCAGTGCCTGGCCCTAGGGCACAGAGCAGGAAGGAGAAAGAGGGTCTGCAGGGGCAGAGAGATGCACACGTCACTGCCAAAGGTCCCCAAACTCGACTCCAATGAGCACCAGTCCATGAGCTCATGCTCAGAGATAAACTGCCTCAGCTCCGTACAAACACATTTGAATCCCCACTCTTCAGACCACTGCGCTCTTCTCCTCTGAAAAGAGTCAGAACTCCTTGGACGGTGACAGCACAAAAGGTCAGGACATCCAAAAAGTCAGGGAAGCCTATGACCTCTCACTGATGTTAGAAAGTAGGAAAGCCATTATTAGACCTGTCTCAGGTGATGGTAGAAAGGTGTGAGGAGGCCACAGAGAGAATGCCCACTGCCAGCATGAATGGCAGATGATGCAGGAAAAAAAATCATTATAATCATTGGGAGAAGGCTAGCCATGGATCTGTGAAAATATTTTTTAGATGATATAAAGTTTTTGTAAAACAGTCCTGGGCTGCACTCATGTGTTTTCAATTATTATTATTTTTTTTTTACCAAAATTAATCAAATCACTACACAAATCATGTTTTGGTCATTACACAATAAACTTATAAAAATATAGAAATGTACTGTATGTATAAAAAATAGAATGTGTAAATCTACATTAAAGTGGAAAATAGACCATAGCATAATAAATGAAAAAAAGCAGATTACGAGACTATGCTAGGGTTGAATCCCCTTGCCTGCGTGTATTATATGCCTAAGAAAAAAGTTCCAAATGTTTACAGTGATCCTCTGAGGATGGGGAGATTGATTACAGGTGACTTCTACCTCTCTCTGTGCCTTTTTCGAACTAGTTAACAATGATCTGGTAGTATTTTCACATTATAAAAAATACCATTCAGACAGTGCCCAGGTCGTGAATGAATGGGCTGTGTGCTCAAAGCTCTAGTATGTCTTGGTTGAAGAGAGCTGACATTGCGTTTTCTAAAAAAGCAGGTGCGACCACGCTGGAGTGCGCAACCCAGGACCGGCTTTGTGCCCCGGCGGTCGCGTTCTTAGCCGCCCCGGAGACCGGGGCAAGGGGCTTCCTCCTCCGGGTGAGTTCCCCGCGCCCTACGAGCGCCCTCCCCAGGCCGGGACCGCCCGGCAGCCTCCCTTCGTCCCTCACCCCACCCCCCCCGCCCCCGCGGACGCGCCGCCACCCTGCCCTGAGCTTTTCCGCCCAGTCCAGGCCCTCAGCCGCTGGACCAATCCCCCGCGACACATCGGTTACCACCCGCGAGTTTGGGCGTCTCAAGGACGCCGGCGCACGGTTGCCAGAGCTGGAGACTCTCGGGAAAGTGGAGAGCCTGTGAAAGAGGATCTGGGCCAGCACTTCACTCCTTGCCACATGCAGATGGGTGAGGGGCAGGTGGATGCCATCGATGAAGAGACGGTATATTAGTTTGCCGGGGCTGCCATATAATTTTGGTGGCTTAATACAACAGGTCTGGAGAGCAGAAGTCCAAAATGAAGGTACTGGCAGGGCCATGCTTCCTCTGAAGGGTCTAGAGAAGAAGCCTTCCTTGCCTCGGTGTTCTTTGGCTTGTAGCTGTAGCATTCCAACCTGTAATTCCATCTCCGCGTCACCTTCTCTGTGTGCCCTTCTCTATCTCCTACAAGGAGGCTGTGGTTGGATTTAGGGACCAACCTGATGCACATGGTCTCATTTTGATCCTTATCTTAATTACATCTGCAAAGACCCTATTTTCTTCCTTTTCTTTCTTCTTTCTTTCTTTCTTTCTTTCTTTCTTTCTTTCTTTCTTTCTCTCTCTCTCTTTCTTTCAAGATTTTATTTATTTGACAGAGAGAGAGAAAGCACAAGTAGGCAGAGGGAGAGGGAGAAGCAGGCTCCCCGTTGAGCAGGGAGCCCAACGCCCGTGGATCCCAGGACCCTGGGATCATGACCTGAGCTGAAGGCAGACGCATAACTGACTGAGCCACCCAGGCGCCCCCAAAGACCCTTTTTTCAAAAAAGGTCTCATTCCTAGGTTCTGGGTGGACATGAATCTTTTGGGGGGTGGGGACACTATTTAACTCCATACAGACGGACATACAGATGGATGGATTAAAAGGTAGACACTGCATGGGAGTATCAGAGGCTGAATTGTGTCTCCCCAAAACTCTATGCTGAAGACCGAACCCTCAGTATCTCAGAATGCCACTCTATTTGGAAATAGAATCTTTGCAGATAGATGATCATGTCAAGATGAGGTCATTAGGATGGGTCCAATATGACTGGTGTCCTTATAAAGAGGAAACCACCTCACACCCTTAGGATGGCTACCATAAAAAAAGAGAGGGAGAGCAAGAATTACAAGTGTTGGGGAGAACGTGGAGAAACTGGAACCCCCGTATACTGTTGGCAAGCATGTAAAATGGTGCAACCACTATGGAAACCAATGGAAGTTCCTCAAAAAATTAAAAATAGAACTACCAGATGATCCAGCAATTCCACTTCTGGATATGTACCCCCAAAGAACTGAAAGCAAGGTCTTGAGATATTTGTACATCCATGTTCATTACGGCATTGTTCACAATAGCCAAAGGGCAGAAACAGCCTATGTGTCCCTTTGGGACAGCCACATTGAAAATTATCTTGACCCAGAGTGGAGGGCTGAGGTCCATGGCAAGTCCTGGCTCTGCCACCAGCTTGTTCTATGACGTGGGCAAGTCACTTCCTGTCACTCTGGCCCTCGGCTCCTGATGTGCAAACATTGGGATTGAATGGAACTCTTCCAGCTGGCATGGTTTTCATCTACTGAAAACAATGGCCCCAGTGTACCAGCCAGGCAAAAGCATGCCTTTCGTGCCTCAGACTCATTCAGCCTCAAGAACTGCGGGGGCCAGTTCCCCCAGAGTGGCCCAGGGACACTGATGTCAGACCTGTGATGTCAACACCCACACACTGGCTCAAAGGACCCAAGCCCCCAGTCTCTCTCAAGTTGTCACTAGATGATTACCTGAAAAGACACAAGAGGCTGAGATGAGGGTCCCGTCCTGCTTTCTTACCTATGATGCAATCAACTTTGTGCCCTGCACCGACCAAGCAGGCCCTGCCCTTACCCCATCAGCCTCCTAGGGCACATGTGTTCCTCCCCATTCAGCTGACCCAGATTAATCCTCCTGCCAGACACTGAGAGTCCATAGGGCTCCCAGCTAGGCTGGCACTGGCCTCAACTTGGCCTCCCAGAGTCCGGCCATCTCCTGCTTTGTCTTCTCCTTGTGTTCTCAAGGATGACCCCACTTGTCAGAGCTGTGCTCTCCCCAATTTCCAATCTGCCACTCTGCTCTGGACTGTGGATTGCTGCCTGAGTTGCTCCTGAATGTTAACACATGGCACTTGAAAGGACAGTCCCATAGACTTAGTCGCTAGATGGATTCTAATTTCTTTTTCCAAAAGGTATCAGCAGAAGGAATTTTTTCCCATCTTGGGTTATTTGCTTGAGTATATTTCTGGTTGGTGACATTTTCTCAGACTTCAAAATTGTAACACACATGTTATAGCAAGTATATGCATCTTTATGGGACCACAGGAAGTGAATACTAACGTTGGGCTGCCTGGCAAATCCAGGTGAACAGTCAACGGGACTATGTCTCAATAGTGGAATTCCTTGTTCATCCCTAAGCCCTGGATTTTGCCCTATCCCCTATTCACTTACTTCCCTAAATCTCCCTCTCCTGTCTTCTGGGCCTAAGTGTGTCCCGCCCCCCTCCCGTGAGTCCCAGCACCCAGCCCTTGGAACAAGCAGGCATCAGATTTTAGGGAATGAATTGATGGGCTTGGGCCTATCATCCACCCCAATCCAGTCACTGTCCCTTTCTTGTTTTACCCCATCAGACACTCTGCCCAGATTAGGCCTTTGGCTCTTGTCCTCAAAGTGCATTGTTACAGCAGAATGCAAAGAGAAATAAAAGAAGCTTATTCTTGCCATGAAGGAGACACAAATCATCTAAGTTGGGAAAGAAGGAGGAGGCGCCTAATGCCAGGCACCTGGGTGGCTCAGTCGGTTGAGTGTCCAGCTCTTGATTTTGGCTCAGGTCATGAGCTCAGAGTCCCAGGATAGACACCTGAGTTGGGCTCTGCGCTCTGTGGAGAGTCTGGTTGAGATTCATTCTCTCTCTCTCAGATAAATAAATCTTAAAAAAAAAAAAAAAATCCTAGGGGCGCCTGGGTGGCTCAGTCATTGGGTGTCTGCCTTCAACTTGGCTCATGATCCCAGGGTCCTGGGATCGAGTCCCATATGGGGCTCCCTGCTTGGTGGGAAGCCTGCTTCTCCCTCTCCCACTCCCCCTTCTTGTGCTCCTGCTCTCACTATCTCTCTATCAAATAAATAAATAAAATCTTAAAAAAATATATCCTAATGCCAAAGAGGCATATTTTGGGGGTGGTACTTTCTGGTCTCATACAGTGTGAAGGGGACCCTGATAGTTTGAGGATTAGAGAACTGCAGAGAGGACTGCACAGGATCTCTGAGGTGGGTAGAGAGGCCTGGAGAGCCCTCCAGCAAGCTTCCCTGAGCCCTCAGGGGAGTGTAAGTGGCATCAAGCATGCAAGAGGGTAGACATCTGGAGCCCAGGGCCATACTCAGGGTCTGCATGAGCCAGTGAATGGGGGCAGAGGGCCAAAGGGTGAATTCCTTCTGAGAACCTAGGGGCACCTTGGTGAAGGGGGGGTGTGTGTGTGGGAAATATAATAAACAACAAAATCTTCTTCCAACCCAAAAAATCTCTCCACAAAGGTAGTAGAAAAAGAAAAACAGTTTTATTATTGAATAAGTATTAAATCAATGAAGGAAATCAGAATGTCACCCCCAAATACGCCTTTTGACATAAAAATTATGTTGAGCTGAAGGCAATTAAGAAGCAACAAATGCAGGAAAATCTATCTCTACCCTTCCCCCTTTATGCCTAAAGGCAGGACATAAATTCTCCCTTTACTGGGGACAGACTCTTATCAGCCCAGAGATAGCACCAGAAGAATCTGCATGCATACCTCACTCCATTAGCTTCCCCCTGTACATTTACCTTCTCACAGTTTGCTGCCCTTGGAAGCTTAAAACTGCTTTCCTTTGTCCTGTCATTTCTCCACAAATTGATTGTTCTTTTCTTTTCTTTTTTAAGATCTATTTGGAGAGAGAGAGCTCAAGCGGGGAGAGGGGCAGAGGGAGAGAGAATCTCAAGCAGACTCCACACTGAGTACAGAACTCAAGGCAGGGCTGGATCCTACAACCCCTACAAGATCATGACCTGAGCAGAAATCAAAAGTTGGACACTCAACTGACTGAGCCACTCAGGCACCCCTACAAATTGATAGTTCTTTACTGAAGCTGCTTCATAAGCCAGAGTTCTAAGCTCACCACTTCGAGCTACTCTTTGTTAAGGTTTCTCCCACTGTACAGGTTAAGAAACTGTTTGTTTTTGTTTTGTTAGAGTCCTAGCTGAAAATCCCAGATGGGTAGAAGTAAAGTTTTGCCTGCCCTCCCCCAGAATGTGATGCACTAACTCCCTTGATATTTGCATTTTTTTTTAAGTAGTCTCCACACCCAAAGTGGGACTCAAACTCACAAACCTGAGATCAAGAGTTGCCAGTCTGGTGCCTCAATATTATCGTTTCTTTCTTTTTTTTTTTTTAAGATTTTATTTATTTATTTATTTATTTATTTATTTATTTGAGTGTGAGTGGGGGAGGGGCAGAGGGAGAGAGCATCTCAAGCAGACTCCACTCTGAGCATGGAGCCCAACATGGGGCTTGATCCCATGACCCTGAGATCATGACCCGAGCTGAAATCAAGAGTCGGACACTTAACTGACTGAGCCACCCAGGTGCCCCTTGCATTTCAAAAAGACAGCTCCCAGGTCCCTGAGGAAATATTCCTGAGCTGTGAGACTGGCCAGAGTACTAATGGCTTATTTAGTCATTATAAAGATTTATGTACATTGAAAAGGACAGAGAAAGGCATTCTGAAAAGAAAGGGAGTGGGAGAAGTCTCTTCCCTTATTTTCAACAAGGAGAATTAAGCCTCTTATTTGTAATCTGTGCTGGCCTTCTGGGGACCCGACTGAGCCAACCTACACTTGTCTGGGCTTGTCCTGAATTGACCAGGGTAATTTCTGCCATATAATGGAATGGAAACTTAAGCCGGGAATTCAATTCAAGTGGAGATTTTTTTTTAAGTGGATTTTATTTTCACATATCTGAATTCCTGCTGTACACCACTGAAAGCATTTAAAGGTAAATGAGGTTTAATTCTCACAAAAAGCAAATGGCTTCTGACTAGGAAGAGGTGTAGGAGCCACCTCTCAGGGAGGCCAATGCACACCTGCCTTTGCTCTGACACCTAGCTGGAGGGCACAGCACAGCATGTGGCGGTCACATTCCTGTCCCTGACATACACCCGTCAGTCATACCTTGGTCAGAAGCCCTGCCTAACACCTTCCGTGGCTCCCACTGCTTTCTGGCTCAAGTCCAGGTGCCCACCCTGACTCAGGCCCCAGGGATGTATCCGAGTCCATCCTGACCCCTGGGCCACTTGGTTCCTTGAGAGCACCAGGCTATCCCCTCTGGTGAAATCCTGCTTACCCACCAGGTGCAGCTGGAAGGGCACTGCCTCTGGGGGCCTTCCCTGACTCTCCCAGGACTGGGTTAGGTGCCCCCTTCATGTGCTGTCCCTCTCATAACCCCCTGAAGGAAGGGCCCTTTCTTTTCATCTCTAGTGCTTCAGTAGGTACCCATTAAAGCTGAATGAGTAAATGATGGGCAGGTGGGTGACCATGGCCTCCCCCACCCAGGGCAGTCCCCAACACCTGGTCCTCTCTCAGGGCCAGCAGTGTGCAGTGAGGCCCACCTGATGAGCAGCAGGGGCATGGCTGTGTCCTGGAGCTGATCTGTTGTTTCGCTTCCAGCACACTCTGCTTGGCTGTCCCGGCCAGTGCACTCTGCTCACTGCCTGTCAGATGCAGAGCTGCTTCTTGGCTCACATGGGGAAAAGGAGGGATAGACAGATGGAAGGACAGAGGGACAAATGGGGGGGATTATGCCTCAGGGCCACAGTCTCCCTCCGGGGGACTCCCCAAATCTCTCAGCTCTTCTTGCCTGCCCTGGTGGGGATGACCAGACCAGGAAAGTGACCAGAAGGGCGACTAGGAGGGTGCCTGACAGCCTGGGACTACCCAGCATGACAGAGCCCAGAACCTGGACACAGTCAATTTTAGGACAATGGGGGAGAGGCAGGATAGCCTGTGGGACCCTAACGTGGCACCTGGCCACACAGCCCTTAGGGCCATGTGCATGCACTGCTATATTAGGCAGGCCTTACTCTGGGCAACTTGAGTTTGTCTCAGTAGGTGAAGGGATAAGGCAGGACTTGTTCTATTAATTTTGACTAAAATGGCCCCTTTGGGATAGAATTAGCACTTTACTATATAGGGGAGGAGAAACTTTTCCTCTTACACTCTTAGATTCTGTACCCAAGTCCTGCAAATTAAACTAACAAAAGACAGATTAGTAGGAGAAAAGGTATGAAAATTTTATTTTATGTGCACGGGGTCTTCACAGAAAAGAAGTGAAAAACCCAAAGAAGCTGTTAGACTCTGGCATTGTGTATACTATTTTAATAAAGGGTGATAAATTATGGAGAAGTGACTAGACAAAGGAAAGGGGGTTTGGGCTCCTAGGGGCTATAAATTGTGGGGAGGTGACCAGGAAATGTGTGGTAAGTTAGGGTTGTTTAGGAAGGTTTGTTATGCAGACTCATCTCTGCAGTCTCCAGTCTTGTTATGGGAGGGGGAACAGTTTTACAAATGGAAATTTATGTCCTGCTTTTTGGCAGAAAGGATTAGAGCAGAGAGTTCTACCTGTGCCCGCTGTTTCTCAATTGCCATCAGCTCAAAATAATCCTTATGCCAAAATATGCCAATTTTGGGGTGGCATATTCTGGACCCCTTCAACTGCATTAGCTGAACAGATCATTGCAAACCTGCATACTTTTGACACCTTGTTTTTATAGGGTATAGAGAAGCTAAACAGATTTGGGTTTGTTAATAAACATGAAAAACTGTCCTATAAAGAAACATGTTTCTATTCATAAAATTTGCTCATACAGAACTGCTGGTATGTCTACTAACTAGTTTTCTCTGTAAAAGAAAGATTACAAAAATTAAAAATTATAATCAATATATGTAGCTAAAGCTACTAGAAATAATAAGGGTGAAGAAAAATAACTGCGTATGAAGAGTATGCAAGAAAAGTAGGATGTTCTTATTCATAAGGAAAGGTAGGAAGGATGTGTTTTTGCTATGGGGAAAAAGAGAGTTTTTTTTTTTTTTTTTAAGATTTTTATTTATTTATTTATTTAACAGAGATAGAGAGCACAAGTAGGCAGAGTGGCAGACAGAGGGAGAGGGGGAAGCAGGCTCTCCGCCGAGCAGGGAGCCCGATGTGGGGCTCGATCCCAGGACCCCGGGATCATGACCTGAGCCGAAGGCAGCCGCTTAACCGACTGAGCCACCCAGGCGCCCCGAGAGTTATTTTATTTGTAAAAAAAAGAATGACTGATTGTTCCAGAATGAGAGGAGGAAAATATAGAAAAATAGACAAACACCTGAATGAATATAAGAAAATAGTAAAAGTTTTGCAGAAAATAGACCTTATCCCATGTAGTCAAGCTGAATAAGACCTGAATGGATTTATTTTAAGGTCTTTAAAAAAAAAAAAGAGCCTTAATAACAAAAGAACACTGGTGCAAAACTAAAATATGGTCTTCTTTCTGTTAGAATGACAAAGTTTCCTGAGATTATCGGTCTGCTTTTAATAAGAGATTGTAAGAGGTTTCTTCTTTACTTTTTGGTAATCTGCCTAGGACACCAAGATCTTATCAGAATAATTTCCTGTGCTTTATGCTAACCTTTATGATATCTTCAATTACTTAACAGAACCAAGACTTTTCACACTGAAAAGAGCTAAGGTTTTTTACATTTTTGATAATTTTTTCTTCCCCAAATCAAATCCGAAATGAAGTTTTTTTGACCTCAGATTAACTTTGGGACTTCCTAGAGAGTTCCTGGAAAATCTCAAAGGCTTTGTTCTTTCACCTTGTAGACAAACAGATGTTCAAGTAATTAGGTTTATTTGATTTGTTAAATTGCATAATAACAAGGCGTTGTCAAATAGAACTTTTACCCTTCCTAGGTTATATTTGTATGGGTAAATATTATTAATGTAAAATATTTCACAAATTGTGTAACAGTTATAAAAATTTGTCAATACCTTTGCTATCCATGGTATATCCTGATCTAATGCCATCAGTCAAAATCCTGGTTATTATTTTTGTTATATGTCACAGCAACAACGAAATTTTCTTGTCAAACGAACTCTCATCAGATCTTTAGAAGCTGACAAGTTCATTGAACTGCTAACGCAGGCTCAAGTAGAACAAGAACTGATTACATGGGACTGAGTTAACTGACAAAGCATGATTACGGCTATTGTTCTGGAACATTGCCAGTTCTTTAGAGTTTTTCCAGACCTTTCACTTAAACTGTCTATAACTTATAACAGTTTGGTAGATGATACTTTTGTAAACAGAAATCAAACGTTTATCTTTTCTCCCTATCTGATCCCTTGAGAATTTGGAGACTCTTATTGAATATTCTTATTTCTGTGGCAATATAATTACTTGCTTAAGTTCAATAAGAATCTGTTCTTGTAACAGGACATAACTGGTTAAATTTGGACAACATGAGTTAAGTAACCAAGGCTTTGGGTGAATGTCATATTTCAGAATGATGCAGAGAATCAGATAGGACCAGGCAGTCCTAAGAATTAGGCTTAACTTTATGAAGCCAATGCTTACAAAGTCTTCTTGGAAAAATCAGCCTGGGACTTGGCTTACAGGGTCCCCAGCCTTATAGGTGACGAAGGAAGGTCACTTCTTGGCAGGCCCAGGAACCTCGGGTTATTCGGGGGATTCCAGAAGAGAGGAATTCATCCAAGTCGATAGGTACCGCAAGTGAAATCTTCTGGAGAGTTTCTGGCTTGGCTTCCTCGCCTTGGAGGGGATTTTAAAAATCTAATCTGACATTCCTTATGAAAAGTTCCAGCAAAGCGAACTCAAAACTGCCTATGTGGTCAATTACCATTTTTGCTGCACTTACATGGATAATCAGGCCAAATCCTGGTCTATTTTGTAAACAAGAACCCAAAGCAGGTGACCCTTTGCATGGAAAACTACAGCGCACCCTTGTGGGCTCCATTGCTCACGTTTTGCCATTCCTTACCAAATTCTCAGTTCTTTTTTTTTTTTTTTTAATATTTATTTATTTGACACAGAGAGAGCACAAGCAGGGGAGCGGCAGGCAGAGGGAGAAGCAGACTCCCCGCTGAGCAGGGAGCCCGATGCGGGACTCGATCCCAGGACCCTGGGATCATGACCTGAGCTGAAGGCAGACGCTTAACCGACTGAGCCACCCAGGCGCCCCCAAATTCTCAGTTCTTCTAAGATCCCCCCTATATCTAGCTACAAGTCTCCAAACTGAGGCTTCTAGTTTTTCTCCCACCCTCCTGACTTGGCGTCGCTGAAAACTAAAACCGCCCTCTTCCAGAAGCCCTGCAAGCTAAAGCTGGAGGACTTGACATAAACTTCAAAGAAATCACCTTCATGCCTGCCACTCAGAAAAGTCACCAGATCACTCAGGACCATCACCAAAGACTTGGTCTTCAAACGGAAGACCAAGGAATTCGTTGCATTGCCAGTCCCATCCTCAAGCCCAACATCTGGAAATCTCAACTGGCTGATCTCTGGACCGAGAGACTGGGTTTTCAACCATTAACCTTCTTTCCTTTTATTTTTATAGAAATTCCTCTCATTAAATGCCTGAATGCTCACACGATCCAGCACATACCCACTACTGCTCAGTCCAAGTAGCTGGTACAGCTGACCCTTAATGAGCAAAAGGCAACTACGTGAGAAAATGCACTTCTGCTCAAAGAAGAATGTCGCTCCTTTCCTTGGACAAGACGGGGACTGACAAAGTCTCTCGCTGACCAAATTTGAATCAGGCTCCTCTGCACTTTTTCCAATGAGGCCTTGACTTTTGGACTTCCGTGTTCATCGTTGCGTTGTCCAGTTTTATAAGCACTCTGCTCAGTTGGGTTAGCCAGAATCCCGCAGCCTCCATGAGTGGTCACTCTCAACATCTGATCAGGTTTCTCAGCCACCACCACCTGCAGATGTCTGATCACCCTGCCTGCCGCCTTCAGCAAGAGTCCTGTTAGGTAGGCTAGCCAGAATGCCCCGACCCCTGCTGCTTCCTCTTAGCCAAGTTCCATCCCCTGACCCCCACCCTGCTTCTTGGCTATAAATTCCCACTTGCCCATGCTGCATTCAGAGTTGAGTCCATTCTCTCTTCCCCACTGCAAGACCGCATTACAGTGGTTGTGATACCCACCGCCCTGGTCCCCCTTGAATAAAGTCGGCCTTACTGTTCTTTAACAAGTGTCATGAAGAATCTTCTAACACGCTCCACCTTTCCTCCGAGGGAGGGAGCCCCTATGACTCTTTCCCCTCTGTTCTGGGGGAGGACCTAGGTGCCCCTGCCCGAGGAGGATGACTCCTGATCCCCTCCCACTCAGGGCTCCCCCGTCTGCTACCTTATATCCAGGGTGGGTCCCCGGGGCTTCTTCTAGAGAAACACCCAGTGCTTGGGCTCCAGCCTTAGGACATCGTGTCTCTCTGTGCCCTGGCCATGTTTCTTCAGGCACCGGACCCCTCTGTCTGCCATCCCCCACGTGCAGCCCCTACCAGAGGCTGTTGCCCAGCACTGGCTGAGAGCCTGGCAGGACTGGGCACGCCAGAGCCCAGGGACTTGGAGACACTGACCTGGCCCAACAGATGTCCACACTCCCAAGTCCTGGTCTCCTGCCCCTGGAGTTCTTTCAGGCTGCTAGGTCCAGATCATTGCTCTGCGTCTCCTGGAGCACTTGCCCTGGGGCCTTCTCCTGTATGTCCTGAGACGCTACCCTGGGCGTGGGATGAGGCCTTCTGGAGGGTAAGAGTAGTAGGTATGCCCTCCCCTCACTGACAGCAGTAGCAGTGAAGGGCAAAGTCCCCTCCCAGGGGCCAGGTGTACATCCTGTCTGCCTATGGGAACAGGGCTGGTGGGTAGGGAGGCGAGTTCCCTGGGGCAGGGGAGAGGCATCTGACTTCACATCTCCTGCTCTTTGCCCCCATGGCCAAATGCCCAAGCTTGGGGCTTGGGCTGGCACTGCTCCAAGAGTCTGAACAGGCCTGCGGCAGAAAGCAGGAGGCTCCTGCGTGTGATCTTCCTCACCCTGCAAAGTTGATGGACACTGACCCACTCGTCCCCAGAGAAAGACCCGTGCCTCTGCAGCCTCTAGATGTGGCAGAACCCCTTTGGGTACATCCTCATGACCTCATGGCCATCAAGAGGCCCAGCTCACAGGGACAGATGGCCACCTCATTTATTCTAGGAAGGTAGAGGCCTGGCAGCCCACAACAGGCCTCTGTCTGCCGAGTGCTGGCTGCCAGTCCCAGCCCTGAGGTCAGGCAAGGGGACACCAGGACTGCCCTCCACACCAGCCTCGGCAGGTCGGCAGACACTCTACAGAAGTCTCTGGCTTTCCCTCCTGCCCTGGGAAATGGACTCAACATTCATTTTCTTCCATCCTGGTGACCAAAGGCCCTCTCTTGGCATCTTGTGCAGGAAGTGTCCTAGCTTTCAAGATGCTCTGTTCCTGCTACTGGAACACTCTGCATTCCTTGTCTGGCTGGAAGGCAGAGGGAAAAGCCAGGAGTCTATTCTCTTTGGGGGACATGCTTGTGGTCTTGGTACCTGCTGGGTGTTCAGAACTTTCCCTTTGTTATCCTTCGTTAATCCTTCCCTCAGTTCTCCCCAGTGCCAGACAACAGGAGAGGAAACCTGTTCCAACTCTAAGCTAGAGGCCTTAAATTCCAATGCAGGGGAGGACAGTTAAGCATTAATGAATGGCACAGCCTCGGGGAATAAACTTGGACCTCTTGTTTTCTCACTTTGGATAGACACAAGGCTCTCTTGCTCTCTTGGCCCTAGGCTCTTCCTTCATGTTGTGCAAGGACGGTAAGCATGGCCTCCTGCCTCATGGCTGGCTCCTGGGAAGAGAATCCAAGGTGTTTGCTCAGAGGTTGCAAATTGGCAACCCCCGGATTCTGGCCCATGGGCATGGTTTAATAGGTCTGTACTAGCCCGAGCAGTAAATAAGTTTGCCATTAAAAAACTAAAAAATAAATAAATAAATAACTTAAAAAAAAAAAAAAGACTTGGCAACATTGGGCCTTGATTCTTGTGTGTGGAGCTGAGTCATGGCTGTTCCCAGTCTCCCCACAGTGGCCATCAAGCCGGGCTACCCCATCTGGCATCACTGCCATCCTTAGTCAGATGCATCGCCCACCTGGTCCTTGTGGTATCTGGGTCTGCTGCCACAGCTGGGGCCCTGGTTGGGGCAGCAGCATCCAAGATCCTTGAGGAGGCCACCCCCTGGCAGGGGTTCCAGAGCCCCATGGCCGCCCTGTCCGGCCACCTGACCTGCCCAGCACTGATGCCCGGCCCTGGCCACAGGGTGGCAGTGTAGCGTGCGGAAAAGCATTCTGGCCTGAGGCACAAGATGGGGGGGGCGGTTCTCGGCCCCTGTTCCCGGCCAGGAGTGACCCTGGTCAGGCCTATTCTCACCCAGGAGGCTGCTTCCCCTCAGGTGAGGAATATTCATTGCTGGATTTTTTTTTTTAATTTTTAAAAAAAGATTTTATTTATTTATTTGTCAGAGAGGAGAGCAAGAGAGCACAAGCAGGGGGAGTGGGAGAGGGAGAAGCAGGCTCCCTGCAGAGCAGGGGGCCCCATGCGGGGCTCGATTCCGGGACCCTGCGATCATGACCTGAGCTGAAGGCAGACACTCAACCGACTGAGCCACCCCGGTGGCCCCATTGCTGGATTTTTAAAAACAGCTTTGAAGTATACTTGACATTCACTCACTGCATATATTTAAATTGTACAATCTGACAAATTTTGATATACATATATACCTGTGAAACTCACTGCAATCAAGATCATAAACACAGCAATTACTCCCCAAAGTTTCCTCCTGCCCCTCCTCACCCCTCACAGATCCATTTGAATTTTCTAGAAATTTTTGTCTGTCTTCTTTCATTCACCATAATTATTTTGAGATTCATCCATGTTGCTCTTATAATAGTGCATTCAGCTTTCGTTACATTGTACCACTCCCGCGTATGCATATATTGTAATTTGTCTACCTGTTCACTTGTTGATGGGCTTTTGGACTATTTTCAGTTTGGGGCAATGACAAATAAATGTTATGAACATTCCTGTACAAGTCTTGGGGGGGGGCATCTAGTCTCCCTTTCTGGAGTAAATAGCTGGGCAGGACGTATGGTAGGTGTGTGTCTAACTTCTTAAGAACATGCCAAACTGATTCTAGTTCAAGGGGATGATGTAGGGACATCCTGAGCTCATCTCCTCCTGCTGAATCTACAGCTACATATGGAACAGTTTCCTCTGAAAGAAACCCCAGACTAGATAAGTGATTCCTATACATCCAAAGAACGAGGGGGGCGCCTGGCTGGCTCAGTTGGTGGAGCATGTGACTCTTGATCTTGGGCTTGTGAGTTTGACCCCCATGTTGGGTGTGGAGATCACTTAAGAAAATTAAAATAAAATCTTATAAAAAAAAAAAGAACAAGAGAAAACCCTTAAAACCCTTATGGGTAGGAGAGGCTGACACACAGTCTTCTACAAACCACACCCCCAGGGCAGCGACGCATAAGCAAGAGGGAACTCGAAATCCATAGCTTCTCCCTGAGAAGGGTTTGAGCCCCACATCTGGCACCCCAACTTTTAAGACCTATCCCTGAGAGATAAGCCTCCAAAACATCTACCTTTGAAAGCCAACGGGGCTTATGTCCATGAGACGCACACGGCCACGGCAAAAAAGCACCAGTTCTTGCAGGGCTCATGCGGACTCACCTGGCCACCTTCCGGGGTCCCCCCCCCCCGAGACGCACCCAGTCTTTCTGTGAAAAAGGCCTAAAGCTTTGGCCTGAGGGGCAGGCGTCTAATTCACACATCTAGGGCCTCCTGAAATAAGCCCCAAAGACGAAGGCCAGTGAGTGTCATCTGTGTGGTCTCCCTCTGCCTCACTCCAGGTCACCGGTCTCTCCTGAAAAGGAGCTTGTCCCTTGGCTTAGCACCCCGGTTTTTGCGGCTACCACCCCTGACCACTTGTATCTGGTGGCCAGCGGGGCCTGGGCTCCTGGGTCCCACAGGGCTGTCACCCATGCGGCAAGAGTTCTTAACCAGCCACCACTCCCAGGATGCAGCAGAGAGGCACAGCTCGAGGTGCCCATTAGCGCCTCCTCACAGCCGCAGCCTGAGGGTGGGCTTCTAATGAAAGACTCATCTACTGCCTCTGGTAATCCCATCCCCTCCTAGCTCTGTGCTCTCTGTGCTCTCCCTCTGCCTCCTTCCGCGTGGCTTCCACGTCTCCTGATAAGGAGTCTGGGATGTGCTCTCTGTGCTCTCCCTCTGCCTCCTTCCACATGGCCAGTGTCTCCTGATAAGGAGCCTGGGAACAAATCAACTCCTGTGGGTGCGGTCCCGGCAGACACCTTTTGATCACCCGGCTCAGGCGGCCAGCAGAGCTCAAGGTCCCGGGGCCCCCAGGACTATAACAAATGGAGAAATAGTTCTGAACCTATGAACTTGAGAAGATATCTACGCCCTCATGTTCACTGCAGCATTACTTACAACAGCCAAGACAGAGAAACAACCTCAGTGTCCGCCAGTGGATGAATGGATAAAGAAATGTGATGTATGTACACAATGGAGTATTATTCAGCCGTGAAAAAGAAAGAAATCCTGGCATTTGTGATGACACGGACGGACCTTGAGGGCATCATGCTAAGTGAAATAAGTCAGACAGACAGAGACAAATACCGTATGATCTCAATTATATTTGGAACCTAAAAAAAAACAAAACTAGGAGGGCCTGGGTGGCTCAGTCGGTTAAGCTTCTGCCTTTGGTTCAAGTCATGATCCCAGAGTCCCAGAATCGAGTCCCACGTCGGGCTCCCTGCTCAGCGGGGAGTCTGCTTCTCCCTCTGATCCTCCCCCCTCTCGTGTTCTCTCTCTCTTACTCTCTCTCTCTCTCAAAGAAATAAATAAAATCTTTAAAAAGACTAAAAATAAAAGTAAAAAAAAACTAAACAACCCCCCCAAATTCATAGATTCAGAGAACAGATTGGTGGTTGCCAGAAGCAGGCGGTGGGGAATGGGTAAAGGTGGGCAAAAGGTACGCACTTCCAAAAATAAATCTGCATAATAGTTAACAGTAGCTAACACTGGTTTGGCTTGATTCTGTGCCTGTTGTTAGAATTTTCACATGTATTAACTTACAAACCCTCACAACAGACGAACCATGAGAGACGATGGACTCTGAAAAACAAACTGAGGGTTCTAGAGGGGAGATGGGTTAGCCTGGTGATGGGTATTGAGGAGGGCACGTTCTGCATGGAGCACTGGGTGTTATGCACAAACAATGAATCATGGAACACTATATCTAAAACTAATGATGTAATGTATGGGGATTAACATAACAATAATAAAAAAAAAAAAACCCTCACAACACCCCTGAGATGTAGGCACTGCTATAATGTCGGCTTTCATTTGACAGCACTGAGCCTCGGAGAGGCTAGGTAACGTGGCCAAGACTGCAAGGTTAACAATCCCAGATCTGCCACTTCCAAGCTGTGTAACCCTGGGCATGCTTCTCACTGGCCTCACTGCCCTCAGCTGCTATTAATAGGGGGATAACCACAATGCATATATCACAGGACTGTGAGGACACCGCTAATTCAGAGTCTGGTTCAGAGTTTGAGGTCAGGAGATGGTAGTTATTTTATTACTGCATGTGGCTGCAGGATCAAGCCCACTAGGTGGACTGTTGGACTGAGGGAGTGTTTGGACTCTTTTAAGGAGTCCTGCTGAGCCTTGCGACCTTGAGGAAACCACCCTTCCCCTGGGTACCACGTATCATCCATCCCCAGCCCGGAACCCACCCCGCGCTGCTCGCCTATCATCTGAGTCCCTTGCTCTTGGGCCTGACAGTCTTGGCCTGCCGTTCCAGAGCAGCTCCTGCCCAGGGACCCGCCTCCCTACCTCTGCTCCCCAGCTAGCCTCCCCGCCGGCAGAGCTCCAGTCCCAGGCATCTTTGCTGCCCAGCTGCTGGCACACGGCAACGGCCTGAAAACAACTGTACTGAATGAGCCAGCAGGTGCCTCTCTGCGCTGGGAAGCCAGCCCTCCCGCCACCGGGTGCCCTGCTGACCACAGTTTAACCTTCATGTGCTCTGGGACCCATCTCCCTGAGGCCCCCAACCTCTAGCTGGACACTTTCTCTGTCACCAGAGCACTTGGCTTAGCAGAGCCTGAGGGCAGGGATGTCGTGCTCCCCTGAACACGGGGCTGTGAGCACCGTCGGCGCTCAAGGAGTAAAATCAGATCCCAGAAAGCACAAGCCTTCCTTGAGCCTCTGGGAAAAGTATTTTTGCAGGTACCTGCGAGGCTGGTGAGTACCCCAATGATCCAGGGGTGTTCCCGGTGACATCGCCAGGAGACAGGCCCTGGGCTGTCATACTCTAGGAGGAGCTTGCTGAGGAGTGCCAGCATGTGAAGGACTGAGCATCGGCTGACCCTGTGGTGAAGGCAGGGTGGCAGAGGGAACCCGCTGCAAGAGAGGAAAATGCCCTGGCCTGGTTGCCACTTATCCAGAGGCTTCCACTTCTCCCTCAAACTCCTCTCGGACCTCTGCCTTGACTTCCACCAGGAGCCGAGGCATTGGTGGCGGCTGCTCCCTAGGGACACCAAAGAGAGCCAAGAATGAGAGGAGATGGGATTTCACTTCTGCCCAAGCCTCCCACTCAACTCCCTTCAATGGGAAATGCTCTCAGCTCCGGGACAAGTACCCTCCCTTGGGGGCGCCCCCCCCATGGGAAATGCCAGTGGCCGTGGGGGAGGACTTTCTGTCCCTCTGTGAACAAGGCTGTGCTCTGCTGCTCTCCTAGCAGAGACAGGGCACTGGCCACACATTTCGTTTACCTGGGGCAGGTTCCTACGTGCAGGTTTGTAGTGCCGGGAAGGACCCCAGAGGTTCCCGGTAACGTCGCCTGTCTTTGGCTATTGGTGGGTTTGGAACTGTGGCAACAAACAGAAAAGGAAGTAACACTTTCTTATCCCGTTCGATGAGATTATTTTTACCTAGATTCTAAAAGCAGGTGAGGACATTATGAACAGGTCTACCTCACTTCTGAACACAGATAGTAAGTCCTAGATCAAATAACAAGTCCACAATCTGCTATCCAAGATTCTGAAATCTAAAGAGCTCTGGAACCAAAAGATTTTCCATAAGTTATTTGGAGGCAAAACCGGAAGTGAAGTCCTTATTTATTCCACTTAGCTTAATATTCAAAAGTTTGTGGCAGGAGTTTTGTGATGTTTGATTATAAAGCCCTTCCCTGGATTTGGGTGTTACGCAATATATGGTTATTCACTAGTTTTTCTTTCTAACATCCAAAATTCCAAATTCCAAAACACATCTACAAATTTTCGGATTAGGCACTGAATCTGTATTAGCAATCCAAATCTTATCTAGAAATCATATATATATACATATATATATATGCAGAGGGAGAAGCAAGCTCTCCAGTGAGCAGGGACCCCGATGCGGGACTGGATTCCAGGACCCTGGGATCATGACCTGAGCCAAAGGCAGACACCCAACGGACTGAGCCACCCAGGCGTCCCTAGAAATCCTATATATATATTGTTACGCTCACTGTAACCAGTGAGGGAGGCACTTATCATCAACGCCTTTTTAAGAGGAGGGAATTGAGGAGCAGAGAAGTGAGGTTTTCTCATCTGTCAAAAGGAGATGCTGATAGGCTCTCCTTCAGAATGTTGGTGTGAGTGTCAAATACATCAATTCCTGTAAAACTTAGAACCGCTAGTGGGCTGGGATTTATTTGCAGTGTGCTTCTGCACCGTGCTTTTTCCAATCAACCTTATATTTTGAAGATTTGTCTGAGTGACACTCATAGCTCTGGCTCATCCATGGTGTGACACACTGATTCCAGCCATTCTCCTGTTGATGGACACTGGCAGTTGGATCCTTCCAGAAGCAGATGACAAGACACAGTTAGACATACAAGGCATTTATGGGGGAAAGGCCTATGAAGGCTGAAGGGGGGTAGATGGAGAAAGAAGTGAGAGCCTTCAGACGGGATGCAGGCCTGACACCTGTGAAGGGAGAAGGGAAAGAAGGGAGGCTGGGCAGAAGAGCTGGGTCTGTGGGACTGCTCTGAGAAAGGTTTGCCTGGGCTGATGAGGCATTGTCGAGCTGAAGGCACCATCAGAGGAATCCCCCATGCCACATGGGTAGGCCTGCCATGGTGCCCCACCATGTCAGTCAAAGGCCAGGAGTAGCCATGGGGAGCTGGGCTCTCAGTCACTCACGGTCCCCACAGCAGAGGTCTGAGCAAGGCATTTCTGTGGCAGCCATAGGCATTTGGGTCAGTTCACGTTTATCTCAATTGGTTCTTTTTTTAAGATTTTATTTATTTATTTGACAGAGAGACAGAGAGATAACAAGCAGGCAGAGCGGCAGGCAGAGGGAGAGGGAGAAGCAGGCTTCCCGCGGAGCAGGGAGCCCGATGCAGGGCTCCATCCCAGGACCCTGGGATCATGACCTGAGCCGAAGGCAGACGCTTACCGGGCTGAGCCACCCAGGCGCCCCTCAATTGGGTTTATCCGAGGCCTGGTGGTGACTGTGGGCCCACCGTGCTGAGGTGACTACATCCACTGGGGTGCTGACAGAATCAGATTTCTGGGCCTCATAAACTCACTGAGGTGAAAAGGCTGGCCTCAAGCCTCTCAGGGTTCAGTCCCCAATCCATCCCCCTAAGGGGACACATACTGTCCGTCGCGTCCTTTTGGCCGGGGGAAAACCTATTTGTTATACAGGTGTGGGGCCCTTGGGGCCCTTCCTCACAAAAATTAAAAAAGGATTCTACCTGAGGGTAACTCAAAGGCCTCTGTCCCCTTTCAGCCAAGGGTCATGTCTCTTCAGTCTCCATTTGGGGAAGGAAAGGGACAGTGTATTTTCTCCAATACTTAGGTTCTTCCTTTTTGGAGGCTCAGGGCTCTTGGGGTAGTCAGCCCCAGGGCCACATACATTTTGAGAGGACAAGTGAAGAACCGAATGCATTTGATCCTCTTTTCAGCCAGCAGGACCCAAGAGGAGCAGAGGGAGTTGGGAGAGTCATGGAGAGGAAGCCAGAAAGATGGTTTGGGCCTGGGAGGGAGATTGGTAAGGGCTCTTGCCGTCAGCCCTTCCATCTCAATCACTGCTTGTGTCTAAATTGACCCTTTCTGTGTCAGGAACTTGGGGGGAGGGTGACGGGGAGAGGTGGGATCTACCAGGCAACTGGCATCCATGTCCGACCATAAATGGCACCGCATGAGGCAGAAAAGTCCTTTGGCTGGGATCCAGGGATTTGGGATCTAGTCCTAACAACACTATGGACTGCTGAGTGGCCTTGGGCAAGTTGGACACAGTTTCTAGGCCTCAGTTTTCCCAGCTGTAAAATGGAAATATTACCATTGGCTTTGGCCCACCTACTTCATGCAGACCAGAGGATCACCGAGTCATCCAGGTTCAGGAAGGGACCCCCACCTCCTCCCCCTTCAAAGGAAGGTGTGAGAGGTAACAGGACAGCTGGCTGACAGGACGCTGATCTGGTGCAGGTCCATGCTTGTTCCCTCCACCCTGCCACTAGGCTCAAGAATTGTCTCCTTCACCACCCTCCCCAGCCTGTGCTTGTGGACTTCTTCCAAGTGGAATTTCCTGAACAGCTTATCAGCAGGCAGAAGGCCTCTGCACGCAGAGCAGGACGTGGGGGGTTGGGGGGGTTTTAAGTAGGCAATAACACTGGTGGGGGCTCCTACTAAAACAGCACTGGGGCGTGTGTGTGTGTGTGTGTGTGAGTGTGTGAGTGTCAGGGGAGTTGGACAGGGGACACGGTGGACCTGGTCCCTGAGGGAGGGTTTGTTATTCCCTAGATTGACGTCACACACCCCAGTCAGCAGCCTTATCTGGAAGTTACCCGAACCAGGGAATTTTTCTCCAGTCTTCAGGCAAGCCCTACTGCACATCCCTGGACCCAGACCAAGCTGCTTTTCTATTTATAGCAAACACTGATAATCCTTGGTTGCGCTTTTACTTTCCTTTTACGCTATAATTACCCTCAAGATAGCGATTCATTACACACTTATTCTCTTTGCTTTGATCCAGTGACCTCCCATTACCAAGAGCTATAAATCTCAAACTTCCAGGAAAGTGAAACTTAGAAGTCATCTGTTCTTCTAAGTACCTAATAAGCAGAGCATGCTTGGCTGCAATGGGACAAGCCAACTAACCTGTGGTTTCTACACATTAGCCTCCCTGGGGTCCACTGGGACAGCATGGCCGTCGGAACCCTTCACGGCCGGCTCCAGCCATATTCCCCTTCCTGCTCCCTCTGCTTGGGCCAGTGTGATCTCCTCCTCGTTCCCCTGACACATCCTGCAGTTGTCCACCTTGCCAAGTGACCGTGCTCACTATGTGAGCTACCTGAATTTCCCCTCCTCTTCCAAAATAGCCATTTGCCCTGTAAGTCCAATTCAAATGTCACTTCCTCTTCAAAGTGTTTCCTGCTCCCGGGGCTAATACTGCCTTCCTCTTTTTCTCCCGCTAGCACTTCATTATTCATCTATTTTGGGTGGGGTTTTTTGCATAATTTTTACATTGAGGTATAGTCCATATACCAGAATATCCACACCTTTAAAGTGTGCAGCTTGGTGGTTAGTATGTTCACAAAGTTGTGCAACCACCAGTGCCACCAATTTTAGAATATTTTCCTCACCCTAAAAAGAAACCTTGTTTCTAAGCCTCAGCCTTAGTGATCACTCCCAGTTCCTCCCTCTCCTTTCCCCTCTCCCTGCTAATTTACTTTCTGTCTCCACGGATTTGCCTATTCTGTCACCCAATATGTGGCCTTTTGTGACTGGTTTAAAGCTGTTAGCACGCTTTCAGGGTTCATCCATGTTGTAGCATGCAGCAGCCCTTCATTTCTTTTTTATGGTCAAAGACTGTCCCATTGTATAGATAGACCACATTTTGTTTATCCATCATCAGTTGATGACATTTGGGTTTGTTTCCACTTTGGGGCTATTATGAGTAATACTGCTATGAACATTCATGCACAAATTTTTGTGTGGACATCTGATTTCAATTCTCTTGGGTGCATACCTCAGAGTGAAATTGCTGGGTCATATCATAACTCTATGTTTAACTTTTTTGAGGAACTACTTTTACTATGACTTTACCAACACACACACTTTATATATTTTTACATTCATTGAATTTCCTGTATGTCACATTCTGTATGTCAGAAATATTGTGAGAATGTATCCTTTGTAACCATGACACAGTGTTCCCCATGTGGATAAACCTTAGTTGATATAAGCTCACTTACACACTCCCTCCCTTTGTTTTAATCCAGTGACTTACCATCTCACCCTATGAGTGACTTTTTAAAGTAGATGAAGCTGGAGCAATAGGTTATGAATACTTTAAATTTTGGTAGATAATGTCTACAAATGTTTTTGTTCAATCAATTTCTATTCTGTTGGTATCTCGTTGCTGCCCTTATTTGCATTTCCCAGGCTCTGGTGAACAAGATCATCTATCATATGTTTATTGGCTGCTTGGATTGATTTCCCTGTATGTGACCTTAGCCGCTTGCATGGGGAGCTATCTGTGTTTTTCTTATTGACTGTACGAGTGAATGCTTTATATATTTGAACATCAATCCATTCTGTTATATATGTTGAAATACTCTACTCCCTGTCTATTAACTTGCCTTTTAGTTTTACTTATGGTATCTTTTGACATACAAAAGCTTTTTTTTTTTTTTTAAAGATTTCATTTATTCATTTGAGACACAGAGATACAGAGGGAGAGAGCATGAGTAGGGAGAGAGGCAGAGGGAAAAGGAGAAGCAGGCTCCCCGCTGAGCCAGGAGCCCAATGTGGGGCTCGATCCCAGGACGCTGGGATCATGACCTGAGCCGAAGGCAGATGCTTAACCATCTGAGCCACCCAGGCGCCCCCATACAAAAGCTTTTTAAAAATTTGTACATCATCAAACTTGTCAGTCTGCCCTTCGTTGCCTTTGTTTTTTGTATCTTGTTTTAAAAGGCTACCACTACTCTGAGGTCAAATATTTTCTTATATTGTTTTCTAAAATATCTTGAACACGGGCGCCTGGGTGGCTCAGTTGGTTAAGCGACTGCCTTCGGCTCAGGTCATGATCCTGGAGTCTCCGGATCGAGTCCCGCATCGGGCTCCCTGCTCAGCAGGGAGTCTCCTTCTCCCTCTGACCCTCCCCCCTCTCATGTGCTCTCTCTCGCTCTCTCATTCTCTCTCTCAAATAAATAAATAAAATCTTTAAAAAAAAAAAAATAAATAAATAAAAAAATAAAATATCTTGAACACATCAAATGTGGTATATATGTACAAGCACATAACATGATCGCAAAAAAAAATCATGCTACCAGTTAAATACAAGAAATTGTATCAAAAGACACGTTAGACATTTGTTCAGCAAATTATACAAAAAGAAATTATTTCAGATTTAAATATTATCTATTAAATGGAAAAGTCATGTGCTATGATTCTGCAAAGATATAAACTCAAAGGAAACACAAACTGCAGTAACAAATAAAGCCCACAATTTCAGGGGCTTGGAACAACAAAGGCTCATTTTTTAACCCACATTATGGTCCAGTGCTGTGATTTCTGGTTAGCTCACCTTCTGTCTTATGTTTCAACCATCCCCTAGAATCTCAGTGTCCTCTGCACCCAGGAAGTACATTGGGGGAGAGAGGAGCATCAGACCAGATATAGCACATATTGCTTTCTCTCACATTCCTTTGGTGAAGGTTCAGAATGTAGTCCCAGGCTGGGCAGCTGCTTCCCAGCAACAACCCTATACTTGTACTCGCTTTGAGTCTTTCTGAAAACCCATGTATGGTGGGTCCAAGGAAGCTCTGTGCTCATGGGCATCAGGGAAGCTACATATAAATGGAGCAGCTGGGAATGGCCACCTGGCATATTATGCATATCTCCTATGCTCACTGCATGCTCCATTGTTCTCCTAGACCTCACCATATTTGTATTCTTCCCTTGTTCAAGATTCCTTCTTCTATAATCACTGATTTTTCTGTCTGAGGAACCTCCTTTCATCATTCCTTTAGGTCTGCTGATGACAAATTCTTTTAGTTTTCCTTCATCTGAGAAGATTTTGATTTCCTCTTCATTCCTGAAGGATCGGTTCTCTGAACATAGAATTCTGAACTGACAGTTTTTTGTTTTTTTCCCTGCCCTTGAAAAATGTGACACTTTCTTCTGGCTTTCATGGTTTCTTAAGAGAAATCTGCTGTCATTCCAATTGCTTTTTCCCTAAACGTAAGGTCCCGTCTCTCTGGCTGAGGTTAATACTATATAAATAATTGTTACAACTAAGCTGAGACATGTGTATACTATAATCCATTATCTTTTTATTTTCTTTAAAATTAATAATTGTCTTGGGGCACCCGGGTGGTTCAGTTGGTTAAGTATCCGACTCTTGCTCTCAGCTCAGATCTTGATCTCAGGGTCGTGAGTTAAAGCCCCACGTTGGGCTTCATTCTGGGTGTGGAGCCTACTTAAAAAAAATTAATAATTGTCTTATTTTTCTTTTTCTTTTTTTAAGATCTTCATTCATCTATTTGTCAGAGAGAGAGAGAGAGAGAGAGCACAAGCAGGGGGAGCGGCAGGCAGAGGGAGAAGCAGGCTCCCCACTGAGCAGGGAGCCCAATGTGGGACTCAATCCCAGGCATCCCTGTCTTATTTTTTGTCTGTCTAAGAATCAACCTCTAATCTTCTGACATATAAGTTAAAGGCACTGCTTCCCAGGGATTCCAGGAGGAGATCTGAGGGTCTTGCTGTTTCTTAACTGTACTTCCAACAAACTCCTGTTTCCAGCCCTTCCTCCATGCTTACTTCAGAGATACTTGGTGTCCCAATTCCTGGAGGTTCTGGGTGGAAACTAGGTTGTTTCATAGCTTTCCCCACTGCTGGTGTTAAAATCAATGTGTCTGGGGCTAAGTTAGTCCAGCTCCTTTCCAGCTTCGCAAATTCTGTTGTGTTGCCTCCTCTTTCATTTTCTTTGCCTTTGTGGTGTTTTGTCTTAAAAAAAGAAATCCCCAGGGTGCCTGGGTGGCTTAGTTGGTTAAGCGTCTGCCTTCTGCTCAGGTCATGATCTCAGGGTCCTGGGATCAAGCCCTTGGGATCAAGCAGGGATCAAGCTCCCTGCTCAGTGGGGAGTCTGTTTCTCCCTCTCCTTCTGCCCCTCCCCCCTGCTCATGCTCTCTCGCTGTCTCTCTCTCTCAAATAAATAAATAAAATCTTAAAAAAAAAAAAGAAATCCCCTTGTAGCAAGGAGGAAAAGTAAATGAGTGTGTTCAATCTATCATCTTTATCTGGAAGATAAAAAAATTTTAAGATCTTTAATCCATCTTCTATACATTTTTCTGAATGATATGACTTCAATTCGTTTTCTCCATGGGTAGTCAATTTTTCCAAAAGGATTCATTCAATATTCTGTTCGTTTTCTCACTGATTTGAAATGCTTTATCATATACAAAGCAAAATTTTCTTTTACACTTGGAGCTGCATCGGGATTTGTATTATAATCTGTTGATTTGTTTTTTTCTGAAAAAAAAACCCCACATAAATCAAAACATTGTTTAAATTACTATTGCTTTATAGTATCTTATTCTCATTTCGAAATTATCTTATTGTGTACATTTAAATATCTATTTTAATTTTAGAAACAGCCTCCCAAGGTCCATGAAAATCCCACTGAGCTTTAGATTGCAATTGCACTGAATTCATGGATTTATGGTATTTTGGAAAGAAGTGATATCTTTACCATATTGAGACTTTTGCCCATCAACATGATAAAGCTCTTTTATTTTCAGTCTTTTTTGTGTTATTCAATAGTGACTTGAATAACTTATTACATTTATTCCCGGGTATTTTACAAGGTTTGCTGTCATTGCTAATTTAGTCTTTTTGACTATTTTTATTTATCTATTTATTTGTTATTGCTATTATTAACCAACGTATTAATTTTTGGATGTTAATCTAGTAAACATTGTAGGGAATTGACTATATCTTTGCAATATCTTCTTGAGCTATTGAAATATTATGGTTTTCTACTTGTTGAGCCAATTTGGATAATTTACATTTTCTAAGCAAATCATCCATCTCATCTAAGGTTTTCATAGTGGTGTAAATTTATTGGTGCACCTTATATTCTCTTGTTAAATCTCTATATCGTTAGGCATATTCCCTTTTTGATGGTATGTTAATTCTTTTTTTTTTTTTTTTAAGATTTTATTTATTTGACACAGAAAGAGAGAGCACAAGAGGGGGAGCAGCAAGCAGAGGGAGAGGGAGAAGCTGACTCTGCTGAGCAGGGAGCCTGATGTGGGGCTTGATCCCAGGACCCTGAGATCATGACCTGAGCCGAAGGTAGATGCTTAACCGACTGAGCCACCCAGGGACCCCTGTTTGTATGTTAATTCTAATTTTATATTGCATTGTGTTCCGTGAATATAACTTATGTGATTTTATTTTTCTTTTTGAAATCTGTGGTCTAACACAGAACAATTTTATGTTTGATATATTTGAGAAGAATATATGTTCTTCAGTTTGGGGGATTAAAATATCGTATACATCTATTAGATAAAAACTAACTGCACTCTTCAAATCATTTCTAACCTTACTAATTTTTTGTCTTCTTGATATCTCAGTTTCTGAGATGTGTTAAAGTGTCCCACTATCATTGGGCTTTTTTGAAATTTTGCCTCCAAATCATATCACTTTTTGCTTTTTTTAAGGAAGATATTTTGTTAGGTGCATCAGCATTTAAAGCTATGTATCTTCTTAGCAGATTATTCCTCCTATCAATATGAGTTCTCTCATTATCCCTTAACAATCCTTTTTCTCCCCCTTAAATTCTATCTATTGTTAACACAGCTGCACCTGAGCACCAGTTAAGACAAAGGAGTCTAATTTAGCTTTTATGATGAGCAATAATAATGACTTGGACCTGGTATAAGGAAACTTTTACTTTTGATTTATAAATAACTAGATCAAAGGATTTATATAAGATAAGGATACAGAAAGTGGCTCAGATTTTGGTTGCCGTTTCTTTCTTTTTTCTTTTTAAACAAGAAACTTTTATTCTGAAACCAGTCGATTTCCTTCTGATACCGGAGCCACCTTTTCCGTTCTACTCTCTGCCCCGGGCCAACTGCCCAACCGCAGTGTTGTCATTAAGAGCGTCACTGGGCGACCCATAAGCCAGATTTTTTTCTCACCTTCTGGGATGCACCTGGGGAGATCTAATTTTCTCTCACTCATTCTTAATGCCTGAGAGTCCCACACTTCTCTTAGGTAGAGATATTAACTCTCATATTGAGAGCCCCTGGGCAAACTAGCAATTGCCTCCCTTTAATAGAGGCTGATATTAATTCCCAGGTCTGGGAAACTCAGGCTGAAGTGCTTTGGGCCTTAACAGCAGTGCCCCTTAACAGCAGGACCCCACAACTTTCCCTTGTCGGAAAGGTTTTTTGGGCATAACAGGACACTGTTGCTTGTGGATACCAGGATATCCCCCCTCTAGATTTGAAGTCTGGATCCACCATTCCAGGGTCAAACCCTGGTCCCCAATGGGGCCTAACAACAAGGAACTGAAATCCCTCTGTGAATCCAGAGAGGACCTCAAACTAGTCTTGAAGCCACAAGACAGAGATAAGTCTTCTTAAGTGTTATTTTCCTTAAATCTCATCAAAATCATAATTTTGGATTATTTGTTCCAGCTCTGTGAGAAAAGGTTGATGGTATTTTGATAGGGATTGAATGTGTAGATTGCTCTAGGTAGCATAGACATTTTAACAATATTTGTTCTTCCAATCCATGAGCATGGAGTGTTTTTCCATTTCTTTGTGGTTCCTCAATTTCTTTCATGAGTATCCTAGAGTTTTCTGAGTAAAGATTCTTTGCCTCTTTGGTTAGATTTATTCCTAGGTATCTTATGGTTTTGGGTGCAATTGTAAATGGGATCGACTCCTTAATTTCTCTTTCTTCTGTCTTGTTGTTGTATAGAAATGCAACTGATTTCTGTGCATTGATTTTATATCCTGCCACGTTACTGAATTCCTATGAGTTCTAGCAGTTTTGGGGTGGAGTTTTTGGCTTTTCCACATAAAGTATCATATCATCTGCAAAGAGGGTTTGACTTCTTCTTTGCAGATTTGGTTGCCTTTTATTTCTTTTTATTGTCTGATTGCCAAGGCTAGGACTTCTAGTACTATGTTGTACAGCCGTGGTGATAGTGGACATCCTTGCCGCGTTCCTGACCTTAGGGGGAAAGCTCTCAGTTTTTCCCCACTAAGAACGATATTTGCTGTGGGTTTTCATAGATGGCCTTTATGATATTGAGGTATGTATCCTTTATCCCTACACTGTGAAGAGTTTTAATCCAGAAAGGATGCTGTACTTTGTCAAATGCTTTTTCTGCATCTGTTGAGAGGATCATATGGTTCTTGTCCTTTCTTCTATTAATGTATGTATCACATTGATTGATTTGCGGATGTTGAACCAAACTTGCAGCCCAGGAATAAATCCCATTTGGTCATGGTGAATAATCCTTTTAATGTACTGTTGGATCCTACTGGCTAGTATTTTGGTGAGAATTTTTGCATCCATGTTCATCAGAGATATTGGTCTGTAATTCTCCTTTGTGGTGGGGTCTTTGTCTGGTTTTGGGATCAAGGTAATGCTGGCCTCATAAAATGACTTTGAAAGTTTTCTTTCCATTTCTATTTTTTGGAACAGTTTCAGAAGAATAGGTATTAATTCTTCTTTAAATGTTTGGTAGAATTCCCCTGGGAAGCCATCTGGCCCTGGACTCTTGTTTCTTGGGAGATTCTTGATTACTGCTTCAATTTCCTTTGGTTATGGGTCTGTTCAGGTTTTCTATTTCTTCCCTGGTTCAGTTTTAGTAGTTTATACATCTCTAGGAATGCATCCATTTCTTCCAGATTGCCTAAATTGTTGGCATATAGTTGCTCATAATATGTTCTTATAATTCTTTGTATTTCTTCGGTGTTGGTTGTGATCTCTCCTCTTTCATTCATGATTTTATTTATTTGGGTCCTTTCTCTTTTCTTTTTGTTAAGTCTGGCCAGGGGTTTATCAGTCTTATTAATTCTTCCAAAGAACGAGCTCCTAGTTTTGTTGATCTGTTCTACTGTTCTTTTGCTTTCAATTTCATTGATTTCTGCTCTAATCTTTATTATTTCTCTTCTCCTGCTGGGTTTAGGCTTTATTTGCTGTTCTTTTCCAGCTCCTTTAGGTGTAGAGCTATGTTGTATATTTGAGACCTTTCTCGTTTCTTGAGAAAGGCTTGTATTTCTATATACTTCCCTCTTAGGACAGGCTTTGGTGCATCCCAAAGAATTTGAACAGTTATGTTTTCATTTTCATTTGTTTCCATGGATTTTTTAAAATTCTTCTTTAATTTCCTGGTTGACCCATTCATTCTTTAGTAGGATGCTCTTTAGCCTCCATGTATTTGAGTTCTGTCCAACTTTCCTTTTGTAATTGAGTTCAAGTTTCAAAGCACTGTGGTCCGAAAATTTGCAGGGCATGATCCCAATCTTTTGGTACCAGTTGAGACCTGATTTGTGACCCAGGATGTGAGCTATTCTGGAGAATGTTCCATGTGCACTAGAGAAGAATGTGTATTCTGTTGCTTTAGGATGGAATGTTCTGAATATATCTGTGAAATCCATCTGGTCCAGTGCGTCATTTAAAACCCTTATTTCCTGGGGTGCCTGGGTGGCTCAGTTGGTTAAACCACTGCCTTTGGCTCAGGTCATGATCCTGGAGTCCTGGGATCGAGTCCCATATCGGGCTCCCTGCTCAGCAAGGAGTCTTCTTCTCCCTCTAACCCTCCCCCTTCTCATGCTCTCTCTCTCTCATTCTCTCTCTCTCTCAAATAAATAAATAAAATATTTTTTAAAAACCACCTTATTTCCTTGTTGATTTTTTGCCTAGATGATCTGTCCATTTTCAGTGAGGGAGGTGTTAAAGTCCCCTACTATTATTGTATTATTGTTGATGTGTTTCTTTGATTTTGTTATTAATTGGCTTATATAATTGGCTACTCCCATGTTTGGGACATAAATATTTACAACTGTTAGAACTTCTTGTTGGACAGACCCTTTAAGTATGATATGGTGTCCTTCCTCATCTATTATTACAGTCTTTGGTTTGAAATCTAATTTGTCTGGGGCTCCTGGGTGGCTCAGTCATTAAGCATCTGCCTTCAGCTTAGGCCACGATCCCAGGGTCCTGGGATTGAGCTGCCCCACATTGGGCTCCCTGCTCAGCAGGAAGCCTGCTTCTCCCTCTCCCACTCCCCCTGCTTGTGTTCCCTCTCTCGCTATGTCTCTCTCTGTCAAATAAATAAATAAAATCTTTAAAAAATTTTTTTAAATAAATAAATAAAATCTAATTTGTCTGATATAAGGATTGCTACCCCAGCTTTCTTTTGATGTCCATTAGCATGATAAATGGTTTTCCACCCCCTCACTTTAAATCTGGAGGTGTCTTTGCATCTAAAATGAGACTCTTGCGGACAGCATATCGACGGATCTTGTTTTTTTATCCAACTGATACCCTGTGTCTTTTGATTGGGGCATTTAGCCCATTTACATTCAGGGTAATTATTGAAAGATATGAATTTAGTGCCATTGTATCGCCTGTAAGGTGACTGTTACTGTATATTGTCTGTGTTCCTTTCTGGTCTATGTTACTTTTGGGCTCTCTCTTTGCTTAGAGGACCCCTTTCAATATTTCTTGTAGGACTGGCTTGGTGATTGCAAATTCTTTTAGTTTTTGTTTGTCCTGGAGGCTTTTTATCACTCCTTCTATTTTCAATGACAGCCCAGCTGGATATAGTATTCTTGGCTGCATATTTTTTTCATTTAGTGCTCTGAATATATCATGCCAGTCCTTTTGGGCCTGCCAGGTCTCTGTGGATAGGTCTGCTGCCAATCTAATGTTTCTACTGTTGTAGTTTACAGACCTCTTGTCCTGAACTGCTTTCAGGATTTTCTCTTTGTCTCTGAGATTTGTAAGTCTTACTATTAGATGTCGGGGTTTTGACCTATTTATATTGATTTTGAGGGGGGTTCTCTGTGCCTCCTGGATTTTGATGCCTGTTTCCTTCCCCATATTAGGGAAGTTCTCTGCTATAACTTGTTCCAAAATACCTTCTGCCCCTCTCTCTCTTTCTTCTTCTTCTGGGATCCCAATTATTCTAATATTGTTTCACTTTATGGTATCACTTATCTCTAGAATTCTCCCCTCGTGATCCAGTAGTTGTTTATCTCTCTTTTTCTCAGCTTCTTTATTCTCCATCATTTGGTCTTCTAGATCACTAATTCTCTCTTCTGCCTCATCTATCCTAGCAGTTAGAGCCTCCATTTTTGATTGCACCTCATTAATAGCCTTTTTGATTTTGACTTGGTTAGATTTTAGTTCTTTTATTTCTCCAGAAAGGGATATTCTAGTGTCTTCTATGCTTTTTTCAAGCCCAGCTAGTATCTTTATAATCATTATTCTGAACTCTAGTACGAACATCTTACTAATGTCCATATTGATTCGGTCCCTGTCAGTGGGTACTGCCTCTTGTTCTTTTTTTTTGAGGTGAGTTTTTCCATTTTGTCATTCTGTCCAGAGAAGATAGATGAACCAGAGAACAAAATACTAAAAGGACAACAATGACCCCAGAGAAATATACACTAAACAAATCAGAAGAGACCTGAAACCAGGGGGCGGGTGGGGGGGATAAAAGAGAATATGATTAGGCTGGTGAATAGAACAGAGCCATACGCTAGATTTTGGGTGTATTTTGGTCTGTTAGAAGAAACTGCATCCCAAAATTTTAAAGAAAGAAAAACTTATATATACACAAAAATAAGGTTAAATACAATGAAGGGATAGAATATGACTGTAAAAATGAACATTAAAAAAGATTTTTTTTTAAAGATTTTATTTATTTATTTGACAGAGAGATAGAGAGAGAGCACAAGTAGGCAGAGAGGCAGGCAGAGGGAGAGGGAGAAGTAGACTCTCCACTGAGCAGGGAGCCCGACGCGGGGCTCGATCCCAGGACCCTGGGATCATGACCTGAGCCAAAGGCAGCCGCTTAACCAACTGAGCCAGGCACCCCTAAAAAAGATCTTTAAAAAAGGAATTGGTAAGGTAAGAAGTTGGTTGAAAAAAGAAAGAAGAAAAATTTAAAAAAAAAGAAAAAGAAAAAATAAAGAAAATTTTAAAAATTAACTTTGAAAGACTAAAGAATCATCAGAAAAAAAGCCATGAATTCTATGTGCTGTATTCCCCTAGCACTGGAGATTTTCAGTTCTCATTGATCGGTAAACTTGGTTTTGGCGGGATGTTCTTGCTGATCTTCTGGCGGAGGGGTCTGTCACAGTGATTCTCAGGTGTCTTTGTCCCAGGGGGAGTTGTCCCACCCTTGCCAGGGACCAGGCTATGTAATCTGCTCAGGTTTGCTCTCGGGAGCTTTTGTTCCCTGGAAGCTTTCCATACAGCTTTGGAGGACAAGAGTGAAAATGGTGGCCTCCCAATCTCTGGTCCCAGAGGAGCCGAGAACTCGGGGCCCCACTCCTCAGTGAGCCCCCAGAGAAAAGCTGTCAATCACTCCCGTCTCCCCAGTCTACAGCTGGACTCCGTGCTCACCCGGCCTGTGACCGAGCGTTTCTATCTCTGGCACATGACCCCGTGTGGAGTCTCCAAACCCAGCAGATCCCTGCGGTGGGCTCCCCTGCTGCTCCTCCTGGGGGAGGAAGGGGAGTCTCCCCGGATCTGCCACGTGTTGGGTCCCTGCTGGAGGAGCAGTGGCCCGACTATGCCACGGATCACAGTTTATGGCAACCCCGAGCTGAGAGCCCACGCCTCGGCTCCGTCTCTGCAGCCGGCTTCCCCGCTCCGATACCTGGGAGCTCTGCCGCACTCAGGCACCCCCAGTCTTTCTGTGACCCCGAAGGTCCTGAGAACACACTGTCCCAGCGAGGGTTCCACCCCCCGCTTAGCCACTGGAGCGACGTCCCTTAGGGGAGCAGACTTCTAAAAGTTCCGATTTTGTGCTCTGCTGCTCTATCACGTGCCAGAAGCAGCCGACGGAGGCCCCCTCCCCCGCTGTCTATCCTCCCGAATATCACCTCGGATTCACTTCTCCACACGTCCTACCTTCCAGAAAGTGGTCACTTTTCTGTTCAGAGAGTTGTTGCTATTCTTTTCTTCTATCTCCTGTTGAGTTCGTAGGTGTTCCGAATGGTGTGATAACCATCTGGCTGAATTCCTGGAACCAGACGAGATTTAGGTCTCCTACTCCTCTGCCATCTTGGACTCTCTCTGAGGAAACCACCCTTAAAAGGATTTTACACCACCCTGGAAGGAGTCCTCCACCCTTTACCGTGTGACAAAAACCTGATTGGATGCCAGGCTCAGGGAGGGTTAATCTGATTAAGACTGCCCGCTACAAGCTCATAAAAACCCCTAGACTTAGAAATTCCAGTGGCAACCCTCTCAGGTCCCCTCTCTCCTCTGGAGCTTTGTATTTTCACTTTGCTATCGCTCAATAAACCTTGCTTTGCTGCTTAAAACAAAACAAAACACCTTTTATTTTATTATTTTTAAAATATTTATTTAGGGGCACCTGGGTGGCTCAGTTGGTTAAGCGACTGCCTTCGGCTCAGGTCATGATCCTGGAGTCCCAGGATCAAGTCCCCCATCGGGCTCCCTGCTCAGCGGGGAGTCTGCTTCTCCCTCTGACCCTCCCCCCTCTCATGCTCTCTATCTCATTCTTTCTCAAATAAATAAATAAAATCTTTAAAAAAATATATTTATTTATTTTTAGGGGCGCCTGGGTGGCTCAGTCGTTAGGCTGAGCCTGCCTTCGGCTCAGGTCATGATCTCAGGATCCCTGCTCAGCAGGAAGTCTGCTTCTCCCTCTCCCACTCCCCCTGCTTGTGTTCCCTCTCTTGCTGTCTCTCTCTCTCTCTGTCAAATAAATAAAATCTTTAAAAAATAAAATAAAATATTTATTTATTTTTAAAGTAATCTCTACACCCAACATGGGGCTCAAAACTCACAACCCCAAGATCCAGAGTCACATCCTCTATTGATTGAGGCAACTGGGCGCTCCCTATTGTCCTCTTATTTTTCATAGGGTTATGCAGAAAGTTTGGTGGTCTTCATGGAGTAAGATGCAGGTGTTTGAGAAGTGTAGAATTGTGGTCTCACTCCAGCACCAAAAATGACCAATTCTACATACACAGCATAAATTCAGAGAGCATGGCCCCTGACCTGATACCTGAGTTCTTTCTAAGTCAGCACTGGGCAATCTCCTCCTATCTGCGCCTGTCCTACAAGGCCTAGGCATTTTCCATTTACATTATCTTGAGGGATCTCCAAGGCAAGTCTGATCATGGCCTGCCACAATCTGTTTTCTTGCTGTTTGAATTTCCTTGATATCATTTTCTTTTCCTTTATTTGCAGTCTTTTCAGATTTTAAGTGCATCTTTTAGAGACAAGATGTAACTGGATTGTATTTCCTGGAGTTATTTTTATTTTTTTTATTTGTTCAAACTGAAAATCCCTATCAATAAGTAAATTTAACCCATCACATTTATTATGAGTACTACTTGGTTACGACTTATTCCTACCTACTTTCTGTTCTTTTATTTACTTTTCTGCCTTTTGTTGGATTGCTGGAATTGAAATTCTATTACTTTTCTTTTGATGGTTTGGAATTTATATATTCTGTTTGTAGTCTTCTACGTTTTGTTTGTATGTTCTTTGACATATCAACTAAACTTATCTTTTTCTCACTTTTATTTTTTAAACATTTTATTTATTTATTTGCGAGAGAGAGAGAGAGAGTGAGTGAGAGAGCACAAGCCATGAGGCGGGTGGGAGGGGGGAGAGGCAGAGGGAGAAGCAGACTCCCTGCAGAGCAGGGAGCCCGATGCGGGACTCGATCCTGGGACTCCAGGATCATGACCTGAGCCGAAAGCAGTTGCTTAACCAACTGAGCCACCCAGGCACCCCCTTTTTTTCTCACTTTTATTGTTAATAATTACCTATTCCTAGTGAGAAAGGAAACTTAGCATGCTTTTGCTGCTCTCCATTCCATCCATGATGATATCATCTGTGGTTTTCATTCCAGATTATTATTGAATTTTTTCATAAAATTAACATTTATTTAGACTAAACTTTTTTCTTTCACTAATCACTATTGCATTACTTTTTCTTGTTTTTTCCTCTTTCTGAAACAACTCCTCTAATAATTTTTTCATAAAGTATCTGTAAATGAAAAAGGAATTCTTTTTATATGGGAGAATCTCATTTTGCCCTCATGTTTGAGTGGGAGAATAGACTATAAATTTTTAGATTTCAAAATTATTCTCTCATCATTGATGGGGCCTGGGTGGCTTAGTTGGTTGGGTGGCTGACTCTTGGTTTCAGCTCAGGCTATGATCTCGGGGTCCTGGGATCGAGCCCCACCTCGGGCTCCACACTCAGTGGGAAGTCTGCTTGAGGATTCTATCTCTCCCTTTCCCTCTGCCCCTCCCCCTCTCATGCTCTCTCTCTCTCTCTCTCTCTCTCTCTCTCAAGTAAATGAATAAATCTTTAACAAAATTATAAAATGAAAGGATTGATCTTAAACCTTTTCTCCTATAGATAGGAAAACTCTGGCCCAGGGAAGAGGATTGCCCTTATAAATGGCAGGATGAGAATTAGAATCCTCATTTTAATGACACTGACTCAATCATTTCTTCATTCATTTATCAAATTAACTCGAAAAAATATTAAGCACCAGATACTAGAATCTATCCTACTATAAGCACGGCCTTATCTGCATCCTTGGGCGCACTGGAGAATAAATAAGTGTAGTATATTGTTTGCCTGCATCTCTGAGATACGTTTTAACACCTTCTTCTCATCACAGACATCATTGGAATCAGTGGAGACCGGCTTCTCCATTGCCACCAGACACAGTATCTGCAGGAGGTGGTTCTGTATTACATCCTGGATGATCCCAAATTCTTCAAAGTAGCTCCTGCAGCCCTCAGTGCCAAAGGGCTCCAATGTTGTCCTGGTTCCAGATAGGGCTGAAGATCCTGTTGGCAAACCTCAGCACCATGAGGTTCTGGACCATCTCCTTGTCCAGGTAATGGTCGACGCGGTAGATCTGGTCCTCCCAGAAGAAAGAGATGTTGTTGGAGAGCCAGCTGGAGCTTTGCCAGTCTCTCTGGAAGGGCTTCTCCACAATGACATGGTTCCAGCCTGTCTGGCTCATGCAGGTGTCATGGATGTTCTTGGTGACCGCCTCATAGACAGTGGGGGGCAAGGCCAGGTAGAAGAGGTGGTTGGCCTGCTGCCCCTGGTGGAGGGCATTCATGTGGCTGTTGAGGCACTCGTAGGAGGCAGTGTCATCATACTGGCCAGGCACATAAGAGTTGTAAGCAAAGAACTCCTCCAGCTTGGGCTTCTCCTCTGGGGTGGCTTTGAAGAAAGGTTCATTCTGTTTTCATATGTCTGCCACCATGAGGTGGGAGTGGGTGTAGCCCACGATGAAGGTGTCTTTGGGCAGAAGGCCATCCTGGAACGGCCACCAGATGGTAGGGTAGATCTTCTTGGTTAAGTTGCCTGATGCACCCATGATGATGAAGATATGTGTATCGGGGTGATGGAAGGCATTGCCCTGGTACAGCTCTTCCCTCAGGATCACACACTTGGGCCCAGCTTAGGGCCATCTGCTCCACCAGGATGTTCTCTGTGCCTCACCGCCAGGGAACTCACAGCAGGGGAGTTCCTGGCCAGTTCCCCAGGCTGCCCCTCCACCTCTCTTAACCAGTGGGGGCGGCTATGGTTCTGAGCAGACCGGCTTCATGCAAGGTGTGTGGGTGGAGCCTCAGCATCCCCTCCCCCTGGGGGCGGGGCAAGCCCTCAAATTTATAAACTTTTTGGTATTTTTTTTTTCTTTCCTTTTCTCTGTTCTCCTTCTCGTATTTCTGTTATGTGTATGATGGAGCACTTGGTGGTGCCTCACAGATCTCTAAGGCTTTGTTCATTTTTTGCCATCTTTTTCCTTTTCCTCAGACTAGATGATCTGCATTAATTTATCTTCAAATTCATTGATCCTTTCTCATGCAGCTCAAATCTGCTGTCAAGGCCCTCTAGTGAATTTTTTTTTCCCCAGATATCATGCTTTTCAACTCCATAATTTCTATTTGGTTGTTTTTATAATTTCTATCTGTCTATTGATATTCTCTATTTGGTGAGACTGATAACATACTGTCCTTTAATTCTTTAGACATGGTTTCCTTTAATATTTTGAACATATTTATAATAGCTGATTTAAAGTCTCTGTCTAGGGGTGCCTGGGTGGCATGGTCAGTTGAGTGTCCAACTCTTGGTTTCAGATCTTGTAGTGATCTCAGGGTCATGGGATCAAGCCCTGCCTCAGGCTCCATGCTCAGTGCAGAGTCTCCTTGAGTTTCTCTCTCCCTCTCCTCCTCTCCCCCATGTGCGTGCTCTCTCTCTCAAATAAATAAATCTTTTTTTTTAAGATTTTATTTATTTATTTTACAGAGAGACAGCTAGCGAGAACAGGAACACAAGCAGGAGGAGTGGGAGAGGGAGAAGCAGGCTTCCCGCGGAGCAGGGAGCCTGATGCGGGGCTCGATCCCAGGACCCTGGGATCATGACCTGAGCTGAAGGCAGACGCTTAACAACTAAGCCACCCAGGTGCCCTCAAATAAATAAATCTTAAAAAAATAAAGTCTCTGTCTAATACAGATGGCCATCAGACACATGACAAATTGCTCAACATCACTCATCATCAGGGGAATGCAAATCAAAACTACAATGAGATATCTCCTCACGCCTGTCAGAATGGCTAAAATCAAAAACACAAAAAAACAAGTGTTGGTGAGGATGTGGAGAAAAAGGAACCCTTGCGCACTGTTGGGGGGAATGCAGTGCATTTCTGGTGCAGCCACTCTGGAAAAACAGTGTGAAGTTTCCTCAAAAAACTAAAAATAGAACTATGCTATGATCCAGTAATCACACCACTGGTTATTTACCCAAGGAATACAAAAACACTTAATTCAAAAGGATATATGCATCCCTATGTTTATTGCAGCATTATTTACAATAGCCAAATTATGGAAGCAGCCCAAGTGTCCATCCATAGATGAATGGATAAAGATGTGGTACATAGACACAATGGAATATTATTCGGCCATAAAAAAAGAATGAAATCTTGCCATTTGCAACAACATGCGTAGAGTTGGAGAGTATAATGCTAAGTGAAATAAGTCAGAGAAAGCAAATATCATGTGATTTCACTCATGTGGAATTTGATAAACAAAACAAAGGAAGAAAAGAGAGAGAGAGAGAGACAAAGCAAGAAACAGACTCTTAACTATAGAGAACAAACTGGTTACCAGAGCAGGGGTTTGGGGTGGTGGGGGTGGAGAGATGGTGAAATAAGTGAATGGGATGAAGAGTATACTTATCGTGATGAGCACTGAATAATGTATAGAATTGTTGAATCACTATATTGTACACCTGAAACTAAATATAACACTGTATGTGAACTATACTGGAATTAAAATAAAAAACTGGGGCGCCTGGGTGGTTCAGTCAGTTAAGTGTCTGCCTTCAGTTCAGGTCATGATTCCAGGGTCCTGGGATTGAGGCCCGTGTGGGGCTCTCTGCTCAGCAGGAAGTCTGCTTCTCCCTCTGCCTCTGCCTCTGCCTCTGCCCCTCCCCGCTGTTCAAACGCACATGCGTGCTCTCTCCCTCTCTCAAAAACAAATTTTTTTTAAAAACCTTAAAAAATAAAGTAAAAAACTAAAAAAAAAAAGAAATTAAAATTAAAATTAAAAAAAGAAAAAGAAAATCTTTATCTAGTAAGTTCAACATCTAGCCTTCCTCAAGGGCAGTTTCTAGAGACTGAAATGGGCCATACTTTCCTGTTTCTTTTCAGGCTATATATATATTTTTTTTTTTTTTTTTTTTTTTTATTTTTCCTTTGAAAACCGGGTCCTCTAGATAACCTAATATGGCAACTCTGAACACTAGACACACCCACCAGCAGCACCAGCACTATCCCTGCTGGGCTTTGCCACCACTGTTGTTTGCATATTTGTTTGTTCAGTGACTTTCCTGGACTAGTTCTGTGAGGTCTATATTTCCTGTAGCGTGCGGCCACTGATGACTCTACTGGGTCAGCTCACGATTAGACAGAGATTTCCTTAAATGCCTTGAGCTAGAAAATCTTCCACTTTTTGCCAAGGAGCTCTGGGGGTTGAGGCATGCCTTCAATGCTCAAGCAATTTACAGCTTTGTCTTAGTCTTTATTTCCCGCGTGTACGGGACCTCAAGGTCAGCCAGAAGCGAGAGATCGAGGCCCTGCAGGCCTTTCCAGACCATGCACACAATCTTTTAGATCCCCTGAAATACACCAGAGCTTTTCAAATTCTCCTAGATACATCCAATTTCTCAGATCTCCCTTTTAAATTTTTGGCTGGACTCACGTTTGCTCCCCAACTGATATCGCAGTCTTTGGCAGCTGTGAGGTTAAGCAATTGAAGTTGATTATATTTGACAAATGCCCCGGGATTTGGGGTTTTCCCGAGTAGAGAGCTCCAACTTGGATTAAGTAATAACACCCTGTAAATCAAGTTTTTCCAATGAACTGCCATACAGGTCAAACAATGATGATGCTTGGGTGACAGAACTTTCTGAGGTGCTCCTGACCCAAGCTGTCCCCTCTACCAGCTGCAAGGCTGCTGGTTTTAAAGGCTACTGTGGAGCTGGGGCTAGAGGGGTGGGAGTAGGCCGTTAAAACCCTGTAAACCCCACTGTTCTTACCAAAATTGAGCAGTTTCTCTTGGATAAACCCTTCTTCAGATTGTTGTTAGCCTTCGGTTAATATCTAGAGTTCTGGAAAAGTTGATTTTTGTAATCTTGCCAATATTTTTGTTGCTTTTATGGAAGAATGGATTTACAAGACTCCTTACTCCACCATTCCAGAAGTCCCCCTGCTCTGGTCAGAGATCATTTCTAAGATCAGGCTTGCTCAGGTGTTAACTAATAAGAAGGTGTTCACCGGAAATAGGATGAAAGTACTGCACTTGTTCTAGAGGCATCTGGATTTAAAAACAAAAAGACACCTAAAGGATGAAAAAGGGATCCATAGAAATCATTCCAAAAGACTGGGGATGACATGCGGGCCCTTGGTAAAAGTCAGTGGGCTGCCAGGACTCACACCCAGATCCCTGACACCTGGCCCATTGATCTCTTGGCGGCTTCCCCTAGGAGATGCCTTTTTCAGGGGAAGGGAGATGCCATATTTTGAGTACTCCATCTAAGCTACAAGTTTCATACTCAACGATTCTCACACTTACCAGCAAAGAAAATGATCTTATTTCCACTTTACAGATGAAGAAACTGAGGCTCACAGGAGTCAAGCCACAAGACCAAGGTTAGACCATTCATGAGTGTTGGAGAGGCGATCCCACTCCAGAGTGTAAGCTGTTCCAGTGTCCCCGAAACCCAATGTCCCAACCCACTGGTTGGCAATGGTGTGGGTAGGGAGGCAGTTTATGAAGGTGCCCATCATTACAATTTTGAGCACAATAGGTTGGAACCACCCTCTTAGTCCTCTCTCCCAGGAGATACCGCCCCACTAGGCCCAGAGCAAGGAACAACAGCAAAGTAATAGGTATGGCTTGCCCCAACCCAAGCACCTGCTGAGGGGGGCTCCCGGGTCAACTTCTCCCTTCCTTCAGGAGCCAGAGCCTCCTGGCAGTCCCCTCAGATCGAGAATGGCAAGGGCAAAGCCTGGCTGTGACCTCAGGGCTGGGAGCGCGGAACTGTCCCCTTCGTGTCATCAGCAGAATAAAGTCCACAGGCCTGAGTGGCCGAGCCCCACCCAGTCCACCGCAAGCCTAGGGTGTGTCTGCAGAGGACAGAGCGTATGTTCCCAAATGCCCTAGCATCCCGACAGCCCACAGCTCCATCCACACCCCCGCCCCGACTGCAGCAAAGGGGACATACTCATTACAAAATCATTCACAAGAGACAAACTTTATTTTGATGCCTCCGAAATTGGCAAGGAAATAAGCACAGTCAAAACAGCGCAGTCTCGTGTGCAGAAACGTCTTCAGCTATGCTCTCTCACTGGGACCTCACGATCACCCTGCAGGGCGGGCAGGGCGGGTGACTGCTCATCCGCTTTATGGAGGGCTTATCAGGATGACCCAGCTTTCACATCAGAGTGTAAACATTCCACCCATATGCCTCCCTGCGTCTGCTCCAGGCTCCTCAGTTACCCCAGGATGGGCCAGGCTTCTACCAGATACATGCCGGTATCTGCCGTTCCTCCGCTATAAAACCAGGGAACAGGCTGCCCCGTCTCTGAATAAAGGCCCTTCTCCCTGACATGACCTATGGGTACCAGGATTGCTAGGTCTACGGTGGCCGCACCGGGTGGTCAGCCAAAAGCCTCGGCAAGCCCCGGGCACAAATGAACCTAAGCAGAGGGCTCCCTGCTGAACCACCAGGGAGATAGAGGGGCTCCTCCTTTCTCCACTGGCCCCAATCTGTTGGGGAGGGGGGAGGACCCATTGCCTCCCCGCCCGCCTCGCCCTGCTAGGCCCGCTGCTGACCAGCTTTCCTGATTCCTCCAGAATGCGGGGGGGGGGGGGGGCTGCCCCTCTCCACCCTCCACCAGGCTCAGAGCTAGACTCAGTCTGCCACCCGCACCCGGAGGCCCTGTCCAGTCCTCAGAGTAGGGGGGCCTCACGCGGGGGCCACGGCCTCAATCGTCCAGCGACATACAGGACACTTGGCCGAGTCCATGAAGACCCGCTCGGCGCAGTAGATGCAGAAGTGTGTGTGGCCGCAGGGGACAAGGCAGGCGTTGGCAGCACGGTGGAAACAGATGGCGCACTCCTCCCCTGCTGCAGCTGGGAAAGGGGACAACACAGGTTGGGGCACATGGGGGCAAAGGCTGGGCAGCCTACTCACGCTATAACTACAGGGCAGGGAACCACGCAGTCCTGCTGTGAAGAATATTACCTCATGAGAAAATGCTCACAACATAAGCAAATGAAAACAAAAAACTGGGAAGAAAACCATAATGTACATACATATATGTCATAAAATTCCAACTTAGAAAAAAGGAAAACAGAGCACAATTCCTTACAGATATATGACTACAAAATAGTAGGAGAAAAATCCACCCAAGAGGTAATGGGTGAAAAAAAAAAAAAGAGGTAATGGGTGATTTTTTTTTTTACTTCCATACTTATTCTTTACTATTTATTTTATTTCTGTTTGGCAAATCTTTTATTATGAACATGGACTGCTTCTTAAAGCAGGGACAAAATAACATTATTTGTGCATGAATGTGCTCTTGTATCTTGTAAAGATAGCCAAAGTTCTAGAAGGCAGAGCTATTAAATTGCGTTTAGGTTTCTCGTAGGCAGCACCAAATCTTTTAGCCTAAAGCCTGTGGGAGACTTGGTGGGACTTGGAAAGACTTTAGTTGAGCCCTCAGAGCTGGGGCCTCCCCTGGTGCCTCTGGTGCTGGAGTCCCGGGGAGGCCCTGGGGCTGGGGGGAGCCACTCACCTTCAGGCTGCAGAGTCTCATCACTGAAGGCCCATGGCATGGTTGAGGGGAAGACACTGGCCCTGGGATCTGAGGCAGAGAGGGAGACTCAGGGCCCAGGGAAAGCAAAGCCAGGGTGTTCCCACCCCACCCCCACCAGCCCCTGAGGTAGTTCCATGGGCTTTCTTTCCTGGGTTGCAGTGCTGGAACTCCCAGCTGATCTTACGGCCCGAGCCGTCCCTTCCCTGGTTTAACCCAGCAGAGAATTCCTGAGGTTGTAGATTCTTTTTCCTAAACCACCCCACCCATCCTTTAGACATCGCCTCTTTGCCCTACTGTTGCTGCCTGACTGGAGACCCCAGGGGGCCAGGAAAACGGGTGCTTGGGCCCACACCAGACCTACCAAAACAGGTGTTCCAGGGGTGAGGCTTCAGCAGCTGTGACAAGTGATTTTAAAAATGGGGGGAGAATGGACTGCTTGTGTAGGCCCTGGACGACCAGCACAGGAACGCCAATATTTCTTTTTAAGGCTGTCTCCTGTATCCACTCTCCCTGAAATCCATACTCCTCCTTTCAGGTGGCTAGAGGGATGGTTCTGGTTTGCCCATCCATTGACAGAACGGCGGACTGTACCCCCACAAGCAGTCTTCCAGTGCACATCTAACGCTCACACTTTTGTTCCCTTTACTCGCCACCCTTGACTCTTGTGAACTCCTACTTAGACAGCAAAACCCAGCCTCCAATCTCTCCCTTTGGGAAACAGCCCTTTAACAGAATGTTTGAAGTGCTAGTCCTATCTTCTTAGTATTCTCTAGGGGCAAGGTTGCCCTCCCTTTGACTGGGTCTTGTCCATCTGGCGTCCCCAGCACCCATCTTCCTACCTGACCCTGGGTAGGAGCTGATGTAAAAACTGTATATGAAAAACTGAACGGATCTCCCCACGGCTGTGAGTGGGGGCGCAGTACCACCCGAGCCTCCACCTCCCACCCAGGGGCGGCGCCCGGGTCCCCGCGGGTTGCCTCACCCAGCAGCTGGATGGCCTTGGTGGTCCCGTACACGTCCATCACCGCCCAGAGCGGGGCGCCCAGGAGCACGCCCCTGCGCAGCAGGAGCCGGGGGCCCGCGTTGACCCTGGCGTAGAGCCGGCCGCCGCGGTTCACCCAGAAGCGGACCACGTCCCCGGACAGCGCGCCGCCCTCGGGCAGCATGGCCGCCCACGTCGGGCTCTGCTGCTCCAGGTCTGGGCACACGAAGGGCGGCAGGCTGGGCGCGGACAAGCGCGCGGGGTCCAGGCGCGTGAAGCCCACGCGGAGCCCGCCGCACCAGCCGGTCTCGTGCCACAGCACGCGCAGCGCCACCCGCTCGCCCGGCGCCACCGGCCGCTGGCTGAACACGATGCCGTCGTGGAACGTGGCGCGCCTGTGCGCAGTGCACCGCTCGGCGTCCAGACGCACCTGCGCGCCCTTGGCCTCGGCGTGGAAGCGGAGTGTCTCTCGTGGCGCCTTGGCGTCTGTAGGGGTGGGGTGGGGGTGGGGGCGTCAGTGCGGTCTGGACCCCGACTCACCCGCTCCCCAGAGTTATCTCCACACCCCCCATCACCCCGGGGCCAGTGCCCGTGCTCTCATCCAGGGGACACCCCCGCCCTCCCGGAGACCTGATCAAAACCTGGTGAGGAACCCGCTTAGCGTGCCCGGGATCTGAGTTCCGCCGGGAACTAACCCAGGCCTCAGTGCCCCTCCCGGGGGAATGTTGTAAAAATTAAACGAACTCATGCCTGTACCGGCTCTCAATACCTGGTAATGGTTATTTGCATGAAATAGAAAGAGCAGGTTTTAGAACAGTAGATATAATATGATCCAGGTTTTCTTCGACACATGTTTATATGTTTAATATACATAGATATATTCTATCTGTATCTAGAAACAACCTGAAAGGGATGGGCTTGCTAATTGTGGTGAGCTCTGGTAGATGGGTCCTGGTGTTCGCGCTGTTTCCCTCTCTGTTTGTCTGACTTTATCATTGTCCCACAGAGAACCTGCACCATTTATGAAGGCCATGGCCCCCAGTGAGGGTGACTTCCTTTTCTGGGAAGAGAAAGGGGTCCATCAGTGCCCCCACAGGGTGAGGTGGGGGGAGGGGGCACAGGTTGGAGAAGGAGTCCCTGGTCTGCCCCTCAGAATCCTGGCCTGGGCCAGCCAAGGCCCAGGGCTGGGCTTTAAAATGGGGGGACTTCCCAACCCGACTCCACTTGGCAGTCAAGAGAGGAAGTTCCCTACTGAGCAGCCCTTCCCCTCCAGCCCCAGGCCTGAGCCTGAGCAGGAAGTGAGCTTCCTGCCCTACAACTGCACTTAGCCAGCTCCCAGGCCTCATCTCTCTCCCCTCCACCTCTCCCCTCCTGTCCTGCTCTTTCTGGGTTGGAAGATGGATGCTGAAAATAGAAGGGAATTCAACCAGAACTTGAGCCAGACCCCACCCCAAAAAAGCAAGGCCCTCCCCCTCCCAGATCTCACCAGTTTCCCCAGCCACACTTCTCTGACCACTCACAAGCCTGCAAGATTCCAGCAGGGCACAAGGAGGGGAGGCTAAATCTGGTCAGGTACAAGGGCTACCCTTGAGGTCATAGTGAATCTGCCCCTGATGGATTCAGTCCAAAGGCAAGCCTACCATGGTTCTCTCACCTGAGGCTTTAGGGACAAGCACTCACTCTGGCCTTGGGGACCTCTGAACCCTGCTATCCAAGTTCACCCCTCCCTCACCCAAGCCCCCTGCACGACTGTCACCCCCTTCTGGAATACCCTCGTCTCTCCCTTCCTTCCTGATAGTCTGCCCAGATGCCTTTTCCTGGAGGCTATGCACAAGCAAGGGGGAGTCCCCGAGTAGGCACAGATGGTGCCCAAGAGCCGGAGTCGAGGGCCCTGACATCAGATGGATTGTCTCTGGGCCCACCGCAAAGTCACTGAGGCACCCGGGAGGCTCTGGGGAGGGCAGCCACGTCTGATAGCCAGATTCTCGTCCCGGCTCTGCCGCTCACCTACGCAGGTCACTGCTCCTCTGGGTATAGGTCTCCTTACCCACCAATGGGATCGATATCAATGGCCAGCCACGGCCTGGAGTCTCCAGGTACCTGCCTGGAGATCCTGAATGTGAGGAGTTAACTGCCCACTTGGGCAGGCACCATGACTTTTGGATGTCTCCCCCTCGCCACACCCCCAGGCAGATTCAAAGAGAATCTTTGCAGTAAGTCTCTCGGAGTCTAAGTGACTGAGGGTCAGCCCTCTGCTCAGCGAGGACCTCCCTGGATCTTCATCATCTCCATCACCACCCCTCCAGCCATCAAGCCTCTTAGGGGCCAGGCACGTATGAACCCTTACAGCATCTTTCATTGCTCCCACGACCTGCAGGGAGGCACGCAGAGGGAGCTGAGTCGGGGTGGTTCTGCACATCTCCACAGCCAGCAGCCGAGGAGCCCCGGCCCGGCTCCTGCCCCTGCCCCCCACGCTGCCTCCTTTACGGCACCACATGACCTGGAATCCACAGTTGCCACAGCAGCAGCACCAGCCGTGGCTTGGTCCCCACCCTCCTTATCACATCCCTCTCCCCTCCCCAGCTCTGGATGCTACCTGCTGCCGGGGTGCGAGCCTCCGGTGCCCCTCGGGAGCCAAGGGCTGAGGCTCCAGGCTCTCCGCCTGGGAGGGAGCAGAGTTCTGAGATGCAGTCCAGACCTCTGGTGGTAAAAGACCAGGTTCTCCATCTCCTGCCTGCACACTAAGGGCACACTGTGGTTTCAGGTGACGCTCTCAGAGAACTGTCGTGCCCGGTAACCTTTTGGTTTGTGCCTCTGGTAGCCCCATAAGCTGGCAGGGCTTGCATTGGCACTGGCCTGCAGATGAAGAAACTGAGGCCCTAGAGAAAAGGGACTCACCCGAGGTTCCACAGCTTGCCCTCTCCTTCTGCATCCCTGGTCTAGGGACCAAGCTTAGGGCTCCCACTTACCAGCCTGGGAGCAGAGCTGGGCCCCCATCAGCCTGGGGTCCTCGGGCACGGGTCCCTGGGTCTGGAAGGAATTGTCTGGAGAAGGCCCGTAGACAGGTTTCCAAAGATTCAGCGGGTCTCCTCGTTATGGGCCAGGATCATGTTACAAGGTTGATGATTAATTAGAGGTTGCTGTCACGGGTTATGTATGATATCTGGGGAATTTCCTGATGATTGCCCCTGGCTCGCAGCAGACCTGCTGCAGCTGGCTGACCTAAAGGAAGCAGGGACTCCGGAGACAGCCTGGGTAGGATTTAGGATAGACTTGTCCCTTACTTCTGACCAGTCGTTCTCAGCCCGGCTGTGCATTGTAATTGCCTGTGGCACATTAGTAAGTACTCACGCCTAGACCTGCCCCCAGAGACTCTGATTCCAGTGGCCTGGGGTGGGGTCCAGCATCAGTAGTTTTTAAAAGCACGCTGGTTGATTCTAATGCACAGCCAGGGTGGAGATTCCCTGCTCCAGACCCCGGGGCACACAGGAGGTGCTTAATCAGTGTTGCTTGAGTGGACTGAACTGAATTAGCTGCATCCCAGGACCTGTGAGGTTGCCCCAGCGCTGGATCTCAGGCAGAGAGGAGAGGGGTAAATCAGGCAGAATGGGAGAAGTGCTGATTACCACCCCCCACCCTGCTGGAGTTGGAATTCCACTTTCCACAAATCCGATACAGAACACACATCGTCCCACAGGAGGTCATGCCGAACGCCTGCCTCTGGGCGTGTTAGCTGTGCGAAGAAGCCAAAGATCTGGCGTCTGACTGGCTCAGTCCGTAGGCAAGCGACTCTGATCTTAGGGTTGAGTTCCAGCCCCATGTAGGGTGTGGAGTCTATTTAAAAACAAAAACAGGGACGCCTGGGTGGCTCAGTCGGTTAAGCGGCTGCCTTTGGCCCGGGTTATGATCCCAGGGTCCTGGGATCGAGTCCCACATCGGGCTCCTTGCTCAGCGGGGAGCCTGCTTCTCTCTCTGTCTCTCCCTCTGCTTGTGCTCTCTCTGTCAAATAAATAAAATCTTTAAAAAAACAAAAACAAACAAAAAGAAACTCCGAGATCTTCCGCCCCCTCCATTTCTATAGGAGAACTGAGGCTGGTGGAGGGAAAATGGCTTATTCTAACCTGGTGCTTCCCCACTGCAGCAGGCCCGGGAATCTCCTGAGGGATCTTATTAAAATGCTGATTGATTCAGAAGGCCTGGGGCTACGGCTGGGATTTTACTTTTCTAACGAGGTGGTTCTGTAGAACCCACTTTAGGTGGCAAGGCCCTGGGTTAGTTTGGAGGCTTATGGGTACCCTGGCCCCCCATCTCCAGGCTAAGCCCTTCCCAAGACCCCAGATCAAGGCCATGGTCAGTGACTACTCTGAACTCTGCTAAGAGGAGGGATATCCCCATGCATGTCCCCGGAGAAGCTGGGGACAGTGGTGCTGGTGACCGAGCTGGGGAGGTTGTTGAGGTGGGAAAGGATGGAGGGTCTGGAGACCCAGGTTCTGCCTCCTGTGCTTTCTTGCCCTCCTCTGTCCTCCCTGGGCCCTGGCGTTCCCATGTGTAAAGCAGGAAGGCAAGGTGAGCTGGTTTCTGGGCCCTTCTAGCCCCGACATGCTGTGATTTTAGTCTTGGCAATGGAGAGGTAACAGCAGTCTGGCCTCAGTTGCCCTCAGAAGATGTTGCCTGGACCCTGGACCTTCTCTTCCACACCACACTCCTGGCCAGCCTCCCTCTGTTTCCCCCTCTAGAAGCAGTCTTCCAAGGCCAAAGGCAAACTGGTGAGAAAAGTCAATAGCAATCACGGCAAGTTCAAGGTTGGTGGTTCCAGTTGATCCAGTCTGAGGCGAGGGCCCCACGCTTTATGGTCCTACTGGCCCAACCTGAGGGATACAGGCTTAGGGCATCGCCTTATCTCTGGGTGGAGCTGGGGCCCAGAGATCCCTCCGCCTCCTCCCCCACCCTGGTTCCACCAGTATCACTGGCTGCCTTGGGTGGTGACCAGAGCGCTCGAGCCAAGAGCACCTTGTTGATAAACCACAATCTTGTAAAAGAAGTGATTATGGAAGCTTATCAGGGAAATCAGGTCCCCTCAGCCCTGATGGAAAATTACCTGGCAAGCTGTAGACATCAGACTACATGATGCCACCAGGCTGATGCGGTCTAGCTCCATCTTCAGGACCTCAGCGGGAGTAGGCGTTCTGAGGAGCGGCCCTCCTGCCTCCGGCCTGACATCTGGGGCGCAGGGCTGCCCAGGCAGCACCCGCGTCCCACACTTAACTGTTCTAGGTCCAGGACCGTATTAACTTGCTCATCCTCGTGGCAATTTCTTAAAACTACCTATTTATTGTAATCATTCCCATTTTACAAACTTGGAAACTGAGGCACAAGGAGGTGAAGCACATTGTTCACACAATCACAAGGCAGTAAACTACAAATCAGGACTCGGCATCGGCCGTCGGGCTCGAGAGGCAGCGTGTTGACTGCTGTGCTACTGAAACCAGACCAAGCCCGTAAAAGCTGCCAGAGCTTTTGCAGTAAAGAAAGAGGCTATTTGTTGGTGCGGCGCCACCCAAGAGAACGGGGGCTAATGCTCCCAGTCCCGAGCTCCCCGGTGACTTACAAGCAGGGGTTTTTAAAGGATGAGAATCCAGGGTAAGGGTCTAGGGTCTTGGATCATGCTGATTGATTAGGGATTACGTCGGCTCTAATATTTCTTTTCTTGATCACCTGGCAGCTCCCTGACTGATTGTGGTGAGCTGGTGCTTCTGCTTCGGGGACCTGGTGGTCCCGCTTTAGGGGCCTGGAATTAGGGATAATTCTCAACAAATTGTATTAGTGCTGTTATCTCTAGAGTACAAGGGCAGAAGTTTGCCATCCTGGAACTACCGCTAAGCTGCGCGCTACTATTATTTTTTTTCTTGCAAACATAGCACATTATGTTTGTTCTCTCAGGCAGAAGAACATCCCACGGACTTTTCAGGATGCAACTTAATTTATTTCCTGAGGCATTTTTACAGGTTTTTAAAACAGTAACTATGGGGCGCCTGGGTGGCTCAGTCGGTTGAGCGTCTGCCTTTGGCTCAGGTCATGATCCCAGGGTCCTGGGATCGAGCCCCGCATCGGGTTCCTTGCTCAGTGGGGAGCCTGCTTCTCCCTCTGCCCCTCACCCCGCTCCTGCTCTCGCTCGCTCGCTCTCAAATAAATAAATAAAATCTTAAAAAAAAACAAACAAACAGTAACTAAGGGTTACAGGACCCTGGTCAGAGGCAGCTAGGAGTCAGATGTCTGATCTTGGGGTCTGTGAGGGTTTGCATCCCTTGTAACACTATGCCCCCTCCATGTCTCTTCACTTAGGCCACTTTGCAGCCTTCTGAGCATTTAGTGGTCCTCCCTGCCGACCCCACAGTAGGAGCTTTATGGATTGTTGCTACCTGAATGGAGACCTTCCCTCCCCTCCAAGCCACCTACGCAGCCGTTGTGCACGTTTGCTCCAAGACAGTTCTTGACGCGTCCCCTGGTGGCTATAGTCAGTACTGCATGATGTGCTGAGGCCCTCAAAGCTAGGAGAGGCACCCCCACTGGGCAAGGAGGTCAGAGGGCTGAGGCTTCTGAGTCCTCCACACCTCCTCTCCTGACCCCGAGGCCCCTCATAGTCCCTCCATCCCTGCCCAGGGTTCCCTCACTGGCAGTCAGCCTTCATCATTTGCCCAGGGCCCCATCATTTCAAAGGGCTTCCACAGAAGCATTTCCTAAGTAGCCTCAAGCGCTCTGAGAAGCTAGCTGCTGGAGAGCTGTTTCGGTCCCCACCGTACAGCTGAGGAAGCTGAGAGCTCGCCCAGGGCTCATGCCAACTGTGGTGGAGCAGAAATGGGAAGCCAGTGGGAGCCCAGCCCAATCTGGGGACTGCTAGGCAGCCCAGCCCCTTGTCTCTCCTGCCACCAGGGTCCTGGGACCCCTACCTTATTATACTTGCTATGTTCAGCTGTTCCCCACTGGGAGGGCAAGGGGCTTGGAGGGCAAGGGGCTGCCATGCCTAGGAACCAGCCCCTAGAACACTCAAGGCCATGTGCACAGTAGGTGGTCAGCAAGGATTTGTCAGTTTCTTTTAAAATTGTGGGTCCACCTACCTAATGACGCAGAGATGCCACTCCTAGGTGAATGCCCAACAGACTCGGGTGCATATGTCCACAAAGACCAGTACGTGAATGCTCAGAGCCATGTTATTCATAATAGCCCCGGACCAGAAACAACCCAAATGTCCATTGTGCTGGATGCTCTGATGTGCTGCTCAGATCCCGCTTCAGGAACGAAGAACTTCCGGTGGCTGGAGTGCTACCCTCATGTGGTCAACTGAGGTTCTTGTGTAAGTACCATAGTCCGGCTCTCCCCCCTGTCCAGTACTATTTCCACAGGTGTTGACCCCAAGAATACTCACTAATGAGCCCCGTCAGTAATCTCTGTCTCAGGGGCTGCTCCCTGGGGAACCCAGCCTCCCACACCCATCAACAGGAGAATGGAAAAATATTGTCATGTAGTCACACCGTGGAAGAATCGTGACAATAAAAACGAGCAAAGTACTGTTATCCACAACATGGTTAAACCTCACTGATGTGATGGACTTAAGAAAAGATCCAGGGGCACCTGGGTGGCTCAGTCGTTAACTGTCTGCCTTCCACTCAGGTCATGATCCCAGGGTCCTGGGATCGAGCCCCACATCGGGCTCCCTGCTCTGCAGGAAGCCTGCTTCTCCCTCTCCCACTCCCCCTGCTTGTGTTCCTCCATGGTTCCTCTCGCTGTGTCTCTCTCTGTCAAACAAACAAACAAACAAATAAAAGAGAGAGAGAGAAGATCCAAAAAGCACCCAGGGCATGACTCCACTTATGTGAAGTTCAGAAACAGGCTAATTAATCTGTGGTGTTGGAGATCAGGATAGTGCTCACTGTTGGGAATTATGCCTGGGAAGGGGCACGAAGGAGCCTCTGGGGCGCTGGAACTGTCCTCTATCTTTTTTTTTTTTTTTTAAAGATTATATTTATTTATTTGACAGAGAGAGACATAGCGAGAGAGGGAACACAAGCAGGGGGAGTGGGAGAGGGAGAAGCAGGCTTCCCGCTGAGCAGGGAGCCCGATGCGGGGCTCGACCCCAGGACCCTGGGATCATGACCTGAGCCGAAGGCAGACGCTAAACGACTGAGCCACCCAGGCGCCCCAACTGTCCTCTATCTTGATTGGGTGATATGTAAACATATGGGAAAATTCGTCCAGGTGGACCCTCAAATCGCATGTTAGTTGTACTTTAATTACATATTGGCTAAATTCCCTTCCAGCCCTAAAACACTGATTCTGAGTAAGGTGATGAATGATGGAGTATGCACACTTCCTTGGAAAAAAAACTGCCCTAGAAGCCAGAGGGCTTAGCTAGCACTGCCACCTGGTGGGGACAAACGGAACTGACTGTGGGTCTGATACCCTGGAGGGAAATGGTTGGGAACCACACAGGCTCCCACCTGCATCCTTGGGCACTTGTCTTCCTTCCTGCCCACTCGACTCCTGCTGATGAGCCACCCAACAACTCTGGGAGGCTACCGCATCCTCTGGGTCAATAGCTAGACCCCACCCTGGGCCTTGGGGTCCGGAAGTCAGGAGCGGGAGGCTAGGGTTTGCCAGCCAAGTAGCCAGCCCCTAGTTAGGTCTGCTGTTCCCTCCATCCTGCTGTCCTGTCCAGATATTCCTGGGTGCTGATTCTGCTGTGGGCCTCTACTGCCCTGGGCCCCCTGGTTTCTGCCCTACCAGTACCAGGGTACCGGCCATGGTGTGAGTGCGGAGCCTTTCAGAGAGGGCAGCCAGAGGAGGGAGGCACCCTAGGGGGTCAATTGGCTGCTCAGAGGTAAGAGAAAGGGGAAGGGGAGAGATTTGGGTTTGGTTTCCTGTTTTTCTTCTCTCTGTGTCCCCCTTTTCCCACACACATCTGTCAGGGAGTCTGTCCTGGAAGTTTGTGGCAGCTGCTGTGGGGGTGTTGTGTGTGTGTGTGTGTTCAACAAAAATTTATTGAATACCTCCTATGTGGCAAGCACTATACTAATTTCTGGGTAACCAGAGATTGAAGAAAACCCACTTCTTATCCGTCAGTCAATTCAAGTACACCCCAGTACTTAGGTAAGTGCTATAAGGAGACCAAACCGAGGCCTCGGAAAACCCAGGGCCTGGGTGCTGTAGGGAGTTGTTATGCCCAGGGAATGGGTGAAGGTTTTGTGGATTAACAATATTAAAATTGATACCTGCAACATAATTAGGCCTTCAACAACAAGAAAGGAAAGAAAGGCATTCCAAGAAGGAGGAACCGCATATGTGTACGTTGAAATGTAATAGTGCCCAATGCTATCTGGTTGTATCAGTTAAGATCAGGATTGCCTGCTTATAACAGAACATCCAAAAGAATGATGGCTTAAAGGAGACCTGTTCATTTCTTTTTCACATAAAATAAATTGAAAAAGGTTTTCACATAAAATAAGTTGAAAGTAGGCAGTCCAGGGTAACCATGACAGCTCTATGGCCATAAGGAGCCCAGGATTCTCTCTACTTTTCTGCTCCACCATTCTAGTACTGGCCTCCATACTCAAGATTACTTTATGGATCAAAAGGGCTGCTGGAGCTCCAGCCAGCACATCAGCATTCCAGGCAGCCGGAAGGAGAGAGACCCAAAAGGGCATTCCTCTCAGCTAAGTCAACTCCCTATAAGCCAATTCACCGGAAGGCTTATGTAACATTTTCATTGACATCTCATTGGCCTGAATTTTGTCATGTGGCCACAACTAGCTGCAAGGGAAGCTGAGAAATGTAGTCTTTATTGGGGGAGCCGCTAAAAATCAGGGTTCTCTTGTGAAGGAAGAAGGGGAAAATGCATATTAGGTAGGCAGCAAGCCCTCTCTAGCCCAGCGGTAGAGTGGAACACTGGTCCTCTGGAGTGTGGACAGAGCTGGCGGCGAGGGGCTCGATCACAATGGCTATGCTCAGGAGGGTTGGGCTTGATTCTGTAGAAAATAGGGAATCGCTGCAGGATTCTGAGTAGGAGCCTTGGGTCAGGGGCCTAGAACAATCTGCTTTGGGGAAAGATCCATCAGGCAGAGCAACAGAGGGTTGAGCGCAGGTGCAGAGCATCAGGAGTGATGGGTTGGGGCGGCAAGGAGGCGGCAATGCAGGGCTGAAGAGGGCACAATAGGAGAGCCAAAGTCAAGCCCTGGTGACGGAGTGGGGGTGGGGGGGGATGCCAAGTACCAGGGGAAGGACACACACCTGCTGAGAGCGAGTCTGGGAGGAATACAAGTGTGGGAAGAGACCTGAGTCTAAGGCACCTGGAAGCCATCAAGTCAGAGGGCTCAAGGGCACCTGGGAATCCAAGCAGAAGCTTAGGCGAGAGGACAGGGCTGGGCATGAAGGTCGTATAGTGGTGAATGAGATCAGTGGCGCAGGAGTGCCCAGCTGCTGAGCTGGAGGAATGTGATGGACCCTCCAGAGTTACTAGGCAGGGAAGACAATGGAGTGGGCAAGTGCATAAACTCTGGAGCCAGACAGAGCTGGGTTCGAGTCTTGACTTCACACTTAACAGCCATAACCCCCGAGGCCAGCTGATTGCCCTTTCTAAGCCTTAGCTTTCTCCTCCGCAAAATGGGAACAAAGGGGCCTACCTTGAGGGCTGATGGGATTGAATGGGTACATGTTTAGCACAGGGGACTGCACTCATTAGAAAGCACCAGCCCTTACCATTGAAGGGGCAGCCCTCCCCTTACTGGAGGGGACATCAGTGCCTTTCTTGGGGCCACGGGAGTGCCCTACAGTTTTCCTGCTGGAGGATGGGTCCCTTTGAGCCCTTTGTGGGCTCACTGGGGAGTGAATCACGAGCACTGTGCATCTCCAGAGCCCTGAGGACCTCTGACCCAGTCTGGCCAGGGCAGCCCCTGGCTCAACCAAATGTCTGGGCAGGGACATCAGCAGCCCAAGCTGGTGGATTGGGTGAGGAGTTATGTATTTGCGAGAAGGCGGTCTACCAGGAGGTGAGGGCCAGCTACAGACTCCACAGAGATGATTCTAGATGGACTCAGCCCGGTTTTGGAAACTAAAAAAGACAATTGCTGGTGCAGAGGGAGAGAGTCCAGCCAGCCATCATGAGCAGAGCAGAGACATTTCGTCTGCCCGAGCCCGGGCATGCAGCATGCGCAAGCAACATCTAGCCAGGAGGAAAGGCCCAGCTTGGAGTCTGGGAAGGCACCCCCATCTGAGCCCAGAAACCCGGCTCATCCACTTCGCATCCAGAAGGACAGTCTAGCCCTTATTCTTAGAATGATCCCAGACAGAATTTGGGGGAAACCAACATGGCAGGGACAAGCATGGGAATAAGGGCTCTCGAGGACATTGGAGAGGAGCATCAGAGACATGGGAGGTGCTAGGAGCATGGCCTCCCAGAAGCTAAGAATGGGCCAAGAGGGAGGAGTGGGAGGCGGCCAGGTGTAGGGTAGGATGACAGCTGGGAAGCAGCCAGGAGGAGGTCCACCGTTGGAGAGACAGTGCCAGAGGAGGGGGGGAGGCAAAAGCCAGGGGGCAGCTCCTGTGAGACGTGAATGTTGTGTGAGTGACTGGATCCTACAGGTTGTGAGTATAGCTGCAAGTGACAGAGGCTCAAAATGGCTCAAGACAGAGGCTCGTTTCCTTCAATGTACAGGCCTGGGGGTGGGGGCTGCACTCTGCAAAACCAGCGTGGGCCAGGGCACTCTGACTTTTGCTTCCCCTCACTAGGGTACTGCCCCCCTCCACGTGGCCCCGAGTGCTTCCCCACAGCATCATGGTAGCCAGCAGGAAGTGGGGGGGGGGGCTCAAGGCAGGGCACAGCATAACACTTCCCTTCGAAGGGCACAGCCAGGAAGGTTCCCATGGCCCCTCACTTCACCTTGCATCCCATTGGCCAAAGCTTAATCACATGGCTACACACAGCAAGAAGGACTAGAAAATGTAGCCTTTATTCTGGACAGTCCTGTGCCCAGCTAGAAATTGGGGCATGCCACTGCTATGAGAGAGAAGGAGAGAATGGTTATTGGAGGAAAAGCAAGCAGTCACAGGGTGCAGGGAAAGAGAGAGAGGGTGGGAGCCAGAAGGCAGCAGGTGAAGGAAGGAAGACTTTGAGCATGAGAGGCCCAGCACACGGGTGCAGGGACATGTGTGTGTACCACATGGGTACATGGCCTGAGTGCCAAGCCACCTATACTCCATTGTGGAAGCATTGCAGGTGCGTGGGGAGGGGAGCTGTTGGTGCGGAGAACAAATTCCACTAGCCAGGAAGACAAATCACCAACCTTTCCAGCAGAATTTTTCAAGATTCCCTGGAGATCCTTCTGGCACCACACCAAAACCAAAACAGCACAGAGAGAAAGAAAATATCTTCCTTCCTCACCTTTGGGCTTTTGGCCATTGTCAATGCTCATTTTGGCCATTGTCACTGGGTCCAGTGCCTGGGCCATGGGCACAGTCCTTGGGCAAGGAGTGAACGCCCCCCAGCCCCTCCGCCGTGGTAGAGCTGGGACTCTAGATATGGCCAGAGCGGGCTCCAGACTGTTCTGTCCCTCTAGGGGCCTCTCTTCTCTCCACTCAAGCTTTAGGAAGCAGGATAGGAACAGACCCAGCCGCTAGAGAAGAAGGGGTTAACAATGAGGGTGTCTCTGTCCTCCCTGGGCTGTGCACCTGTTGGTTACTGTTGCCTCTCTCCGCTCCTTGTTGTGTGTGGAAGGAAGACAGGGTCCTTGAATTCTGTCTCAATGGGACTAAGTTGTCCTGAGGGTTGATTTCTCCGTGGGTCTTTTGGCAACAAAATGCAGGCACGTGCTTTGGGCACCATGTGTGTGCTTACAAATAGTTCGCCCTTGTGTGCTTCATTGTCTCCATTTGTGAGTGGACACATCTCACTGTGTGTGCCTTCGCTGGGGGCTTCTTCGACTCATTGATTCTTTCAGTCAGACAGTTGGCAAACATTTCCTGGGGCCCATGTGAGCTAAGTACCACGGAATAGCTTAGTGCAGTGGGCAGTCTCGAGTCAGGTCTCTGCCACCCACAGGCGGTGGGACTTGGGTATGTTACAGATGGGGAAACTAAGGCTCAAAGTTGAATAGCTAGCATAGGTTAAACCAGGATTGATTCCAAAGTTCTTCATTTTTTTAATGATAAGGAAAATCTGTGTCCTAAGATGGCCGACCAAGCCAGCGAGAGAGTCCCAGTCCTTGCCCCGGGGCTCTTCCGGGTTCTTCTCCCTGCTCTTCTTCCCACGTGCACCAATCCGGGTTCTTCTCCCTGCCCCGCTTTGCGCACGCGCCAAAAGTGCCAAGTATGCGGAAGTAGATGTGTACAAATTGCCCCCTTTGTGCTCAGGGCTCAGACCTTTGGAGACCACTCTCCTCCGAGCCTGCCTGCATTAAATAAACCTCCTCCAAGATCTCGGGGTGCCGTTTGTCTCTTCCATCGGGAGATCCAGTCCAGATTCCATAACATTACTAATTCTAAGACAAAGATCATTGGCTCCTGGGCAAAAGCCCTAAAGGCATTTAAAAGATGTGTGAAAGTATATGACATGTGGTTGGCAGGGTATGTTTTTTAAAACCCCATGTCCTTGTTCTCAGGTGTGTTCCAGATAGACGATGTGGCTAATCCTGGGGCTTCTGGATCAGTGAACAATTGCCTCTTTGGGTGAAGCTGTGCAGGGAGCATGTGTTTGTGGGGGCCGCTCTGAGTACAGAGCCCATGTGTGAGCTTCTGGTCCTTTTGCAGAGTGGGGGGGTGCTGTGCTTAGAGCTGATGTACAAAGCCTGAGCTCAGCCTTCTTTCTTTCTTTATTTTAATGATTTTATTTATTTATTTGAGAGAGAGAGACAGAAAGAGAGAGAGAGATGATGAGCAGGGAGGAGGGGCAGAGGGAGAAGCAGACTCCCCACTAAGCAGGGAACCAGATGTGGGGCTCGATCCCAGGACTCTGAGATCATGACCTGAGCTGAAGGCAGACGCTTAACCGACTGAGCCACCCAAGTGCCCCCGGAGCCTTCTTTTTAGATCCAGAGAGGAACGCACTGCCTCCCCGCAAAGGCCCCAGGGATTCCAGGCTGGGACAGGTCGGCAAAGGCCCCCACATTTCTCCAGGCTCTTCCTTGCCCTGTTTCTTCCTTCTGCTGAATCCTCCTCCCCCATCTCCTTTCCTGGGGTTGTTTTCTTCACAGCAGCCAGCACACCCCAGGATAGGCTCTTCTTTCTTCTTCTTCTTCTTCTTCTTCTTCTTTTTTTTAAATATATATTTATTTATTTGAGAGAGAGAGCAGAGGGAAAGGAAAAGAATCTCAAGTAGACTCCCCACTGAGCACAGAGCCCGATGCAAGGCTCCACACAGGGCTTGATGCCACAACCCTGAGATCATGACCCTGGCCGAGACCAAGAGTCGGATGCTCAACAGACTGAGCCACCCAGGCGCTCCGAGGATGGGCTCTTCTTGGGTTTTACTCAAGTACCACTGACACAGGCCTTTGTGAGCAGCAACTCTGACTCAAGATATAGGCCCCTGCTGTGTGAGAGGAGAAAGTATGTACAGTGCAGCTGAACACAGAGAACAAAGTTAAATGAAGCTCAACCCACCACTCTTTTCAAGGGTCCTGAGATGTTTGCTCTACCAGGATTTCTCACTGGTCATTCTTTTGGAGCCAGGGCCTTCCTTTATTCCTCCAGGCCTTACTTACTCTTCCCCTGTGTCAAAGCCAGCTCTCATGTCCTCACCCTCCAACCCCTGTTGATTTCTTATGCTGAGATGTTCAGCTCCCCAGCCCCAACCAACGCTATCTCCAGGCCTAACTTCGCAGGTCGCAAGGCTCCCTGAGGTGCTCTGCTAAACATCAAGACCGCCGCTGTCAGATTCTGGCAACATCGTGGACTGGACCAACACTGATCCCCCTCCCCTTGAAAACCCTGAGAAACTGAGAATCAAATATTAACTGAAAGGTATTAGAACCACAGTGGACCTTGAAAAAAGGGTGGGGAAACAGCTACGTGTCAGGTGTACAGAGTTGAGCTTGGACCCTGGATATGGGCCCTAATGACAGGCGTTGAAGAGTCAGACTCTCCTTGGGTCAAGGGGTGTGGCCTTAAGAAGACACGGAACAACGGAACAGAGACCCCTATATAAGCTAGAGCCCTGGAAGGGCTACCCCCTCAGGAAGGGATTGACCCACCAACCTAGAGAGCTGACTGTGAGTCTTGTCTTGGCTTATGGCTCTGGGTGGGAGAAAAGATTCCTGGGAAAAATCAAGACTTAAAACCTGAAGTATTCATGGAAGTAGCATCTAAATTTATGCTATCTGGGCACCTGGGTGGCTCAGTCGGTTAAGCGTCTGCCTTCCGCTCAGGTCATGATCCTGGAGTCCCGGGATCGAGTCCCACATCGGGCTCCCTGCTCAGCGGGGAGTCTGCTTCTCCCTCTGACCCTCCCCCCTCTCATGCTCTCTCTCTCTCTCTCTCATTCTCTCTCTCTCTCTCAAATAAATAAATAAAAATCTTTAAAAAAATAAATAAATAAATTTATGCTATCTGTGGGGCAAAGAATTCCCAAGCTGAAAAATTAACACAAAAATATTCCCTTGATGAGTCCTTGGAGCAGTAAGTACAAACAAATACAGAACAGGGGCGCCTGGGTGGCTCAGTTGGTTAAGTGACTGCCTTCAGCTCAGGTCATGATCCTAGAGTTCCGGGATCGAGTCCCACATCAGGCTCCCTGCTCAGCAGGGAGTCTGCTTCTCCCTCTGACCCTCCCCCCCCCCCCG